>NC_133030.1:5325681-5631136 GCF_048771995.1 Taeniopygia guttata
TGTGTCCCTTTAACTGCTTATCTACAGCTGTTCAGTAAGCATATAGTCAATATGCCAAGAAGCAGAGCAAGAAATTACTGTGCATAAGTAATAGCCAATTTAATGAGCAAAATGCACATTATGTGGAGCTGTGCATTTCCCATCCCAAAGCAGTGGCTGAAACCAATGGAACACCACTAAAGCCAGGTTGAGGAGATACAAATAAACTAAAACTTCACAGGCTCTGAAGTTTAAGCAAAATAACCCCCACAAAGACGTGTCCTGTGGTACTAAATAAACACAGATTTGTTATAATGGAGCCATCAATCCGAAGACAGCCATACTCATTATGGGTGGTAACTAGAGACATTAGTGAACTGAAAATTGCCTCTCACAGTTAAGCACTTAGAAATAACTCACAAGGAAGGTGTGCACATGCCTCAGAGAGCTGAAAGGCTCAACAGCCCTCCTTTCCCAGGGTCTTTGCTTACTTTGCCCTAATCACACCAGGATGAGAGATGACAGCTCTAACCTGCAATGAGCCAGAAGCCAAAAAGCACTACTGCCACCAAACTGCATGATTCACACCATGGACCTGAATTCTAAATCTGAATTGAAAACAGATTTATAATTTGGGGGTAACCCACAAACCAGCTCGAAGTGGACAGACACGCATTCCATGTCCCTGCAGAGAAACCAGAAGCCCTCTAGCAGCCTAGATTCCAAGCCAAGGGCAGGGAGCCTTTCTCATCTTCTGCAGGTGCCAACAACAGCTGAGGCAGAGCAGCAAGGTGGGAGCATCACCACTCATTAAAAAATAAATAAATAACTATTCACTGGCCACCCCATTGGCCCCTGGGTGCTTTGTCAGCACCTGCCTTTTTCCAGGCAGCTCATCTGGGTGGACTTCAGTGAAATGGTAAAGAATGGCCACTGCTCCAATTGGTCACATTTCTCTGCTTCAAATGGAGAAAAATTTCCTTCTCTTTGACCTCTTCTCATCGCTAAAAAAGTGGTGTCAGCAAATAGATTCAGAAGATGATTATAAATTTCTTTGCGAGAGAATCTAAGTCCTTTTCTTGGTCATAGAGAATCTGGACATGAAAGGCATGGCAAGCACAAGCAACCTTTTCTTTTCCATATCCAGGGCAGGGAAGGGCTGGGAGCAGCAGCAAAGGGAGCCCACGGTGACACCACGTCCATGAGCAGCAGCAGAGGACACAGGGCAAGGAGAACCTGGCAAGCTGGATTGCAAAAGGAGAGAAACCCAAAAAAAAAAAAAAAAAAAAAAAAAAAAATCACAGGGACAGCTTAACCAAGAGCAAGAATGTGAATTCCCAAGGAAAAAGGAGGCTCCAGGCAGGCAGGGCCAGCTGTGGTGCCCTGCAAGGAACAGCCAGACCAAGCCTGTGGGGCAGGAGACAGAGGAATGCGCTGCAAGGTCAGAGAGCAGCACAGGCACATCCAGCCCTAAGGACACCACAGAGGCACTGAATGGAAGACTGTATTTATGGCTGGAAACTGCTCCTCCAACAAAATAATTACTCCCAAAGAAAGGCAGGGCTAGGGGGGAGATGAAGGAACTTCCAGTGACTCTCCCAGTCTTCTCCAAACCTTTCAGTTGATCGTGAAAAAAGCAGGGGAGGAAAAAAAATCTTCAAAGATCAGCTGACAGAAGATATAGGGACATGGCTGTTTTAAAAGGTTAATTTTTTTTCTTTTTTTAAAGAATGAAGGTAAAACCAGGGATGTGGAAAATAAAACTGTGTACAGAGTTTTGCCTTTTTATTTTAAGATGTAAACCAGCTTTAGGATAAAAAAAAAAGTATGTACTGATATTGGTGATAGATTAGGTGTGAATAAAATTTCTTTTTTCCAATTAAATATTGTCCCAGATCACCATATTATTTTTAATTGATATACACATGACAGAAACTTTAATCCCCTAAACCTCTATGAATTTACCTTTTCTTCCAAAGTCTGTTCTGACATTTTCTCTCCTCAAAACCAAAATGTCATTCCTGAACTATAATCTCCCAACAGAAAGACAACCATGTAAAAAGAAAAAGAAAAAAAAACAACAAAAAAAAGCCAAACAAACAAAAAAAAACCCCACAAATAAACCATGCCGACTAATTCCAAAAATAAGCACCACTGTTCACAGCACCATGAGGTGAATGAATGGTGAGAGATTCCACCAAGGGAATAATTGTGATGTCTATAATGTTAAGGAATAATTTGGCACCAAAAGTACCCAAGGCCATACTGGTTGGCGATTCAAACACGAAGCATATCAAAACACCACTGATAAGCTAAATTAACAGATAGCTTATCTGAAGCATATACTGGCCATATGGTGCCACAACTTCTGTTGCCTGTTGCTGGCATAACAATAGGCTACTGCAGTCTTAGACTGGAAGCACTATTTGACAAACTGTCAACAGCAATTTTATTTTTTTTTTTCAGAGCTCTAGGGCAATGGCACACTCGCCTATTTGCATTTTTTTTTTAAAACAGGTGAACAAAGAGTAAACCAGATGTCGACTTTAGAAATCGAGCTGTCTGGATCAGGAGATTTAACAGAGGCAGGCATACTGCTACAGCTCAAATCTAGACAATGAGCTTTTCTAAAAACACTCTGGCCTAGGGGAGTGGCTATTTAAAACACTTGGCTTCTTTTATTTCAGCACTATGGAAGTGAATTCTACTCTTAAGTGCCAGCTCAAATGAAGTCATTTTGTTTCACTGGGGCTTTCTTTGCATTTCAGAAATGTAGCTTGTACTGTAGTAACGGAAAAGACCAAAAAATGGTGGGCAGTGTGTGATGTGGAAACCTGCAATTTGATCACATACAAAAAAAAAAAAAAAATCCCTGAAAGGACAATTAAAGTGCAAGTTACATGAAATTTACTTTTCCTTCTTAAAAAAAAAAAACAAACCCAAACAAACCAACACAATCAAAACTAAACTAACAACAAAAAATAAAACCCAAACCACTTCTGAGTGCTTTAGAAAAACCTGGTATTTACAAGCCCCTCAAGCTCCACAAAGACAAGCAAAACTGACCAGTAACAACCGTTTGCAAGGGGACTTGAATATGTTACAGAAACACATTAATACCAAAAGTATCATGAAAGTTGTCTTCCTGCTTTATTCAAAAAATTAAATCTTGCTATTTGAGGAGAAATCATCTTTTCATGACAACACGGTGATCCATTCAATCATTTCAAAAACTGACAAAATAAAAACTACTGTCAATCAATATATAGTAGGTCTGTCTATGATATTCAGTTATGAAAATGTGATTTTAGCTGTGTTCTGTAGGAGTGTGAAAGACATAATGAGAAAAATAGATAACTTTCTGTTCTAATAATCTGTTGTGCTTTGATAGGCAGTTATGGGAACATATTTATTTTCTGACTTATACCCAGCTAAGTATGTAGCATTTTTAGATTATCTTTTCAAATTGTTCTTGAACATTCTCAGTTAAAAAAAATAAAACAACTCCTTTCATGTTAAGTTGAGATTGCACTTGAACTCTTTCCAAAAGCCAGAGCTGTACTGAATTATGATAATTAGAAAGCTGTGCGCATAAAAGGCAGCACAGTTGATGCATTTAAAAAAGTTCATGCCAGAGAATATAAGTTCAATATGTTCTCACATAATTAACATTTCCCATCATTAGCAGCAGTTTTCAGTTCATGTATCTGTAAAAACAACAGCACTCGTCATTGTTTGAGATTCCCAGTCAATAGCATTTTAATAGTTTTACACATAATCCCAAACTTTCTTCCCTTCCCCCTCCCCACACATGGAGATTTCGCCTTCTACCTCCTGACCTGCCAGAAAATAAACTCAGATTCTGTGCTCGTGTGCTCCCGCTGCCCAAAAGTTTAGGGAAAACCCAACAAGTGCTAGAAACCCAAGGTCCGGCAAGATGCAGGGGGGAACAATCACGTTGTTCCAGTCAACAAGGAGCAGAAGACAAAGAACAAAAAGTTGTAGGTGATACCTTGGGCTGGACAGAAGCCAAACTAAAACAGGCTGCCTCTGAGAAGCCAGGCACAGGCTGGAGGGACGGGGAAACGGGGTCACAGCCCTGCGCCAACCCTGCACACGCTCGCGGGTTTCCATCGCGCCCCGCACCTACCTACCAAAATTCACCCCACAAACGGGGGCGTGCAGCCCGTGATGGGTCCCTCTTTGAGACTTCCTGGGTGGAATAACTCCAGTTAATTGTTAGGAGCCAGGTTTTGACTTTCAATCCCTGTAGTTTGAAATTAATATAATTCTGGTGGAATATGAATAACCTGCTCCAGTACAAAAGTTGCTGAATCTGCATCAACATGGACAGAAATTTTGGCTTTTCCAACGACAAGATGAAAGTTACGGTGACTGCAGTGGGATCAAAAAATGAGAGATTTTTTTGTATTAAATCAGAAAATACTTAGCTGAATTTTATGTGACAGATCTGAGGAGCAGATTTGAAGTTGCTGCTTCAAAGGACTTAAGTCTGCAACTTTTCACTCTCTTCTGTTTTGGAAATGAGCAACCATTAAAAGCAAACATGAAATTATTCCAGGAAATATTATTCCATCCTTGTTCCACTTGCAAAAATCAAAAGGAGTTTTGTCCAAAAACAGAGAGCAAGATACGGTCATAAAGTGGGAATTTATTGCAGAGATTTTTTCCTAAAACTCTGTCTTCAGCACAGCTTAGAGTCAGTTGGCTTTACAATTAATAATGCCATTAATATGTTCATATATCACAGGATGCAATTTAAATTATACAGCACTTGCACAAGCTGCCACAAAACCTTTAACAGCCCTTGCTTGCAGGGTGATGATTTACTTCCTGAAAGTTCTAAAATTTTGTTGAGATTCAAATAATTCTTTAACAGTAAAGGACTGCAGTTTAGGAATATAAAACATCCCTGCTCACTCACGCGCTAATGGCAAAGCACAACACGGCGACACAACAGAAATTAAACCTCAGGTCCCAGAAAAAAGGATTATTTCTCTCATTAAAAGGCAGGTCCCTCTGATGAGCTTGGGACTTCAAAATCATTTTTAAAGGGCCAATTTGCACCCTCATTACAGCCAATGTAATCCAGCAACAGGCTGCATGAAGTTGATGGAATTAACCTGAATTTAGACTAGATTTCTAAGAAGTCAGCCCTCGCCTCATATTCGCACATGCTATGAATAAGAAGCCCAAATGGAATGAATGATCAGCTGTTAACAGAAATTTGCCTTCAAGTCCTAGGCAGATTACAAATTAAGCAGAACATAAGCCCCAAGTAGAAATTTGAAAAAGTATGTGTGTCAAATCAATATTCTTTTAAATCCAAGATGTCCTTCTTTAGACATCAAATATCACACTAACCATGGACATAAAGCATATGCTGTAAATATCTTAGTATTTGATCCAGCAAATGTTTATTCCTATGAGTCATCCTGGTCACTTTAACCTGAGCAAGGATTGGAGCCAATATTTTCTCCTTAAATAAGTGGAATCACTACAGAAAGACAGCTTTTAAGCCATCTCCAGAGGGGTACAGGGTTAATATTAATGATATTAAGAAATACCAGCTAGAATGAGTGATGTGTATATATATTTATATTTTTATATATATACATATATATGTATCATGTGTATCCAGTAAGAAACCAAGTGCTCATAACAGGTTTGAAAGTAACCTTCTCCTAAGCACACATATCCAGAACTGTGCAGTAAATCTCCATGTTTTGGGAACAGTCTTAGGCACCTTGTAACAAAATCAGATTACTTCTGGTGCAATTCTTCCAGCAGTGTAACCATCCTATTTTACAGACTGAAAACTGACAGCTGTATCATAATACACGATTGCATGTTTTTACCTTTTGCTTTTTTTTTTTTTTAAATGAAAGATGCCAGTATTTCTCTATAGCTCCAGAAGTTTTCGTTCCTGTATTGCCTGTACCGTACCTTGAAAGTTTGCTCACAATATTATCACAAAGGTAGCTTAAACAGAAAGAAGGAAGAAATGGGTTTTTTCCTCAGCATGTGACTCAACTGAACTTAACTTTTTCAGGCATGGACAAACAAGGGCCAGAAACCACTTTAACAATATCCAAAACCACTACAGCATCCAGGAGCAGCAGCAACAACAAAAACCCACTGGTTCCAAGTGACACCAAACACTCTACACACATGCTCACACATCCCCACACACTATCACCGCTCAGCTGCACACTCACGGCCAGGGCTGCTTCATAATTAAGTTTCTGCTGTTCTTTTCTAGCTGTTTAATTAAAACTCCTTTAAGCGCACACTGTCTTTACTTAGACTTGTCAAATCAACATTTTTCCCTGGCTTCAGTGCTCCTCTACACCCCACTCAGCACCGACTGAGAAACTGTGGAGAATGTAAAACCACAATTTGAACTTCAAGAGCTGTTTTTCCACTCTCCTGGCTGAAAAGGCCAATAATATTTACTTCACCAAAGCGGCATAAGCAAGATTGATGCTCAAAATACATTGAAGGTGTTTAGCGATAAAGTTCTTGCCAAAGGTATTTCTAGATTGCTAAGAAGAAAAAGTGAAAGAAATTCTTTGCATCCAGAATTTCTGCTTGGTCAGCTGATAAAAACCTGGAGCAAACAACACGCAGAATTATCCCTACTGGTATAGGAAACGCTTTATGACCTAATTAAACACCGGTGCAGTGTGAAAAGAAGTGTTTTCCCATAAAGGTGAAAAAATAGATGCACTTCTAAAATGTTTACCCTTTGTGAAAATAATTTCAAAAAGTTGATTTTAAAAACTTGCAACTTCAGAATGTGATCCAAATATATATATATCTTCAGTTTTGTGTTTCAAGAACATCCACTGTGTTAATTCCTGTATTTCTATTCCCAAAGAAAGTGTGTGTGTGTATGTGTGTATATAAAAATACATATGTTCACATACAAACAAACATGCAAGCTTCCCTCCCACCCCCAGAAGTAATTTAATACCCAGGTCTGTGTCATTTTTAACAGCACCATCTTACCATCAGTACAATCTAATATTCTGTAATGGTATTCCCCAACTATTTATAGAGATAGAATACATCATACATTACAGACACACATTCCCAATCTAAGGTTGTAAGAAGAACCCTACATAATTTTAAATTACGCCCTAATGTAATTATAATCATCTTTGTTTTCATATTCAATTGCAGGTAGCACGTAGTTATTTACATGAATTTTCCTGTTAGAAGCATTCCCACAGAGATTTCCATATTAGAAGTGCTGCAGAATAACTGAGCATGCAGCTAGGCAGAGCATGCTAGCCATACAGCTCCAAATTTTGCCCTTGTCCAGCTCTGTAAAACCGCTAACCTGCAAGATTGCATTTCCAAACTTTATCAGCACGAAGAGAAAGCAAACATGCTCCTGCTAATACAGGAATACAGCTGCATATGTACTTTTTCTCCCTGAGGCTCTGCCATTTCGGCTTGTATTTCTTACATACGCTATTTTAAGTCAGAAAACACCAGCACAATGTGATGTATCTTGCCCTTTCTTGCCTAGAAAGGAGCAGTTAACAAAACACTGGGAGCCATTTACATTCAGAAAGCGCAGGGCAGAACTGCTCCCTAACTTTCCAGCACTTCTGGAGGTCACTTTTCATTTCTTCATATCAAAGGCAGGCACTTGTTTCTAATAAGTTAACAACTCTCCTGAGAAACGTGGGTGGCTGGTATTTCATTGTTTCATAAATATTTTTATACTCGTAACAGCGTTCAACTTAAAACAGATTTCAAGAGGAGAAAAATCACGACTAGCACCGTGCTCAACAGAGGAAGGAGCGCAAACTTTTTTTTGCTTGGTGAAAACAGAGTTTTTTCCCTCCTCCTCTCGCTTTATTTCGCCTCGCTGTTTTTGTTTGGTTGTGTGGAGGGGGCCGCTTTGTTTTAATTTGGGTACAAAAGGCGCACTGTATAAGTTTTCCCTCCCCCTTGGAAGTGCACTTCCTTTGAAAGCGCTCCTCTGCGAACAAAGGCTGCCACCGGCCCTCCGCACCAGCGCCGGGGACAGCTGGGCGATGGAGCTCTTCAAAACCTCGCCGAGAAATGAAAAATTAAAAAAAAAAAAAACCACAAAACAAAAAAAAATCCAACCAAAACAACTCGCGGTTCCTACCGAAAGGAAGTTTTCCAGGGACAATCTCCTCGGTGTTGCTGTAACTGCGACTTTGTCTTTTTTGGATACAATGTTTCTGCTGACTCCCGAAAATTTTCCACTTGAATGTGCAATTAACCAGCGGCGGCGGCGGCAGCAGCTCTGGAGAAGGAGAAGCAGCAGCGAGAAAGGACATTCCTTCTTTCATCTTTTAGAGGAAAAACAAGCGAGGGGAGGGAGGCAAAGCCGGGGGCAGCGCGGCCAGCCAGGCCGGGCCGCCCGGGGATGGCTGCGGAGCGCTGCGAGCCGCTGCGCCCGGCCCGGGGCTGCTCCCGGCTGGCTCGCTTCCCCGCGGGGGGGAACAAAAACAAAACAACAAAACAACAAAAAATGTGAAAAATGCCAAGGATCGGTGCGCGCGTGTACGAGGGAGAGCCTCTGTGTGTGTGTGTGTGTGTGTGTGTGTGTGTGAGTGAGTGAGTGAGTGAGTGCGAGCGCGCCCGGTGCCGGGCGGTGACTCAGGCCAGCGAGTGCGAGCGGGGGAGCGGAGCGGAGCTGAGCGGGGCGGGCGGCAGCGCCTGTTGCAGCTCCGGCCGCGGCCCCGCAGCGCCACAACTCCGCGGCCGGCAACTTCTCCCCCTCGCCGCGGCCCCCGGCCCGCCTGCCCCGGCACCTGCGGGGGCGCCGGCTCCCCCCGGGCCGCCCCCGGCCGGGACGGGCCCCCCGCCCCGCCGCACAAAGCGCCGGCGGCGTGCGCGCCCGCGGCCCCGCTTACCTCCGCGCCGCGGCCCCCTCCGCGCACCGCCAGCGCGCCGCGCTCCGACGGCAAAACTTCGCCCGCCGCCCCCGGGCCGCCCCGGCTATTTATGGCCCCGCGCCTATTTTTAATCCGCCGCTTGGCTATTTATACCGCGGCCGTAGGTTGCCGCGGGCCGGCGGACGGAGCCCTCGGAGGATGAGTTGCTGCCCGGCCGGCGGCGGGGCGGGCCGGGCTCCCGGCCGGGCTGCGCGGCGCCAGCGATGCGAGGAATGCGCGGAATGAGGGGAGGAATGAAATGAACGCGGGAGCGGGGCGGCCGCGGGGCGGAGCGCGGCCCGCCGCCCCCTGCGGCCGCGGGCGGGCGGGCGGGGCCGCGGGCGGGGCCTCCGCGCCGCGCTGACCTCATAGGGGAGCCCGCGGGAGGGGGCACCGGCACCGGGCTCGGGGGCACCGGCACCGGGCTCGGGGCACCGGCACCGGGCTCGGGGCACCGGCACCGGGCTCGGGGCACCGCGGGGCGATGCCGTCCCGCACGCCCCGGCACGAAGGACGCGCGGGATGGGGGTCGGCCGTGGGGTCCGGGCTGCGGAACGGGCCGGGAGGCTCCCCCCGGGGAAGCTCGGCGCACACACAGCCGCATCCAACCCCTGCAAAGCCCTGTGCAAACCCGCACCCATCCCTAAGAAACGCGGGTCTGTGTCCTAAAGGCCCAACAGAGCCCCACAGCATGGGATGAGAAGACAGCACAGCCCAAATTGACATGGACACAGTCATGTCTTCACCCTCAGTGCGGATCCTGACCTTTCTCACAAAACTGTCCCCAGATCCAGATTTCACAATGCCAGTTTTGCACCACTCCAAAGGAGTGAGCCGGAGTGCCACTGGACTATCTGTACCCTTCTTGTCTTGTGCAACCCATCCCCCCGAAACACTCCCCAAGCAGCATCACAGGCACATCTCCTTCAGTTAACAATCCGCTACCTTATGGAAATAATTGCAGGGAAGGCACAGCTGTTGTGCTTGTGACAATTCATATTTGCATAAGCAAAATGGATAACTGGACACCTTGGTGTTTGTGAAATAAATTGCCTACTTTGATGTGCAAACACACATTTTTACCCACCTTTGAAAGTTTGCCCAGCAGGGCTACCATGTTTGGAGCGATCACAAAAATCACATTACAACCTCAGAGGAACAATGTGTCGGCATCACCAGGCAGCCCTTGCATGTTCACACCGCTCCTAAGTTCATGACATGCTGGTGGAATCCTCAATAAATGCCCAGCATATTAATTTTTTGCAACTTTGAGAAGGGATGCCCAGCGTGTCGTTCTGGGAATACCAGGAACACGCTTGTCCTGCTGCTCCCCCAGAACCAATCCTGTGAGACAGCCGTACTGTTCACAGACATCCTTGCAGCCTCAGGCTGACCCCAGAGCCTCTTGAAAGGAGCCACTTGAAGCTCACATTGCAGTTTACAGGGAGGCTGCAGCTGGTTTTTACCTTTGTAGAGCAGGCACAGGCTGTGTATGATGGGCAGAAGGTACAGGTTCCCACTGATCACACACAAGACACTGACTGAAACCTGCTACAACAGCAGAAAAGTGTGCAGCAAGTTACAATGTCAAACGAAGCCAAAGTCTGAGCAGGTCTTGGTCAAAGGACGGTGAGAATGCAAAAAAAAAAAAAAAAAAAAAAAAGTATTTGCAGGATTTTTCTTTCCCCACCCCACCACTTTTCCACACTGGCTGAAAAATTTCTTCCTCAAAACAGGCTACAGGAAACCCCTTCACACATGCAGAATTTCTTTTCTCTCCAACTCCTTCTTTCCAAATAGCTCTGGTAATATTGTCTAATAAGTGTCTGAGTGCCTGCACAATTGGTAAAATTCAATCACTTTGCAGATGTCTGCACAAAAGCCATAGTCTCCTGAGTGCACTTAAAGATTACCAACTCTTTTCCAAAGTTGGAACAGAAAAATGGGACAAAACATTGCCCCCCAACACCTATAACAGATTTTTTTTTTTAGTCACTAGGCTTTAAACTCCCTCTGCTATGCTCACTGCAAGAACAGAAATGTGAAATGTCTTTAAATAAATGTGATTTTTTTTTCCCATAAGGCTTGCAGAGGAAGTACCAAGAATACTGACTCTTAAATTCTATGCATGTGCAGGGCCCAAAAGGTATTACAGCTCTGTACAAATCTCCGAACAATGGATAAGTAGAGTTTATAAGTAGTCTTACCTATAGTAGTTCTCACAAATGAAAGTGATGCAAATTTTGCAGGATCATGCTCTCCTTGTGGAAAAGGAAAAAAAAAAAGAAAAAAGAGGATTGCTTCTGAAGGCATCATTGTGGATGAACAGAAATCAGACTCAAACAAGGTTCTAGCTGTTTGCCGTATCTGCAGACAGACAGTTCACTTTTGCAATTCAAAATTCAGAAGAATTGTGGAAGAATAATTAAATTTACCTGATGCCTCCGTATTTTCCTGTTAACTGCAAGCAGCAGGAAAGGCTCATGCAATTCCATCTATTTCACAGGTTCTAAAGTTTTCTGTTAGTGTCCTTCGGAGGAAGAAATTCTCCCATGGAAGAAGGGCAAAACCAAAGGCTTGGGGAAGACTGGAAGCCTTCCACTGGCACAGTGTAAAGGTTCATCCACAATCCACAGTTTTCAACTCAAGGCTGGGTCCTGACCATATCTTGCTCCCAGGCAACTGCACATACTGATGAAACCACCAAAACTGAGGCCAGTTTAGCCACCACAACCCAGTGTGGTGACTAAACGAAGCACAGCCAGCAAGCTCCAGACAAAACCAGTGTCCTCTGAACACTGAAGCAGGGAAATTCTGTCAAGCATGGAGCTCTCTTGCCTCCTGGCTCATATACCCCGGAGATTATCCTGTCATGCCACGCCACACTGGTAATCACTTCAAAAAATACATACCTGGAATGCTCACATCTTTCTGACAGGGAAAAAAAAAAGGTGTACTGGGGAGAGAGAGAGAGCTGTGCATTTTGACAGATGGTAAAGACAAGGTAAAACAACATCAGGACCAGCCTGTTAGCCCAGCCACTCTCTTTGGAGGCCCGATGGATAAAGAAGGAAAGTACTTTGGCAGCACATTCATAGACAGAACTTTGATGAATTGCCTGCCCTCTGTTTATTGATGTGCTTCTTCAGGCACACAGGTGCACTGAGAATGACAAAAGCTGGGGAAAACAAAGGGACATTGGGACAAGCCCAGGCAGGGGCATTTCCTGGGGACAAATGCTTATCTCAGCTAGAAATGAGACACACAAGTGGGGAATATGTGAAAATGTGGTAAGAAAAGGAAAGAATTCGATTCAAGAGACAGACACCAATAAAAGGACTTCAGGGAGAGAGACTGGGGAAAGAGAAAAGACAGAGGAAGTGAGAACAATTTTTTGAAACTACAGACAGAAGGCAGGAAAAATGAAAGAAAGTTTTAAAAATGGAGAAAGGAAAAGCTGAAAAAGGAAAGGAATTGATGGGACAGAAAGAACAGCTGAAAGGAAACCAACTGGGAGAGCAAGGAAAACTGCAGTTTAGGAGAAGAAAAAATAGGAATAGCAGAAACAAGAGACAACAGTGAGGAAAGGGAATTAGCTTCACCACGAGAGGAAGCTAATGGTGGGAGGGGTAAGGTAAGGGAGGAGAGAAAAAGCAAGCAAAAGAAATAGAGAATAAAGGTCTGCAGCACTATCAAGTCTTGCATTTGTCAGTGGAAGACTGTTTTGAGTGTGAGTCCTATTGAGTCTGGGGCAGAGGCAAGTGTGAACATGCATAGAGATAAGCTGGAGGCTGGACTCTGCTTCACATTTAGGAACCACTTCTGTCTTTATTAATGAGACCACTGATAGCAGGGGACACTGGGTACAGGGAACAGGACTTACACTTTTCAGCCCGGCCACCCAAAACTAGAGGGTGCTTTTAAGTCTCCAGAAGATGAAACAGCACCCAAAGACACAGGTTTAATAGAATTCCTTGCTTACTCTAGGAATAAGTAAACTCTTATCTGCCTAGAGAGCACTGGCTGATGAAAACAAGATGGACTTTGCAAATTCTACATCCAGAGCCCATTTTGGACTTGGAATGAACCTGAAAGCTCAACAACATTTGGACTCAGTGTTTTGGTTACAAATACTGCAAGAATTTTAAAGCTTTGTATTTGGATTGCACTTCAGATTAGGAAAACTGCTAATCCCAGGAAATGCTTAAAGCACTGCACAGATTAGGGTTCATCTATAGTGTGCAAAGAATTAAATATCCAAATCAATGTGCTGCTGAACATGCCAACAAAAAAATGCTGCGGGGAGGCTGCAATGTAATGGAACAGAGCTCTCCATACTACAAATCCAGCTGCTGAGCTTTGTAAAGCAGCAGACAGCGTAAAGAATGAAAACAAATAGCAGTTTAATAATGAATTACAATAATTGAGTCGAGAGGAAGCCAGGACATGAACCACGGCCTCAGAGTCCAGCTGAGTTAAAATAGTACAGAGAGTGGAAATATATAATTTCAGACAATCCTGGGTGCTTATTTCTAAAGGTGAGCTGAGAGCTGTTTAGAATGACATGACCAGAGTGCAGGGCTGTATATTTCTTCCATTGATGAAATCACTAACACCAAAATGGGGTGGCTCTCGTCCTGCTTCAAAGCAAACAATGTAGGCACAGCAGCCCATTCCTTCTCCTGATAGCAATAATTCCCAGAGCCACTGATTGAAACAAACTGCTGTTGAAGCCACTTGTGTGCTTGGGCTTTTAAAAATACATTTTGCACTACAAATTTTGTGGTGCTACTTTTGTGCTGGGGGAGAAAAAAAAAAAAAAAAAAAGGGAAAACAATTCACTTTCAAATTCCCAAAGTATCTCTTTGATTATAAAATATTCAGGTTTATGAGCATTTTTCAGCCTGCTTAATATGCAAATGGCATATTTCGTTCTCTCCCTTCACTTCGGCCTAGATTTCTAATGGTGTTCAGATGTTTGATGTTAGGTGCAGGTATTTTTAATCCTCTTTCTAAGTACCTAATTTATTTTGGTTTCAACGGGGTTTAGGTGGGAATTCTATTCTGGGAATTCTTCATGATTATCTAGATACATTAATAATAATAATAATAATAATAATAGTAATAATAAAAACAAAAGAGACATTAATGCTTATCTTAACCACTGAGGAACTTGAAATCTACATCCAAGGAATATTTCAGAGCACTTAAAAGCACCATCTGCTGCATGGTCTGTTGTACAAGGTCGTTCCCAAGCTTTCACTTAGCTCACCAAAATGACTCCACAGGTGACTTCTGCAGGCAGGGGCGTGCTGCCATCTCAACACAAGAAATGGAAGATATTTCACTAGAGAAAGTGCCAGGCAGCTTCAGCAGGGACGTGATGTGATCCTGTCACACCAAAAGCAGAAGACACAAACTCTCCTGGCTGCTGCTTCACCTGATCCCTGGAAAAGCCACATGCCAAGGGAGAAGTTGCCCTGTGTTAGGAAAGGCTGCCAAAATCAGAGAACCACAAGTGACAGTGTCTAAAGTGGAAACAAACTGTCCCAGACATGAAAGAATTGTTTAACAATTTCTGCCCTTAGCCACACAAAACCCAAAGTATCACTGGAAGTTCTGATAAATACAAACCCAAACTTCATGTGAGTGGCAGGGGTAGCCAATATATGATCAAAGCAGGTAGGACAGATTGCACACTGAAGGCACAGCTAGAATACTGTCATCCTTATTTTACACTGATATTCCCATTTCTGCACTCATGTTGCAAGTAGAATCACACATGGCAAATAGAATTTAGAGAAAGCAGAAGTGAGAAGGTCTGAGGTCTGCAGAGGTGTTAAGGGTGATGTTGCTGAGAAGGAAGAAGCCAGAAGATATCTGTCCTCTTGTCACACAGTCTTCTATGCCATCTGCATAATGAGACTTGCAAAAAGTACCCGAGTTTCTCACGCTTCATTTTTTTCCTCAGTGTGTTTTCTTCTCCTCTAATAGAATACAAACCTGTTCCAGACACCTGCAAAGCTCAGGGTTTGTTCTGAGCAGAGCAGGGGAGCTGAGAGAACACAGCACCAGTGCTCAGGCAGTACAAAATGAGTGGGATTTAGTCTTTCCATTCCCAAAGGGGGAAAGAGGGAGAAAAGAGGCAAAGGAAAGGGACTCTTACAGGAATATATTCCCATTTCCTGTTAACTTGACTTTTTAGATGTTCAAATGAGTATAAAAGGAAATCTAAAGAGAGATAATCTATTCCCTACTGCAACCAATACTTGAAGGCCAGGTCTACATGGGTTTTTTGGTAGAAAATTACAAAGAGTAATTTGCAGTTGATTGGTAATGAAAGAAGAAAAAATTACCTAAAGCTGCTGGGAAATCCTAGTGGTGTGTGGGTATGCAGTTAGATGGGCTCATCTCAGAGGGATGAGAACTGCTGAACCAAGTTTCTGGAGTGGCTATTACAGAATCTGTGGTAGTAAATATCACCATGTAAATCCCGACCTTTCCTCATCCCTCCCATGGGGGAACCACAAATGCTTTTCATCTAGCCGGTATTTAGGAAGACAGTTTAGAAACCGGGCTGAAAAAAGTCAGCTGAAGATGTAGGAGCTACTGGGGCTATCTGAAAAGGATCATCAGAACAGGATCCCCACTTTTCTTTTCAGCATCAACTGTCTCCTCTCTCACTGCTTTTTCTGTCGTGTTCCAGAAATGACAAACAGTAACTGGACTGACAGTGTTACTTGAAATTAAAACAACTGTTTAATGCATTTGAAAATTCAGAGTTTTGCAGCTTTGGTGAGCTCCGGTGGATTGGGTGGCTGCTGTGAAGCTTAATCCAGATTGCAAATGCTCTCTTTGCTCTGGCTTTTCTGCTCCCAGGGCACAGTGGTGGCACAGGTAAGTGGGACACACTCACACCTGGAGGCACAGGCCCTCCAGATGGTCATTAAAGAGCTGGGCAGAGGAGTGTCAAACCAGGAGATGATGCAATGGACAAATGTTTATCATAAACACAGAGAATCCTGACCTCATTTCATGCCTGATTTTATCTTAGGTGGCTTCACAAGCACAGTTACTCCACCACCTGCACAGCCTTGTCTGTTTTGTGCTTCTTTTACCCTCTAGATCTTGAGGAAATTAATTGATTTACTATTTTTTATAATCAGTCCCAGCTGGACGATAACTGTCAGCATTTTCCAATTGCATAACATTTATCATTTTCAAAGCACTTTATACACACAGAGCAGTTCATCCTCACACCACCCCTGTGCCCTAAACATTAGTATTTCCTTTTTACCAACTGGAAATTGTAATGGGAAGTCAGAGCAATCTTCACAGTAGCTAAGGTAACAGGAAAATTCAGTACCATACTTATAGCACATCAGACTTTTCTAATGGAAGCACACACACCACACTGCCCTCAAGAAGTTTTTCTTTCTTGTTTACATACAAAAATCCTCTCCTCAGCCCTGGTAGTTCCTCCAACTTTCTGGTCTCTGGAGAGCTGAAGAGCCAAGCTCCCAACCATTCCACAAGTCAGCTTCCAAAACACTCCAGGTGAGTACAACTTTTTGTGCCTTAAGATATTCTATCCCAAATGTATTGCAGGTACAATCAATAGTTTGAAAAAGGCATCTTTCTAATTTATTCGCTTACTGCGAGGTCACAGAGTCATCTAAATTCCTTGTGGGTACAGAACTGAGGTTCACTGAAAAGCAGGCCCCAGCTGAGCTTTGGTGAATTTTTAAAGTAAGCAATTAAATGGCTTGTAAAAGAGAGGCATTTCCAAGCTGACATCAGTAACTCTTGGAAAGAGCTGAAGCTCAGAGGAGCTGTGTTCTCAGTTGCAGTAGAGCATTCAGCAATGTGAAACTCCTTCCAAGCACATGCAATGGGGAGTAATTTGATTTATTAATAATAATGGCCTTACACACACACAGTTGCAGGCAGGTGAAGGCTTCTGAGTCACTTTTAGCAGCCAAAGGCAAGTAAAGAAGAAACCCTGGGTAGCAGTTAGACAAAATTTGGAGCCTATAACCCCTTCCTTGGGCACTGTTTCCTCCTCTAATCTTGTCCATTCCAGCAAAGGGCAGTGGTACCTGCCTGAGCTCTGCCAGAACAACACCCGCTGCTACCCCTCAGCCCAAAAAGATTCTGCTACCCCTCTGCTCACGTGGGTCCTTCACACAAAAAATTACCTGAATCAAACCTCAACAAAAGCACCTTTTTTTTGGGTTTTTTTTTTTTGTTTGTTTGTTTGTTTTTTTTTAATGAGACTATCTTTTCCTTCATTCCTTTCAAAAATGTTTTCCCTGCGTGGTCTGTGTGACCCTGGAGCTGATGCACCTCCCAGCTCTGGGTAGAGGCAGGTGCCCCACAGGGAGACTCAGAACAGGTAAATGAGAGCTCCTGGCAGAAGAAAGCAGTGGGTTTCTCCCAGAATTTCTGTGCAAGATTAGTGTTGTATCCAAGAGTGGATATTGCCCACTAAACTAGGAGCTGAAATGGGATATAACTTCCCCTTTCCATGAGGCCAGGAGCACGGCCACCAGTGGACCTCTCACAGAGGTAAGGGGGTTCCCATCAGTTGTGTGGCCTCAACTTACCCTGGGAAAAATGAAACTTGTTGGTTTCATCTGGACTGGAATTAGGCATTAATGTACCTCTGTATTGTAACTTCTCCTCACTCTGCTCCCTTTTGCAATAAAAGAATTAAAGGTTGAAAAAGGGCCAGAGGCAATGGGAAATCTAAAGCCAGTTGGAAGGAATAACTGCTCAGAAGGAGCACTTGTTTGACTTTACATTCTCAGTCCCTCTGCTGGGCTCCTTCTAACCAGGCATTATGGCAAAAACAATAGGGAAAATAAATTTGCATGGGATAGAGTTGTTTTAGTAACACATCAACATAAACATCCTACATGTGAAACACTGCCCATATCTCCTTAGTCTGTTTTCTTTTCTCTAGGTGACTGTTGTCTAACCTGCCTCATTAATTCAGGCCAGTAGAACACAGCGAGTAAAAACAGTTTGTTTGAGACATGGGCTTGTTCTGCTGCCCAGGTTTGAAGGGTTTGTGGTTATTTACCAACATCTCCAGAAATGTGAGCCAGTAGCAGCAGCTTAGCAAGGCAGTGCACATCAGCTGAGCCATGGCTGCTCAGTTGTGTCAGAGCTTTTCCATGGCATCCATGTGAATCCTGCAAACAGGGAATGAATCTGGCACCCAGGCTGCAGCACTGGGGAGGGACTTCTATTTCTGCCTAATTTTTAATCTCCAAAAGCATGAAAAGATCCATTAAAGTGTGGCAAATGGACGACACGTGCTGTGCTCTTCTGTGGCACCACCTCTAACAACTGATGGTTGATGTTATTGGTGAGGAGGAGAGTTGAGCTATTAAAAAAACCTAATTTACGTCTCTTTCTTCAGTGTGACTCAAACCAGTTTTGCAATCAGTTACAGGTTAACTAGCCAGGGTTAGGCAGGGTGGGGCCTGCAGCAGATTGCAAAACTGGTTTATTCAATCCACAGAGCGAGAAAACATCCTTAAAAATAGGCATTCTAGGAGAAGATCAGATACCTTGCTGTCAATTATGTCACAGGCAGAGGGGGAGAGCTGCAGGCTGTTTCTACCTGTACAGCTTCACGTGGATGTGGGATGTGCCACAGAGTTGGTGCATCCGAAAGTTTTCCTTCGGTGTTAAACTGAGGAAGATGCAATACAGAAACACGGGGGGAAAAAAATAAATTGCATCAAAAGTCTCTTGCATATATGTTAATAGTTTCAGAATCCTGCACCCTCTCTTGCTATCAAGGCAGCTCTTTTTATTATTTCCAGACAATACAACTGTAGGCATTGTACAGCACTCTCAGAGAAAAGATGAAGTATATGATTTACTTTTCTTTATGCAACCAATAACATCATTGTACTTGGGAGTTTTTCCAGCCCATGGCCTTAGAAAGGTCCTCAGAAACTGAGAACCCTGCTTTCACTTACATTAGTGGGCCTTTTGTGTTTCTCCAGCAATGTAAAAACGTCCTAAATTTTAAGTTTAAAATGCACTTTAGCCAATTTCGCCGGTATCACAGAGTATTCTGAGTTGGATAGGACTCACAAGGATGATTGAGCCTGAGTTTTAAGTGTAACATTGTCACAGCACTGAACATTTGTTGTGGTGAGACACCAGAACAGACTGGTGGCTCAGAGGGGCTTCCTTCACAGGAAGTTTTTGGGAAGTTGGGATGTGCATGTGCCAGGTGGTCTGGGGGCATTTGATCCCATTCCAGTGCAGGGCTAGACTGAGTGATTTTCTGAAATCCCTCATAGTTCTGCAGTTCTAAACATTTCTGGTTTCCTAAGAGAAGATTTCTTTGTGTGACACTCATTGTGGTCTGGTTCTATCGCCAGAACATTGCTCTGTATTTTTGTAAAGGCTATCAGCTTACCCACTGTAGTAGTGAAAATTAAAAACTGCATTCCTGAAATTGGCCCATTTCCTAACAACATACCAAAGAAAATACACAGAAAAGGTATCACACAACATTTAATTAAGATTGTTTCTTATGTGTTTGCTATAGTGTAAACATATTTTCACTTCTTGCTCGCCACAACTGTCCAGCCCAGCTGAGTTGTGAGCCGTGATCCTAAGGACATCCCACTACTGTGCTTTTAAAAAATGTAATTAAAGATTCCTCCTTTTATCTATGGATTCCCCAAAACTCTTTGAAGTCCTGCTCTGTCTGCACAGATCTTTTACCCTGAAGATGTCAGTTTTAAAATGAGGCTGCCACCTTTGGTTCTGAGCACAGGAGCCCCTATTTGTTTCCCAGTAACACCTGTGGGAAGGCACCTTCACAATGCTGCTTAGTGAAACTCCAGATATAACTGCTTTAACATCTAGAAGGAAATCAGTGTTCAGGCTGAGTGATAATCCACTGCTCTCCTGTCCCTTGCCCATGGAAGTGAGCAGTTTTGAACCAAAATGTCCTCATGCTGCCCCACAGACGAGGCAGGAGAATATCCTCACTGGAACCTACAGAGCAGTGGAGAGCCAGGGGAGCAATCTGGCTTGGGAACTCCTTCACTGTCATCCCACAGAGCTGTTTTACAGGGTAACCAACCCATGTTGTGGTCTGGGTTGCAATATCTCTTCAGTGCCAGTGTAGCTCAGCTCCCAGATTTCCATGATGAAAAAGAAACTTCAGCTTGTGTAGACATTACTGTCAGCATTTTAAAGTCTCTTATTCACACTAGAGGCATCAGTCCCAAGGGAATCAGACTAGAGCTGGCATTTCCCTGCCCTGGAAGGGAAGTGGAGCAGCCCTTGGTCAGAGCTGCACTCTGGGTGACTGCAATAATGAGGTTCTGCAGTCCATAACTTTGCACTGTGCATTTCCTCCCTAAGGAGTCACAGGCTGGTTTATTGAAATCACACACAAATAGCTCTCAGTGCATTTCTTGGCGGCAGGTATTGGGGAAAAAAAACTCAGATAATTGTGAAATGCTCTGGTGGAACCTGCAGAAATGTGGGCTTTATTCCTGGCTGTGGGACCAGCTGGAGGGTTGACTTCAAAGGAATCTTTTAACCTGTTTGTGTTCCAGTTCCCCTCGGCTGTAGAAGAGGCACACTCACCTGCTCTGTGCTCCTTCTGGGAGCAAGTTTGGCCAAGGCTAGTGTGACCTCCCACCCTGTCCCCTGCATAGCTGGGCAGCTTCAGCTCCAGTGGCAGCCAGGACAAGACCTTTACTAGCACCCTTATCCACAAAACAAGCACATATTTTTATTGTTGTTACGACTGCAGCCGGTTGACAGAAATCCCATAAAGCCTGAGGTTGTAAAAAAACAATAAAAACATTTAAAGTTACAAAAAAGTGACTTTGGTGCCAAGTGCCAGGTTGGCACAGCCTAAAGTGATCCATCACAAACACCAACACTGCTCCTGCTCCCTCCACTCATGGAGAGGCTTGGGCCACTCTGCACAGACCCCTTGGTCCTGACACCCCCTCAGCTCACCCTTTCCCAGAGAAATCCCCAGCCAAACCTTCCTCCACTCCAATCAGGCTAATTCAGTAGCTGTACAAGCAGCACAGCCCAATTGCAATTCAGAAATTGCACTTGATGAGGCAGAAGATGCTTTGCCAACACCTCATCCTCTGTACCCTCTGCACCCTCTGCTCATGCAATAGAGGTATTTGATCATTTCATGGAAGTCAAGCTTCTAATTTTTTGACTGTTGTTCTACAAGTCATCATTAACTGTGATCTGCAGTTATGTCTCATCTTGGAATGTTCTATCATAGCATGCGAAGTATTATGAAAGTTAGCATTTTTCTAGGGCAGTAAAATCTGCCTTTTAGAAAATCTATGATTAATATTTATGAAAAAAAAATAGATAAAGTTGATAAAGTTTAGTTTATTTTAAATTTTATGACTCCTCTGGATGGCAGGACAGCTGTATTGGCTGCATAACATATTTTTTAGAGTTAGAAATATATAGCCATCTGTTCAGCTCGTAACATTGTGTTAATAGGTATCTCAAATTTCAACTCAAGAAATAAACATTTTAATAAATAACATAACAGCAAGAAACTTGGGTTAACTGATGGAGACCTAGCCGTAGTAGTAGTGCATCTGTTTGAATTACTCATTACAGAAATATTCAGGAACAAAGTACTTGGCTAAATGGGACCTTTAGCTAAAAAGCATTTAAAAACCTGCATTTCCTTGAAGCTTGTGACCGAGATTTAAAAAAAGACCTGGCAAAAAGATTTCCAGGTTTGTATTGGATACATTTTAGAGAGATGAGAGACCTTTAGTAACCACTTACTCACCCAAGCTTCATAAACTTCTCCTACGGTCTTGGCGGGCCAGGGATGAGCCTTTAGGGAACTTCAGACCCGGATTTGGATTTCAGGCCCCTAACTCCAGAGGAAGAAAAAAGCCCTTGCAAAATACATGAGTTAAGAGCAGCATTAAATCAATCCCAAAATTGTGCAGCCCCTGTAGGACAAAATCCTGCTGAAGTTGTCTCAGTGCGGGCAGCAGTCAGCTCTGAGTTTGTTCTGAGAGGTGAGCTAGCAGTGGGTGACTGCACTGGGAAATCTTGCACAGGTAAGCAAGAAACAACAAAGTCAAGGTGTGTTTGGGTCTTTTTCTGTTTCAAAAGGCTCTTTTTGCTGCGTGGCAAAATGAAGTGCAAAGGAGCTGTAACTCCAGGTCTTTGGTTGCCAAGATGAAGAAAATGTCACTCTCAAGCAGATGGTGCTGCTGATGCAGAAGGTCAGAGACTTGGAAATTCATTTAAACAACCCAAAACAAAAGCAAGGGAACGGTAGAGACGGTCCATTATTATCTTTGAATATTAAAAAGAGGGTTGAGGAAGCACAGCAGAAAATGGAAACCAGTTTATCCTTAGATTAGCTGCAGAAAATGTATTTGACTTCCTTAATAAGAACTCGAGGGAATCGTAAGCCACCAAAATAAATCCTGGTCAGATCCTTGGACTGACAGGCGCAGATCTCACCTGAGTATGGGGAGCCACAGCATCACCATAATGAATGGTCTTCACCCCATGTTTCATTGCAGGGATGCATTCCACTTCCCCACCAACCACCTGGCTGCTGGAGGGGGCTGAGTGCCCTGGCTGATGCTCTTCCTGGCCCAACCTTCAATTTTAGGACTGGAAAGAATACAGAACAGTTGACTTCTTCTTCTGCCATCCCCAGGCAGCTTCCAACTCCAGCTCAGCAGACTGGTGAATTCCAGTCCTTTGTGGCTAGCCCAGGTCAGATGTGACACTGGAGAAGTTACAAGAATATGGCTTTATGATTTCATAAAGTACCTTCACAGGAACTAATTAGGGGGTAAGTTTTTAACGGAGAAACCACCAAGTTATGAATGAACTGTCAGTTGCTGTGCCAAGTAGCTTGCATCAGCAATTACAGCCCTAAATGTTCTGGGTAAAAGCACACTTAATAGGACCCTTTCACAGGCTGTGCAGTCTCTGTCACAGGAACAATTTAGCAGCTCCTTTGTCTGTGCCAGCCACAGAAGGGCCTGGAAGATCTGTGATCTCTATTCAACTTCTGTGACATAAATTTGCACCCATCTTTGCTATTCATTAACCACTTCCCTCCCCTCCCCCAGCTTTTTAGCTCTTATGCCTGGGGAGAAAATGTGATTCAAACATATTTTGGAACAGCAAGATCTCCCTGAGTTTGCAGAGAGCCTAATAAGATCCTTGTGAATATAAACTGCCCTATTCACATTGATCAGTACCTTCACGGGTCTCACAACCACTGAACTGCTCATTTTTCAGCAATATACCAAAATGGATTGAAATTTTCATGTGGATTTCCCAGAGACACAGGACTTTATGCTTTGTTTCTCTACTCTGCTGCAATCTCCCAGCAGCAGCCCCTGGAAGCAGGGATCTGTGGGATTGTGGTCCATCACTCCCACTCCCTCCATTCAGTCAGGAAAAAAAAAAAGTATCTTCCATTTTTATCTGTTCCTTATGAAGAGTCACATTAAAAAAATATATATATTCATCTTAAAGTTTCCCAGGTAAGAAACTGGCTGTTGGTACAGTACTTCTTATGTGTTAGTATTCAAGTACTTCCAGATTATGATTAAAATATTATGAGCTGCTTTTATGAGAGCTGAAGTCATGTAAGGAGATTTATATAGGCTATTGCAACCTTCCTATCAACTGCAACTTTGCTTCAGGCTACTGTTTATGCTTTCAGAAAATACTGGAGATATCCAAGGTCTAAGGCAGCAGAAAAAAGGAAAAGGAGACAAGCATCTGTCATGCTATATGGAAAATGAATCCTTCTGGCAACTCCTGCCCAGCCCTAGATTAATATGGATTTACAATTAACATCATCAGTGAATCAAGCAGCGTTGTAATTGTTTTTGCAGCTATTCCAAAACTTTCTTCTGCACAGACATAACCTAATTCTAACTTAGTGAGACAGAACAGCTTGACACATTTGTTATCTAAAGACCACTTCAGCCAAAGAACATAATGAAAAAGCATGGGAACTTGACTTAGAAGCAAAGGCTCTTCTTTAATATTGGTTCTAAAAATAAAAAAGCCTCTCCCCCTTACAACTCTCATTATTTTTGATTCTTGAAGGTCTAATTTTGCCCCAAGGACTGCTTCAAAAATACATTCTCTTTGATAGGATTGCTTAATACTGCTCAGTCAAGTGGGATTAGAGCCTTCTGAGGAAGAGAACATATTTCTTATTCATTTTCTTGACTAATTAGTAAAGATTACTTTGGGAAACCTTAGCTGTAGATATCTCACTCACCTCTTCTTCACAGCAGGGATTAACAAGCAGTGGGCTCTTGCCCAGGAGCAGTGCCAGGCAGATCTGTGACACCAGAGCCCCGTGGAGCTGGTGCTGGGGCTGCAATCCTCCTGTAGCAGCCACAAAGGGTGAATAACCAAGCACAACCCCTCTGGAGTCCTGCCTCCAACCAGTCTGCAGGAAGAGCTGTGTGAATTCTCATCTTATGCACCAGCTGAGGGTAAGAAATATCCCTGTGACCACTGTTCTGGAAGTAAATCAACACAAAGATGAGCTGGAAAGAGCAGACACAATGGCAGAATCAGTTTAATGTTCTTTCTTCTCCGTGCCATGGCTGGACACACCTCCTTTGTGAGAATTAATCATATTCCTCCAAATTTCTTCCCTTAACTAAAAGTTTCTTTCCTCTAAACTCAGTGAATTTGTACAGTCACACAAAGTAAATAAAAAGAATGTGCCTGAGTTTGTTCAGCCCTGAAGTCTGAGAAGCAAACAAGGACTCTCACTTTGCGTGGTGCTGGGTTTTCACTGTGTATTACACCATCAATACATTCAGGTACTGACACTTGGAATCATTTCTGATAAGGCTGAGACAAGACAAAATCAGACCCAGGGATCTGAGGCTACAGTTCTCATTAAATCAAAAGCAGGATTGTTGTCGACATTTATGCTAAATAATGACTCAGACCTTAAAAATCCTTGATGATCCTTACATATGTGATATTTTATTTTATATACCCGACTGTGTTTAGAGTTCTATACATGGGTCCAAGAATAAGACCTGGCCATTGCATTTCCTAAAGTTGATTTGCTGGAGTGTTTTTGTAATCCAGTAGGTAAGACTGTCAGGGCGTGAGGCAGAAAAACAGGCTTTAGGAAAAAAGCATGAGACAAAGCTGAAATGAACTTCCCAGCATGAGGAGAAAGGGGTTTTTCCTGTTCCTCAGCACCACTGCCCACCAGCTGGGCTGGGACAGCAAACAGCCACCTCAGATGTTTGGTTGAGCCACAGGGCTACACAAGGTCTCCTGATTTCTTTGGAAGGCTGTAGCTCCAAAATTTATTCTATTTATTCTCTGGCTTTTTGGTCTAACTGTGGATGTCAGACAGATGCTCAGAATTAAGAATACAACCCAGATCCTGCAAGAGGCATTAATTTTATTTTTTTTTCTGAGAGAGGAAAGCATTCTAGAACAAAATTCCCATGCTTTGTGACACACTTTCACTCTGAATTTCAGAAGTAAGAAGGATTTCTTCCTTTGCCTAAGTGTCTGGTCATTAGAAACACACTGATAAGTGTTTTTTTTTACTTTGACAAGAGGGGTTGGGTCTATTACAGCAGGTGATGAAATCCATTTCTCTTCACTTGACAAAATGGGATCTGATAATAGGATTTAACTGCTTTTTTCTCTTTCTTGAACGCATGTTCTAAAAAAATGGTCTCACAGTTTGACAGCATTAATGATATTAATTCTGCCTGACAGTATTTTGGGACTTTTGGAACGACCCCTCAACTAGAGCTGAGCTGTAACAAATCCTCTTTTTCCCTAAATGTAGCAGAATGTGATGTGTTACTCCGTCCACCAACTGCAGACATGATTTTTCAACAGCTCCAGGGATTGATGTAACACAGCTGTAAGCATGAAGCTTCTGGGAAGCACAAAAGGACCTTTGGGACTCTGCAAACCTCCCTGACACTTCCAGAGAGGGGCTGGATGTCCAGATTTCTCTCTCAGGATGAAAAGCCACCACATCATGCAGCAAGGAATCTGTGAAGTGCTTCCAAGCCTGAAAGATTGCAATGCAGCATTTTGCCTTCCCCCAGAACATCAGGGGGAGTCTGAAGAAGCTGCTGTGCAAAGCCTTCACTAGCACATCTGCACAGAGCCAAAGAGCATCCAGCAGGGCTGATGCAGGAGGTGCCAGAGCTCAGGGTGTGTGCTGACCTGCAGGAGCCACCAGCAGTGGGAACAGGAAAATCCAGGGAATCTCAGAAAAACGGGAAACTGGACATCACAAACGCAGATCTGAACCAATGTGGTTAATCAAGTGTTCTCCCCTTATTTGAGATAAGATGGTAGTTTATATGAGCTTCTACTAGTTTACAAAAACAAAGGCACTCTGATTGGCAAGCTAACATTGTTTACCTTTTCCTTAAAGTGGCCTAAACCTTACACTATAAACCTATACTAATTCACACCCAGACAGCCCAGTGGTCCCCATCACACCTTAATACTATTTCTATCTGCACCACAAACTCTGAATTTCCAACTGCGTCAGAGGCTTGAAGGCCTCACCAGGCCCAAATCTGAGGCCTAGACTGGAGTAGCTCAAATCTCATAACTCATGTCCTCTTTCTCTCAAAAATGCTGCAACAAACAGGCACCTCTGGCTCTGCTTGGTGACACACTCCCCGTGGATCCTGTGAATGGCTCCGGGTTTGCTGCTGAGGAGCACAAATGGCATCTCTGGAGCTTCTCCTGAGCTCTGCGCCCAGGAAGGGGCAGCCGCTCCTCCTGACAAACACCCCCTTGGCACAGGCTGCCGGTCCCTTTTGGATGAACCAGGCTGGAGCAGGAGGAAAGAGCAAGGTTTTTGCTGGATATCCTTGTGCAACTCACAAGGAGCCAAATGTTAGAAGATGTGCATGGTCATAGGAGACACCGAAGTAACAATCTAGAGGGCTGTGAACAAACCAAAGCCTAGTTCTTCAGTGATATTTGGGCAGCCAATTCCTACCTGTATTGGCAGGCCTTTAAGGATGCAGGATTCAGATTTAATTACACCAGTGACCACCACAGTCCTACTGCTTCAAGCTCCTGCTTGACTCTGCCTTGAAGGCAGACATTAGGGAATGCTTGACACTGCGTATCTGAAAAGTCCAAGTAAATTAGCCACGGTCTGGATGGAAACAAGGTGGCAGAATAATGAAAGGAAATAATTTTATTGCTGGAGACATGGGTCAATGCCTAAATTTCAGTATGTACTTAATTTCAGAAGTCATAAGCAGTCATAATAGAACAACTAAACCAATAAAAACCTTTTCAAAATGTTTCACTGATAATAATGTAACTGTCTGGTTCTTTGCTACAACCAGAAACAGATGTAAATAAGAATAGTAGTATGATGAATTGTTAATACAAAACGAAGTTAAAACAGTAATTAAACCCAAATTTCTATATAGCAATGTACATTTGGTTATTAATCTTGCTGGGACAACATTCTGTCTAGGAGGCAGTTAAACTTTTGCATTTTGAATTTGATCTTGTCATGAAACGAATTTGAAAATTCTGTAGGTGGTATCTATTTAAAAACTTCCAGTCTGAAGCACATGGTTAGCACAGGACAAATGTTCCACATTGATACACGTGGAAGATTTTGCCTCAAAGATTTTCTTTAAATCAGAACACTTTAATAAGCACAGGTTCTCTATCCCCACATTGAGAAGAAGCAGGTCCTGTGGTCAGGTAGAGCCCTCTGGGCAGTTTCATAGGAAAATGGTTAATGTGCATCACAACAAATTGGAAATTTGTCACGCCTTTGGAAAAAGCAGCTCTGCCATGGTGTGCTCTGAATCACAGGCAGGCCTCAAATAGTCTCCAGATGCCAAGTCACCAGTTCAGATACCCCATCTGTGCCAATGGCTACTGCATGTCTTCAGGAATTTGGGCACATTAAAAAATAGGGTTTTTTTGGTGCCTCTCTTTTCCCTCTCACCCTCCTCCACCAACATCACCTCCTTTAAGATGTTATGCTTCCAAATGGCTTTGGGGGCAGCTTTTGCAAAGGAGTCCCACTTTGGATGCTGTTCTGACTCACCACAGGAATGGTCTTTTCTTCTCCTCACACAGTAGTGTGCACTTCTAATTTTGCAATATAAAATCCCTTATCCAAATACATCCCTAATACAACTCTTCTGCAGTGAATAAAATTACTTCAAGAACTGTTTTGGCTGTTGATCTTAATACCAAAAAAAAAGGTGCCTCATCTAGCGAGGAAGTAGAAACTTGCCACAAAGCTTGGTGTGTTCGACAGCCTCGTCACCACAGCTCTCTGTTTGCTTTTGAATAGGTTTATTATCCACATCCGTTACTTCTAAATCTGGATATTGCATTTGTTACGCAAAAAAAGAGAATGAGTTTAACTGCTCGAGACAGGGAGTGCTGAGACAGCTGAGTCCCAGCATATGTTAACAGTCCAACTGCCCTCATTTAAAGAGATATTCAGACCTCTAATAAAATGTTCGTTTTTAAAGGTTTCTTCGCCTAAAGCACACGTAACTACCATGTACCATTGCCATCTAGTGGAAAGGTAAGTAAGGACACAGGTTTTCTTCATTTATAGCTACCCGTGATGATCTCCGAGGATTATTTTAGCTAATTTGGAAAACCTCCAGGAAGTGTATTGTTGGAGTCCACACACGTCTCAGTGCCTACCCAGCTCCCAGGGAAATCAATGCCTTTCCATTTTTCTTATTTTTTTTGGTATGATAAAGAGAAGTGTTTGATTGCTGCTAGCAATCTACTGAAAAGAGGGTTTATTTTCTGAAACATGGAAAACTTAGTTTGTTTTCTTATCTTTGATTAAAAGTAACATGAAATACCTTAACAGAAACACATCATGTTAGTGGATACCCAGGGTCGATGATGCATTTCAGAGACAACTGCTACGACAGGGGAGGTGGTGGACCAGCAGAAATAGAAATAACACTGCAGTAATGCAGCTTCACCTTGGCTTGTCTAAAAGAACGAAATTAACGCTGCTTTTTGCCATTCAAAGCGTATGGAAGTTTTGGGGAGGCTGGCAGATTAAGCAGTAAATTGAGGAGCTTCTATAGAAAAACTCTAGTCAGGCTGGAAGACTTATTTATCGTAGCCATTTGTTTAATGACTTTACATCTGCTGTAACATTCAGAGAAGTCAGCAGAGCTCAAGTGTTTGACAGCTGCTCTTAAAGAACCCAAGGAGGGTTCTTTGCTCCTCTTCCTCGCGGCCTTTAGATAAGGATGAGTAATGTTACACAGACACACTGGGAAGCCTCAAAGGCAAAACACACGATATCTAGTTTTACTAGATTCTTATCATTTACAGTTCACCCTAAAACTCCCACACATTTGTTTCTTAATGTCCCTCATGCTCCGTTAAACCTCACTACAGCAATGTTCCCATAGGAATGTGGCCACTTGCCAGACTCTCTCATGAACATTTCATTAATCTTCTTGGCTCTCATACAAACTACAAAACATTATTTGTTAGTAATTTAACTGTTTTGCTCCCAAATGTGCCAGAAATGTGATCTTTGCTATGCTTTCATTCAAGAATACACAAGGATAATTATAGAGTAAATGAAAAGAGGTTTTTTTACATTTAGCAAGACACAGTGCCAAGAAAGGTGAACTGAGATTACATCTCGTTTCTGGAATTAATTCTCATGCTATCCTAGATCTAACTGAAACTTAGCAAAGTCTATGTTTAGATACAGTTTTATTTCATTACATTACACAAATATCTCTGACTTCTTTGAATAATTCAGATCATGCCATATAATCTCCTTATTTCAGAGGATAATTTAACAGAAAATATAATTTCTGTTTTCCAGAAGTCTGGCCTGACCCATGCCCAGTGGTGTTGAGAAAAGACAATTGCTGGCTTTGCAGTAAGGAGGAAGAGTCTTGGAAAGCCTGCAAAGCTTTCCAAGCACACATGACTTGCTAAAGAGAAGGAAAGCCATTTAAAGGAGGTTCATCTTCTGCAGAGCAGGGGAATCTATTCTAGACATGAAAATACACAACTTTTATTTCATAAAATGTGAAACTTCAGAGTGGGATCTGTGGATAAAGCCGTCCTCAGGTGCATATGACATTGTTAGGAATGAAGTAAGTTTTATCACTCAGTTCTTGTGGGCTTAAAACCCAACAGTATCACACAGACACAAATGCAACTCAACTTCAAGTGAGAAGTGTAACATCTTAATTTCCTAAGTTCCATTACCTTCATATGTGTAGAATCCATAGAGTTTGATTTTTTTTTTTAACTAACTCATAAGAAATACAGATAATGCCTCAAATCTCATGTTTACTTTTTAACAAGGGGACTGGTTTCAACAATGTGAATCCATGGCAGTGAACACAAAGAAATGTGCATCAGCAATGGAGAGGCGAAGAGTAAAGACTGAATTAAAACTACAGCCATTCAAGTGGACAGGAACAGAGAATTAAAGGGATAGGGATGAACAACAGCACTTTTATGGATCTGTTTTCTCTTCTGCATTCTGTAAGTGCACACAAGACACCAAAACATTTGGGAGGTATCCAAGCTCAGGCTCTTTTGAGGTTTTCCCAGCACATTTTGGATTTAATGTTGCTCTGCAGTGTAATGGGCAGAGACATGGAGCCACACGCTTCATAGTGTGCAGGCACTAAACTTCAGTCTGTGAGAGCAGACACGTATTTGACCAGCCATGAATGAAGCAATGCCCACATCCTGTTTGCAGGCTCAGAATTTGGATATTTTTCTTAAAACAATCCTTAGGAGAAAAGAAGAAGGTACTGCAAATTATGTTGCAGGATGTGCTGGGTTGTGGCAAGAAGGAATTGATACAGTTCTTTCAATCCTACTTTTAAAATTAGATCAGGAGGATGAGTGAGAGATTGTCCTGAGTGTGTCCATAGAACATGAGAGGCTGATGTTAGAAATAAGAAGCTCTATCAGCTGTTACATGCAGGCAGATGAAGAAACCATTCAGAGCCTTTCATGTGGCCTGGAGAAAAGAAAGAGGAATGGCATGGTGTTTAAGAACAGTTTGGAAAGAATGGGGGTTTGGTGAAACACGGGCATGATCAGCTGCATGGTTTCCATTGTTTGGATGTTGAGTTCAGTAGCTGCCTCACCAGGGAGAAGGGACAGCTAGAAAATGAGGTAGGTGGTAAGGAACCAACAGATGAAGGGGGGCTGGGGAGCTGGGAATTTTTGAAGGGTTACAGAGAGTCAGTCAATCAGGAAATAACCAGTGGCACCCAGGAAATAACCTGTGGCTCTTAGATGGTGATGGGACAGCTGCTGCAGCTCTCCTAGCACAGGGCTGAGAGCACTCACCTGCAGCACTGCAAGGGTTAAAAGAGACGAGTCCATGAGGTTTCTGTCCATGGGACAAGCACACTTGTAACCTTCTGCTTGGAATGAGCATTCCCAGTTTAGCTTTCAAGCAGTGGCAAAGCCCAGCCAGAGCAGGGAGATGCCCAACACAGATTTAGGCAAAGCCAGGCTGCTGTACACTCTGAAAACTGCAGGACTAGGAGTCAATGGAGTATAACTGACCTCATTTCTTAGTTTGATTTCATAACTAAAAACAACTCCAGGGAACCCTGAGCACAGGGTCTTGCTCAACCCACACCATAATTGGACAGGCTGATTGAACTAGCTGGTTGGCTAAAATTGTGTTCTGATTAAATTGTAGGACCTTTTCTCCAAATGGCAAAGCTCTCCTCCCTGTAATTCCTGAGAGATCTATCCGAGAATTACAATCTAAAGAAGAGAGTGCACAGTGTCAGGCAGCCTCTGATGTTCCCCTCAGCAAGTTATAAATAAATATAGAATACTTACAGTGCTCTGTACTAGAGAAAGCCAAGATCAAGGCCAAGTGTCACAGTCCTCCCTGAAAATAATTGCAGCATGCAATACAATCCCACATGCTCTAGCAATATGTAGTCTAAATAGAAATGAACAGCATAGAACTGGATTGTGGGCGGTGGAATTGTATCAAACCTTGGGAATTTTATGTTAATTAAGAAATGCTGATTAATACAGAATGGTGAGTTTTAATAAGTCAGTAATAAAAAAGAAATTGTGTTTAAATAACAGGTGTGTCTTGATTCCTTGAAACAAATCTTGTGATTTTTAATTGGGGGAATTCACCTAGTAGAAAATTTTGTCTGGCTTAAGAGAACAGTTTTCTGTTGGTGTTTCATCCTCCGTGCCAGAGGTCTGCCTGGGTAACTGAGCCATTGGGAAAGAAGTGTAAGAAGCAGTAGAAGTTAATGGTCTTGACACCAAAATTACTGGGTGAGGTTGTGTCACACTGGAGGAGAGAACAGAGGGTCACAAGACTTCTGGGGTTACAATGTTGATGACCCAGCAGCACAGGATAGCTCAGCTTAAATTCCTTTAAGTGCTCAGAAGGCAAATTACAGGTTTGCTGAGAAATATTTTAATTTCTGCAAGACCCATCCTTTCTCACATCAGGGTACAAATGCTTTTTCCCCTTCTGGTGGCACAACTAAACATTCCTTAAGTATAAAGTGAAGGAGAGCCCTGGATCTTTTCCATTTCTGAGCACACATGGCAACAGGAGCATCCTGAGGTTTGATGCAGAGATTTTCTTGTACAAATATCCCCAGAGGAGGGAGATGTGACTCTGAGAAATTTGCCCATTACTGTCAAACCATGACATCATTCTCTGCACCCTGGTGTAGATCTACAATGATTTATAGATTATATAAAGAAGCTCTGTCCAATAGAGGGACATTACTACAAGCATAAAAAAGGAACCTAGACAGGTGGTTTGGTATATCCAACCTCAACTAATGATGGCATAAAAAGTCCACTGTAGCAAAGGAAAAATGAAAAGCAATGGATAATAACAGCAATGGAATTTCAGAAGGTAATGCTCAAAACTTCCAGCTGAGGAATACACACATCCCTGAAATGCAGCACAAGTGTTTACAATATCTGGATAAATCTGTGCCCTAACTCTGCCTCCTACCACCTGGGTAACTTTCTACAGGGACTGGGAAGTGCAGAATGTAGCAATTCACTGCCACACTACCTTGTCTGGCATGGGAGGACAGTGTTCCCTCCAAGACAGAAAAATCTCTGGGTCTGGACATGGAGTTCTGGCTAAATGAAGCTGAGTCTGCTACGTGCCTTTAATTTCCTTGCCTTGATGAAAGCCTTAATGTCACCACTTAGGTAATGAGAAGGTGAGTTAGGGCTTTATCAGGACTAACTGGCAGCAGGCAGAGCTGAGGGCAGATCTCCATTAAGTGCTCTAAGACACTGGAATTAACCTGTGGGACTGCAAAATCTGGGAAGTAGTGGTCCACATGCAAGTTTTCATTTCAGAGCTCCTCAAACTAAGCCTCTTTTAAAACCTGACCTTTAAAAAAAAAAAAACTTAAAAAAAACCTGCAAAAACATGGGAGTTTTCATTTCAGAGCTCCTCAAACTAAGCCCCTTTTAAAACCTGACCTTTTCCCTCCAGCTCTACTCTTCATCCTCCAGGTAACCTGGGCCCTGCCAGAGCAGAAACCTAACTTATTACTCAGCAGACAGCTGGTGGCACACAGAGCCCACTCCTGATTAATTTATCAGTCTGGGTTAGTTTATGCCCAGCTGGCCCATCCTTCTCGTGTTATATGAGCTGCAAACTCTAAAGTGATCACAGAAAGATACATTCCTTTCTCTTTTCCCTTCAGCCTCTTTGCATTTATTCTGTGCTTGTTTCTTTAGATGTTCAGTAGAGCCATCCCACCCCACCACGATCTCTGAGTGCCTGCTTCCCATTTGCATTCAGAATCCCTGAAGTGCCACTAGGAAAGTTTAGTGATAAGTAAGATTCACGCTTTGATTTCTGTCAGGATTAGAGAGGGGTGTTTTTATTTCCCTGTTTTTGTTTTGATTCTTTTGAACTTGTGTAAATATAATTAGTATCACTTCTGTTTTGATATTACTCTAAGTAGTGGCTCAGATTACCCTCCCTGCAATTTAAATTTCAGGAGTTTATTTGATTTTAATATTGATTTATAAAGAGAAGGCACAATGACCCAACTAAGAAATACTGATAAGGATACTGACCAAATCTTTACATTTTATCTTAAAAAAGAAAGAAAGAAAGGAAAAAATCTCAGGCAGCAAAATTTTGAAAACCACAATAGGAAGTGCCACCTAAAGACTGTATTTTTACTGAAATTCTAACCACCATAAATTCCCGTTCCATTTCTCTGAATCAAGACTGGCAATATTTTCCCAGTGTACTAAAATTCTGAATTTTTTTAAATTGTTGTTCTTAGTTTGCAAGGCAAACAATCCAACCAGATAAATTACAATACCTTAACAGTCTGTCAAATACAGCAGTCCTGTCACTTACCTTTCAGACTAACGCAGGAATAATTAGGAATACAGGAATAATTTTTTTGTAGCATTATCTTATAAAAATTCACATGTAGGTTTAGCACAAACCATAAAAATGTGTTGTACACTTCAGCTAATCTAGTATCTTTCATTTCTAAGGAGGATTTGGGTGGAGGCCAAGTTAATTAAAACCAGAATAGAAATGGGTTCTATTCACATGAGTCATATACCTCTGACTCACAATAGAGTCTGTGCAGCTAATGGGTTAATTTGTCCTGATAACAGAAAAAAATAAGCTGGAGGTTATGCCTGTTTGGAGTGAGTGCTGGTTTCAGACAGTAGATGTACAAGGTTTTTATGCCACTGAGAACACAGACCTGCTCTAATGATGTCCTTTCTGTCTATTCAAGTGCTGTAACAAACAGTTCAGAAAGATCTGGAGCTACAGAAGGCTCAGAAATGCAGGACTGACGCCTTCAAAGCTCTATTATTGTAACAACATGCACATGGAAGTGTTTAAGTTACTGTCACAGAGAGGAAAGTCTCATGCAAGCAGCTTGTACTGCTGGCAACAGGCCCTGAAGAACTTCAAGGGGAAGGATTCCTCCTCCAGACACCTGGGAAATCCACACATTTACTTACCTCGGTGGTCCAGGGCTGAGCACCCACATCTCCACCATAGAAATGTGGAAATATTCTAAGCTAACATGCTTCCTACCTCCTCTGGTCCCTTGCCCTGGGGACTGGCAGCCACACCAGCCTCACTGGTCACTTTTTAGCTCCTGGTTTTACACCACAACTTAAAGGCAGAAAGGTCCAGAAAGGGGCACTCAGTTCCTAATCCACACCTATCGTTCCTATCATGTGCACAGCCCTTCTCCTCCTGCAGGACTGTGAGCCTTTGGAGACAAGTACTTTATCCTAGCATCACCATTCATGCATTCAGTGTATCATTATATATATATATTATGCATTCCTGGCAGAGAGGAAAGAAAGCAGAAGCTCAGCAGGAACCTCACAGTGAAACAGAGGCAGGACAGAGGTCAGCCTGTTTTCTCTTCGAAGTATGTATGGGAATTTTAACACCTTTTGATTGACTGAAATACAGAAGCAGGCCTTAGAGGAGGCCCAGAAGGCAGGTTCTTCCCCCAAATCTTTTTCCACCTTTTCAACAGCTTAAATCACCAGCTAGGCTCCCTCTTCTGCTCTCCTTCTGTCTCAGTTAATGTGAAGTTACTCTACACACCAAGTTCAGCTTAGGCATCAACAGTGCCCCTGCAACAATAGTAAAAACACTATTTCCAAGTATTTCACCTTCATTTCATACTGCAGGATTCTAAAAAGGAGGAGGAATGACTGCCATGGCTGCAGAAGGGTATTAAAGCCACATTTTTTGCTTTCTGCATGAACAGCAACGAGAAGATTAAGGTAGCCAGACCATGACCTTTGTTTAGTACTGCAATGTTTGCAGAAGAGCAAGTCTACTTGTTCTTCAGGACAAAAACCACAAAATTCCGGACAAAAGCTCCAGGTGCCTATGGTGGGGGTTAAGAATGTGGATCCTAAGCAAGCAGAATTGCTTCTATCCAGCCCTGAGTAACAGACTGGGATTGAAGACTGGCATTAAAACTCACCCTCTCTTTAGTGTTCCCTGTTGATTAGGCAGCTCTGCTTGGTGGTTTCATCAGCTTTACAAGCAGACCTAAAGATCAAACACCTGCTTCTGGATCCCAGCCAGTAATTCAGTGGCTATAAATGTCGATCTGGAGCACTTTAGATGCCTATATTTTGGACTGGTTCCAAGCTCAGGAAGCTCCTGCATTGAAGGGTCGCAACAAAAACAAGTTTATAAAAAAAACAGATCTCAAAAATCTTCCTAAAAGCAATTATTTTCTGACACGGACAATACAATTACAATGTTTTGCTAACATTTTGTTAGATTCAAAATTAACAAAATTGCTCTGAAGAAAATTACATTATATCCAGCTGGGATATCCCCACTGAAGTGCTCAGCACCACGAAGTTAAAAGTAAAGAGGTTCTTTGCTATTTTGAGTCAAAGACAGCATTTTCCTGACCTGCTGCTGTTAATCATTTCAAACACATGTTTACATGATTGCTTTTGCCAACCCCCGTTCAGCTGTCACCAGCCCCCACAGAATATAATAATAAACACCTTGCACACCCACAAAGAGGTTACTGGAAAAGAGTTGGGTGCATGGAGAGGTCTGGAAGTTTTGAGAACACAAAACACAAAGTTTCCCTAATTCTTTGTCAGAAACTCATCCTTTGACCCAACAACAACATGCAGTGCTGATTTTCAGGTGCAAATTTTATTGTGGATCATAACAAAAGGTTTCAGGAAAAGCACAGAAAAAAAACAATCAGCAAAAGTGTGTCTTTTACTTACAGAGTACATATATTCTGTGAAAACTACTAACTCTGCAGTTGAAGGCAATCAGTTAACTTAAATGAATAATTATTTTTGAATACCTGTTTAGCAAATATTGAAAATATTATTTTTTATCAGTTAGTTTGATATTGAAATTGAGGACCAAACGTTTCAATGACTCTATTACTGTTGTAGAGTGCATGGCATCACTGTTAGACAGAAAAGAAAATCTCATTCTTCCATAAACAAAGTCACACAAAATATTTTCAGAATACTTAAAATTAGCCCTTGTCAATGTTGCATGACTCAACACCTCTTTGAAAAATCTGTGGATACTGAGGTACGCCAAATTTTAAAATTTTGGTGATGCTATCTCAATTTTTCACGTGACAAATAAAAATAAAATATATTCATGCAAGCTACTTTATACAAAGGATTTCTTCAGTCTGTAATTGTACTTTAACTGTAAAGAGAAAGCCCACACTAATTCCTACAATAAAATGACAGAAGTCTACTATAGGTAACAGTGTAAAAATCTTGCAAGAGGTTTTCAAGGCACTGTTTTCTCTTTGGATGCTTGGCCATTAATGAAGGTTGTTTTGAGAGGAAGACAAGAATAACAAAAACTAGACTAAGGCTGGCATCTAGTATACCAAATATCACATATATCTTTATTTAATGAAATAAACTTCTAAAAGCCATTCTGCTTTCCAACACTGTGGCTTGCAGCAAGGTGTCTGCTAAAATAATCTGAAAGATTAATTTAAAACAGAATAAAAAGTATGAACAAAAGCCAACCAAGTACCCCAGTTATCGTGGTCATGGTCATGATGCTTGAATGCAACCTTTTCCCAGCACTGCAATGCTCTGTAGGACAGAGGCTCAGGTGATTTCCTGCCATTTGCTCCACAATTCACTGCAGGAAATTAGGACCTTATCCAGCTCCTGCTGGTCCACTTGAATTCCTGAGCTATGGAGCTGCAAGGGCTGCTGGCCCCTGTAACACGGAGCTACTCCTGACCAGGAAATGTAAAGATTTAATTTAATTGGAAACTTGGTTCGTTTGGACTCCATCAGAAATACACAGCAATCCAACTCTGGGCTTTATGTGTCTTGGGTAAAATTATGCAATTCACAGGACTCATTCTTTATGGCAAATAACAGCCAGTCAGCTGAGAAAGAAATTGAAAGGAGCTGACCTCAAGAAACTAGGATTTTAGGTAAGTATTTTGACAACACCTTGTTGACACACTAAGAAAAATCTGTACCTCCTCTTAAAAAAAAAACCTAAACAATAAGTTTTGTGTGGTTGAAAGAGCATGCCAGGATCCATCAAGAGGGAAAGGATGCCCATCTCCAGCCACAGAAGAAACCTAGATACCATACTGCTGGATGCAATGGGTGAATCAGAAGTCACAACAGGACTGTGGTGGTTCCACAATGCCCCAGTGGCAGCAATGTTTACTGCTTGTTTGCTACTCAAGGCAGGCCAAGATTTGGCCACTTTTTGGCAGGCTCAGCTGCCCATGGGCCTTCGTGTGCCACAGCACAACAAACAGGCACACTGGTCTGGTGGGTGGGATCCCAGCAGCACCACGAGATGCTCAGGCAGGGCCTTGGATTCACCCTGCCTGGCTTTAGGATCCAAAGTCTCAGCCTTGAGACCCCAGGATCCCTCCAGGACCACCAGAGGAACTGGCCTCTCCAGGTGGCTGCTCATGTCTTACATGAGCTAAATCCATCCATTTGGGTCTACTTCATTATTTTAAGTAATTACAAATAAACCTGGGATTAACTAAAATTTAAACAACTTCTAGCTTGATATAAACAGAGAGGAGAATTTTTCTTTCAGCAGTATGTCAGGGTGCACTGCTATGTATCAAGAATAAAAGAAACATAGGTGGGGCAGAATTTGGCCCAGATAACTTTTCCCTTCCCTTTCCTTCCCTACACCAACTGCTGAAAAGCAAGCTGTCTACAGTAGCATTCTATATTTCTCTTATAATCAGAAACAAAGCAATAAATATTAGATATAATCTCTATATTAGATTTTGTATTTATCTGATAGCTATTTAAATCTACACTGTCAAAAATATAAGCAGTGATCACTCCTACATGGCAGCATATACTATTTGTGTGTAAGTGTTAAAACTATCACATGGATCTATATTTACACAGGACACTGTTGTTTGTATAGCAGATTTTAGTTCACATAAATTCTTACCATAGGATAGATAACTGTGGAAAGGTTGGATATTGTTTAAATGCTTCTAGGGTTCTGCATAATTGCATTTCAGCATGAGGAGTTAATAACTCTGTGTCAGTTTTATAAGGATGGAAATGGCGTCTGACAGATAAATCTCCAATAATGTTATAACAATATAGCACAAGAAATACTTATTTGCAAGTCCAGGCAAAGAAAACAGTTTCACTGTTCACTTTACCCATATAAATCTCCTTTCTAAAGAAAGTGCACTTCTGAAAACAAAGACTGTCAAAATCTTTCAGCACTGTTGAAATGTAAAAGTGTTGCAGCTGAGCATGGTCTGAAGAAAAAACATCATTCATTTTTTAATTAGCTATTACAATTACCACTAGGTGTGCAAATGAAAAACTTTCATGTTAAACATTAAAATAAGCTGAAATTGCTGCTAATATATACATGAGAAGTTCAGTCTCAGTTTGCTCAAGAAATGTTTGGTTAATTCCTATTGTTTAGCTTCTCAGATACTAAAGATATAATGAAAATGCTCATTTTCATTGAGGTCAAAATGTCCAGCTATTTCTCCCTGTAAAGGGGAAATAACTGCTGTTTTCTGTACCTCTAATTTCAGAAACTCAGTTAAAAACACACAGGTACAAAAATATTTTAATAAAGATATTTAGAGTGCTTATTACAATCAGATAATTTCTAAGATCAGAGAACATCCAGGTATTGTCCTTTGAATTGAATACTGGCTTTCCCTTGAAAAAGTTCATATTATTTCTCCGAAAAATACTTTCATAGCCCCCCAGCAGAAGTCAGTATCACCTTATTACTAAACATCAGCTGGTGTTTAGCAAAGACGGGAAATAATTGCTGGAATTCCCTCTGTGCTAATGTTATACTGGAAAGCTCTACATTAAAAAAAAAAAAAAAAAAAAAAAAAGCCCTGGAAAATGGAAAACTATGTAATGCTTTACATCATGAGTAACATCCAGCTGTTATTGAGCATCCTTGCCAGCTCTGCCTTTCTCCTGATGACGATTCAAGAACTGACAGATCTCTTTTCCTTCCTTTGACCTCAGCCAGTTCTGCTGCAATTGATGGCTGTTAACAAGGCTCCTTCCTGCACTAAGCAGTCCCAACATTTCTGAAGAGCTATCAAGGAATTTCAGCCTGAGGAATTCTCTTCCTGACTGTGTAAACCAGGATCTCAAGAATTTGTGGTTGCAATGGAACATTTTGTTTTAGAAGTGCTCCGGGCAGCCTCTACCAGCTCCCTCTGGAAGCACAACTGGTGCTTGGTACCAGTCTAAGGGAAGAATCAACTCCCATTTCCCTTTTGTGTCTTTGCTAAAGCCAAAACCAAACAGATAACATCTCAATTGGTGGTAATTAAATTAAAAAAAAAAAATCTTTGTAGCCATGTAAAATCACCAAGGAACTTTACACTCTAATGGAATCTTTGCAGATGGAAGTAGTTTTGGCCGTTTCTAGAAAATGAATCTAATTTTTTTGTGTTGAGCATTATGCAGCAACATACATTCATCATAAAATCAACCAAAGGGACAATTCTAAATTCCATTTAGCAATCAATCTAAACTTGCAATCTGATAATCCTCTGATTAAACTGCCAAAATAAAAACTAGCCATTCTTCTACTTTCTAAAATTATATAATAATACAAATATTATAGAAAAGCTGTATTACACAGATGTGTCTTCCTGAAAAGTGTTCTTTGCAAAAAAGATCTCTTGAACAAAAACAAGTGACAAGCTGCGAAGTGTGGCTCTGTGGAATGCTGAAAAGTGTTATTTGCAAAAAAGATCTCTTCCTTGAACAAAAACAAGTGACGAGCTGCAAAGTGTGGGTCAGTGGAGTGCTCAGTAGCACATATTGAAGCAGAGTATCACAGCATAGTAAATCTGAAGGAATGAGCAGCCACTTCAGCTTGTACACATAAAATTAAAGCCTAATAATAGCACTGTAACTACATATTCAGAGGTTAAGTTTCTCCTTCTTAGCTGTCATGTGAACAAGTGTATTTAACTGTTTCTCCCCATGGAACTGTCTTATCATGGATAGAAAATACTCTTCCCTTTCCCAGATTAAAAAAAAAGAAATATATAAAAAATAATTAAGTACTTAGTAGAGAATACTACTGGGATTGGCTCCAAAGGCTGATTTGAATTAAACTTTCTAAATTTTTTTTCATTGTTGCTTCACCTATTAAAAACAATGCGAAGACAACCAAGACGTGAATTTTCCCAGAATATACCCAGATACCTTCCCCTAAACCCCTTCTTCTCTATAAGTTATATTAGTTTTAAATCTACTGTGAAAATACTAGTGTCAGAATAATCAACAAATAACCAAAAATTCTCCAGGTAAATGGTTTTGTTCCTTTTAGGATAGAGATGCAGAGGAACACCAATGAAAGCTATGCTAATTATGATGTTTTCTTTGTTAACATTCCTTTGTGACTCAAATCAGTTCTTCACTCCACATTCCTGTATTTGGAAAATAGATTGTACAGTACTCTCAGTGTAGACTTCAAGTCACAATTTACAATATCTAGAAAAAAGACAAGGAAATACAAATTAGTAACTTCATTAGCTCCCAATGTTTTCCCATTCTCTACTCCTTTCCCTTGCTCACATTAATAACCACGAGCATTAGATCACAAGGATAGCAAAAAAGAGTAAAAATATCAATAATACACAATTTTCAAACTGGCAACTCAAAACTTGGTGTTTTAGCCACTTCTAGTTAGGGATACAAATAGCTACTGCTGCTGCTGCTGAAATGTAGCCAAGCTCAGATTCTCCTAAGTCTAAGTGTGCCCAGGATTACACATACTTATATGACTTCATCTTCAGACAGTTGTGGCTGAAAAGTAATGATTTTGAAAGTCATCAGGCAGTAACCAATGGAACCTTCCTCTTATGTAAGAATGGTAGGACCTGGCACGTTCTGGGTTGCAACATCCTTCACTAGGCTGAATTTCAGCAAGATAGCTAGAGGCAAGTTTAAATTTTCCAGAGGATCTAAAGAAGCTAGGTGTACAAGTGCTCCTTGAACAAACATCTGAAAATTCTTTGAGTTAGCTGACATCCATGGCTGAATCAGTCCTCAGAAACTCAACAACTAAAGTAAAGGATTTATATGAAACAAAAAGCTAATGAATACCTTATGTTTCAAAGAGCAGTTCTTGAGAAAGTCAATATTATTTCACAAGAAATCTATAAAACAAACTGACAAGTACTACTGCAGCAGTCTACACTAGTGCTTTAGTCAATCTCAAACAGGGGTTCAGAATTGCCCTTGGAAAGAGCAGAGTGGAATTAGAATTGTTCTATCTCTTTCTGCTGAGGGCATAGGAACTCAAATTCCTACCTGTGGCTCTTGGAATTGGCCAGTAAATGGTGTATTGTAGTCATCAGAGTTTGAAGTTTCTCAAAGATTGTGAGAATAATTTTTTAATAAAAAATAATTACTTTGAATAATTAATCCAAAAATTAATCTAAAAATAATTTTGAATAATTAATCCAATCAAACCTGTGCATGGTGTCCTAAAGCGTGCCAACTAAAGATATTGAATTTACATCCATGGACAAAGAGTGGAAACACTCAAGGCCAGATTTTATGCCAGGCTTGTGCAGAGTCATATAACCAGAGGCAGCATGGGTTTGTGCCTCTTCATAAATCAGATGAAAAATGCTTGGTATAAAATGAAGAGGAAATGCCAAAAGCTGCAGGAAGGGTGCATTGCCCCCACAACATCCCACTGCAATCTGTAATACTGCTTGTATGCAACATTGGAAATTTCCTCTTTCAGGCCAGCAGCAAGGTGCAGAATTATTTTTTTCCCAAATACAGAATTTCTATTATTAAAGAAGTAGCTTTGTTAGGTCTCTACAAAGACAGCACCACAAAAAGATACCACCACCACCACAACAGAATTCCACAGAAGGGCTCAAAGTAAAAGAAGCACGCTGCCAGATAAAGATGGGTTATTTCCATTGCTCCATGGGTTTGATCAACACATGTAACATTTTACTGGTTGCAAGTTTCTAAAAGAGAAACTTGAGTTTGGCTTTCATGTACACATTGCAAGGAGCTCTGAAAAAGCTCAAACTGTAAATGAATTTGTTATAGATTCAGCAAATTAATGTTCCAGCTATTTTTAAAGTAAAAGGTCACAGAAAACTTTTTAAGACCTTTTCGATTATATTGCAAATAACCCAAATAAACTGTTGACCCCATAAAAATAATTGGTTTTTATACTCATTTATTTAACTGCATTCTTTTTTTTTTCCACTAAATATGTTTTTCATATTCTAAAGCACTTTTCAGCATATTTTTTCCTCAAGAACCTCAAAGAAACAGTGTAGGAATTCAAAGAGTATTTAGTGTACACATTTAGGGTATGATCCCTTTCAATACCCTTTTGCTCACTGGAAATTTTAAGTACAGGCATTGTGCCCAATGTAACAACACATAAAACAGATGTGTTTTTCCATTCACTTTGGGCAGGAAGTTTCATATTAAGCATTTCAATAATTGCACAAGAAATGTCTTATATATGCTGAAATATCCTTATGGCTTGATTTATACTGGAAAAATTAGCTGTCCCCTAGAGCAATAAATACCTGAAAAATTAAATGCCATAAGAATTTTAAACCATCCATGGGGAGTAAGGGATCACAGATACTCTGTGTTTTACTTGGATCCCTCGATTTCACTGTTTCCCCATTCTCCCTTTGACTATTTCAGACATAAAGACTTGTGATACACTCACCAGTGGTACAGTGAGCATGACTGTGGATGAGAGTTCCAGCAATCAAAAGAAGTAAGAAAACCAAGCTGGGTAGGTCCAGATTTAATGCACAGGCTCAATCCTGAGATGCATTTGTGTGTGTGTGTGTCTGTGGCTGCTATAACCTGGAAGTTGGGAGGGATGGAAAAATCCCTGAATAGAGCAGATCCTGATCCAGCAACGAGTGCCTGAATCTCCTGAGAGTCTGGCTGTTAGAAGCAACACTTCTGGCATGAGCTTTTGTCAACTCCTCAGGGAATGACAATCCAATATTGTGGCAGGAAAAGACTGCGAGCACCACGGAATATAAATCTGAAATTGGTCTTGAAAAGACACAGCTACGTTGATTATTGTGGCAGGTAACCAGCAGGAGACCAGATATCATTCCTGGTGGGAAGAGGAGAGGAGAAGCTGCATGCCCAGCTGCTGCATGGTAAGGAGTGGCAACTTCTCACAGGAGGAGCTCCAAAAACACCCATTTACCTGGTGAATCAAGAGCTCTGTCTCCAGCCTGAAAAGCTGTATTTAAACACTATGTGTATGAATGGAGTGGAAATCCCAATGCTCCTAAAGTCAGCAGCAAAACCTTTATCTTCCCTGAAGCATATTCTACTGTCAGTCCACAGCTTTACATCTAATTTATATATGCATGATTAGGTCCTGCATTCAAAGGCATGTATGTGAACATTTGAAATTCTTCTTCCACAACATCCCCTTCTTTTGTGAAAATCTTCTTAATTACTGGAATACTCAATGTTAATGTGAAAATGTTAGATGGAGGAAAATGGAGCAATTGGAACTATTCACATCTGTCAGTGACACCAGTCACAACTGTGTTCTCTTTCTTTCAGGTAATATTGGAGTATTACTGCATATGTTTGGCCAGTGAAGAAAGGAAGCATTGCAACCTTTGAAAAAGTGCATTTAAAGTACAGAGTTCCTTGAGCACTACAAAATGTACCTTGCCTTTTGCTGCTGGATTAACTTAACCTTCATTTAGCCACACCATAACCTTGTAAGATCTGGAGCCAACACAAATTCTTAAGGAGATACAAAAAAGGTCGAATAGCTACCTTCTGGTCTTGGCTTTGGTTTTTCCAATCCACCATCCTGCATTAGCTCAAATGCAAAGGATACATTGACAACCTGGTAATACAACAAAGGCAGTCACTATTGTGAACTCTGAGCAGTGCAATGGTCAAGACAAGATATATTTAAAGTTGCAGACGCAGATATTCAGAAGATAAAAACAGTCAGGGCTCTGTATCTGGTCTTTGGAATCCAGACAATCTGTTGCTTTGTTGTTTCTGGGTGATGGTGGTTGCAGAAACATAAAGGTAATTGAAAGTTAGCATGAACTAACACAACCTTCACTAAAATTACTTACAAGTAAGCACAGACCACCTCCTACAAGTTCAAAAATTGGAACATGATGGCCCCTGAAGTGCTCTTGTCTTGAACAGACAGATGAATTGCCCGGATAGATACAGACACTGATGTAATGTTGGTTTTAAATTGACACATTGCACATATATGCCTTTATGTTTCCAAAACCCATTAAACCTTTCCAATGTTAAATTCTTGGATTTTGGATACACAAAAAAAATCAATTCTGTCATCAGTGTAATTCTATATAAGTTATTGAACAGTAGGTCTTGTTCAATGACAGCACCACACAATGGCTGCCAAAATCTGTTAATATTTGTTAACCACCTCATCATTAATATAATTTTCTCTTTTATTCCAGGTAAGTACTAATTCTGATTTTTTTAATACTTGGAAATGGTTAGCAGTACAGTCATTTGTTGATTTCAGCTATTAGCATCAAACTTCTGCAGAAAAGTTTGCGTTATCCTTCTACAACTAGACATGTTTGTTTTTAACAGAAAAATGAAATCTAGTTACCTTTTGTTCAAAACTATCAGGAGTCAAGAAAAAGCTGTGCAGGGGAACAAAATAGCCTTCCAGGAGACCCATTAGCAGGACTAAGTACACTCCATCTGCAAACTGTGGAAAAAAAAACGCTTCTCAATACATTTTCTGAAAAATGGCTCACTGCTTTTCTTTTTGAACAATGGAACAGGATTGCCCAGAGACGTGGACGCCCCACCCTGGAACTGAACAAGGCTGGATGGGGCTCTGAGCAACTCGGTCTGGTGGAGGTTTCTCTGCTGGAGGGATGGACCTGGATGATCTTGCAGGTGCCTTCTAACCCAAACTATTCCATGTTTCTGTGGTTTTGTCACAGGCCTATGGGTCTATCAACCCATCACCTTCCTGAGGCAGGTGATTTTCTTTGGACTGATGGAAACACAACCTCTCATTTCAGGGGATGCTGTTTCAGATAAATGCTTAAGGAGTTTCTAGGTACTTTAGCCCCAAGGTAAACAATGCAATAAGCAGAAATAAGGAATGCCCCTTTGAAAGCCTTTACACACCATTTCCATCTAAATCTTAATTTTACCTTTAAAAAAATCTCTATCCGCTTGGTAGGTGTGCAAATAAAGCAGAGATTCTTAATAACATGAATCAAGACATAAAATAAAGCCTGACCTGAAGACACCTGGGGTTTTTTGATAGTGCAGATCCCATCCCTTCCTGCCTGACCCTGTAATTTTCTTATGATAACTGCTGCAATTGTTCACATGGGGGAGGTATTAATACAGCAGGATTAAGCTTTTCTTTTAGCTTCTTTTCAGCCAATTTAGCAGCTGAGAACAAGACAGAAGAGCATGCAGCACATTATTTCTGTGGTGCAATCAAGCCTGCAGCCCAGCTGTACAGCTGCCTGCACACTTGAGTAGCTTTGCTCTCGAGAATCCCCGAATTCCCCCTGAATAGAGGCATTGTGATCCCATGTGGCTGCGTGCTTTTGCAAAGGTAGGCAGGAAATCACTGCTCAGCCTGGCACTGGAGCAAACCAAGGGCACACAATTCCTTCCTGGCCAAAACAAGCAGGTCCTCCTTACAGCACTTGGCAGCACCCAGAAGGTAGCATTTGGTAATTAATTTTTATGCTAATGGAAGTACAAAATTGTTTTAGATGCTTAACTGGTGAGGGTCTTCTTTGTACAAAACGTATTTAGAAATGAAGGGTTTCCTGCTGAAATAACATCTTAGAGCTCATTCAGTAATAATTCAGTGAAATTTCTGGATAAAGCTGAGGGTACAGTGCATAACATAGTGCAACTACTTCTCCCCTTTAAGAAAGGCTGTAAAATCCTACCTGCGTGTCCAGTTCAGTCACCTCCAAATTCAATTTATTCAGATGCTTGTTCACAAAGGTGATGAGAGTCTGAAATAAAAGAACAGTGCAATGAAGGCCTATTCAGCAGGGCAGCAGTTTAACACCAGCAGTATGAACTCCACTCAGAAGAGAATCTGCATGAGTGAAGAGACTGCAACACAATCTCCACATTTTGAAATTGAAATGTGACATTAAAAATTGTTTTAAAATTATTTTTTTTACAAGAATGAAGAACAGAAATAAAATGAATGCAATATATAGAAAAGAAACACACAGTTAAAACAAAGAAAACCCCCAAATTTTTAGCAGACTATGGGGAAGTCAGTAATTGGACTCCACTCAAATCTGACAGCAGCCAAAATACTCCAGGGTCAGACCTCTGGCAGCTGTAAACTGGATATCTTGTTGGCATCAGTACAGTCAATGTACCAGTTGGGTTCTACTCAACACACACTTTGTGAGAACTTTTCTGATGAAAACTTTGATAAGTATATGTTGTTCCATGTTCCAAAGTTAAGTTCACGCTGCTAAACATTAAATAAAAAGTAACATTATAATCATGACTTTGTGTATCTAAGCATAAAGCTTAATTGTATTTAATGTATGCAAAGCATGCCAGTTATACATTATATCCACACACACCACATCCACACCATCTAATACACGCAAGCATGCACATGAACACATTAGGTATTTTAAAAATAAAAACCTTCCAACCTTTTTCACTACGTTGAGCTTGTCTGGGGCATGGTCAAATAGAGTGTCGAATGCATCTCTTTCTGAAAAACATTCAGTGCCATAAATATACTGAGCAGCAGTTGTTTCAGTGCAGAATAAACACTTACTGAGACACACATTCATTTGAGACAACACAGTCAGCAAAATGGTTCAATATAGTCTCTGTATTCCAGGTACCAAATAGTTTGCATACTTCTCTCTGGCTGCGAGCTGCTATTAACTTATTCTCTATTAGTAACAAAAAAGCATCATTTTCAGGTAGGATTTGGATCACCTAAAGACGCTGTTTCTCAAAAATGAGCAAAGAATAGCACCTTTATGCATGAGATCTTAACCAGCCACATAAAGACAGCCAAGTAACCAAATAATTTTCTGCAGAAGAACATGAGTTTACATTTGTCTCTACATCTACAGAGGAAGATTTTCCCCAAGGGCCACTGACTGCACTATTAAACATCTCAAGCAGGTTTATGATTATACATCTGCAATACAGTCCTTTGTATAGATGTTTTGGGCCATTCTCAGATGCAATTTAGGGCACTTCCAGAAGGGCAGCCAACCTAACGTAGCATGACTGGAGTGCTACTGCAGTCACCGTCTGAAGAAAACAGAAAAATCTATAAAAAGGCACCAGAACCTTTTCTGAGCAATTTGTGTTTCAACAATCACCTGAATAACAGCAAATGACTCAACAAACATTCATATTCCTCAATTAAAAAAAAAAACAAACAACAAAAAAACAAAAACAAAAAAAAAAAAACCCAAAACCAAAAGCTAGAGTAGATCCAAAGGCATTTGTAAAAGTCAGACTTTACACCAAGCAAGACTCAGGTGAGTGTTCTCCATTGACCAGCCTCAATCCTGGCAGTGAGACTCATGAGGCACAGGACCTTGCATGGCATGCAGGTCTGCTGAATAATGACACAACATCTTTAAATATAAGTAGCTAGTGGATGTACAATATCAGCATTCACCAGCTGGTTCATGATAAGACACCATTTGACATTATGCTGGGAACTCAGGACCATTAATATCACTGCAATAATGTTTTGGAGGTTAAACCACAAAGCATGATGCAAATTAACATGTGCTGAAAAGCAATAAAATGTGTTTTAAAGATGGTCAGAGTGATTTCAATGTTGTTTTTTTTTTTCCCTTTTGTTAACTGCTACAACAGCCTGTGGCACATATTTGCCAGAGCAACTTGAAATCCTCTCCTTTCTTGCCACTTGATCAAAGTGACCATGCACTGGAGAACTCATGTACCTTTCTGGCTGCGTCAAGAAAAGAGACAATAATCAAATGAACTTACCATGCCTTCCTGATAATGCCCTGTGGGAAAAAAAAAAGGAAAAGAACAAAACAGTTACATATAATTCACTTGCAGATACTGTGCTGCAACAAAACCCAGCATACATGGTAAGGTCTTCAGCTTGGTGAATTACGGAGTAGATCCATGGAATGAGGAGAATTTTGTGAATAACTTCACCAAGTTACTCCAGGGTTAATCTGGAGTCTATCAGTATAATATCTCTTGTCTGCACCAAAGTCTCACAGGAGGCCAGATCTCATATTCCCTACTTGGAACCAAATCAGCACACCTTGCCTGAGTAAAGAAGGCTTTTCCATGTTGATTTTGTGAAAACTTTTCCCTCTTCTTTGAAGATGCGTCTACCACATCAACCACAATAGAAATGCAGCCCAAACAAGGCTTGGGATGGGTTCTTAATGACTACAAGATTTTGCTCCAGTTGATCCTTCATATTAACTATCACACATAAATCCATACATATTAATAATAAATCAGCAGTGCAGCTTCTCTCCATTCAATTAGAAACCTGGATATTCTACTACTGTTCCCTTTTGGTTTGGAATAGCTTTTTTGTTACAAAATGTTCAGTGAGATGGCACATGCAAGGCTTACTACCATCATTTTACACACCTAAAGTCCTGCTTCTAGTTCCCCACCTCTCTATTTCCTCTCTCTTTTGTATTTTTGGGTGCTTGTTTGCAGCTCTTGAAAAGGCTAAAATACAGTCACTGGCTGATGCATCATCTTCCCTGGAACCCCAATACTGAAAGCTAAATATCAGCAAATGTTTGAATTTCTGAGACACATCTGTGTTCAATTACTGAACTGCTGGCAAATGTAGTGTTGACATACTCAGTGTTACCAGTTATTTCCTCTTGGATTTGTCGAGACTGGAGGATTCCTTCTCGTTTCTGAAAAAAGGAAAAAAGCAACATTTTTCTCGGTGAACTTTAATCCATAGGGTACAGTAAAAACTTGTGATCCACAAACATAATTAGATAAGAAACCTGTAGAATAAGAACTTTTCTTATACAAATTTTCAGTAACGTATTATTTTACCTTGCAAGTATTTCAGAGAACTCTTTTATACATTAACAAGAAACCTGAAACTCCACCTGTAGAAGGAAGTATTTATTTTCCTTTCTCCATTGTTCTTAATTCACTTTTCTTTTAAAGGCCCCAATTCAGCGAGACATTTGAAACACCCAAACACATATGTAAGTATTTTAGTGGAGATATGTCTAGGTGAGCTGAATTAAGCCCTGTGTTTCAATAAACAGCTTGGCAGATAGTGCCCATGCTTCTCTTTTGCAAAAATCTTACTCCCAAGCTATTTGTTCTTTTTTCCCCTGTTCAAACTCTTTTTTTGTTTTGTTTTGTTTTTGCCTCAGTGTTTCCTTTCTCTGCAGACTAAGAGCTCTATTGGCTTCTGACAGAAACCAAAATGGAGCTTCCATTCACAATCCTGTCCTGGTCCAGCAGTGACTCTGATGTTTCTCAGATGGGAGCAGTCTTTGTGATCTGTCAATTCTTGATTATTCTTGGTATTACCAAAAAATTTGCAGTACACAGAGAAAAGTCAGGCAAATGCTTACAATTCCATTTCAAGTCTAGACATCAGGCAATTACTCATGATTCTTCACTCCCTGTCATACAAGGAAATGAGAAAAATAGATTTATGCTGGTCCTAGACTCATCTTCTATGTGGAAAAGAGAAAAGGAGAATAACCTTTTAGAGAAATCCTTCAAGGCATGTGAATTGGGGCTGCTGCTTTTTCCTTCCTTGGAGAAGAAAACACATCCCTACCTGAGGCAGTCCTCAGTGTGTGATGTGCTGAGAACTGAGCCAGGCTTGCCTACTCCTTCCACACTGCATTACTAAATACAATTATTGATATATTTTTCCTTCTACACTGTATTACTAAAACATGTAAAGAAATATATTTATTTCCACAAGAAAAGCTGCACATGGCCCTCTAGGTCACTCTGGACTGGCACTTGGAGTAATGTGAACTGATGACAGTTTCAGGGGGTTTCCGTGATATTTTTCAAAGTCCAGTTTCCAAATATCTTGCACACAGTGAAAAAATGCATTCAGGGAGGACCCTGGAGCACTTAAAAGACAGAGGGGAGTCCAGGGTGTTACATACTGGAAGAGAGGGCACAGACCAGCTGCAGAGGCATTGCCTATCACACACCTTCAAAGTCTGAAGAAGAATAACATGATTTAGGGCTACCTCCACCTCCAGCTTGTGCAGACTGCACTGAGTGCTGCCTCCAGTACTAACTGAAGTAACTCCCAGTTACAATCTAGTTCATGCTAGCACAACTTGGAATTCCATCTGTTTGGTATTTTTGTTTATTTTTCCCTTTGCTGCAGGGTGAAAGGAAACTTTTATTTCCTCCTCATGATGACTCTGACATGCCACTGATGCCTTATGCAGCAAGAACCCTGCTGCTCTCATCTCCCACAGGGACTGAGCACCAAAGCAATGCCATCTGTATTTTTCAGTGATCAGACTGGGAATATGGAAGCAGAAAAAGGTTTCAAATGCTTTACACCTTCTCTCTGCAAGCACACAAAAACTGCCTGAAATATATTCCAGCACTGATATTAAAAATATTTCCTTTTTTGATGAACTGCAGCTAATATATTAAAATCAAAAAATCTGCACCTTAATCTTGTTGTTGAAAACAACAAAAACAAACAAAAAAACCCCAAACCAAAGTGATCCCAAGCCCTTGTTTTGTGTCTGGCACCTGACCAGTAACACTGATGGGATTTCCACACTGCCCAAATACAGCGTGCATCCCCTGGACGCTTATTTGATCAGCACATGTCAAGACAGATTTTCCTATACTTCTGATTTCCCAATGGAATGAACTTTAAAACACTGGTCTAAGCACCTTCTCTAAAGGCTGCTTCTCATAATCTCCTGCTCTTTAAAAACTCTTCATCTCAAAATTGACCCTAACACTGATGTCACCTATTGTCTTATACTAGACAATGAATGACACAATATTGTTGAAAATACAGAGAGGTGCTACTGAGGACTGAAAGACAATCCAGCACGTTCCTTAAAGGCAACAGTGGGTAAAATTGAAACAACAAACTATAAAAATCAACACTAACTATTTGAAAGTCCCTGAGACAAGAGGCATGAATTAAGATTCTCCATTAAAAAGAAAAGCTGGACATGCATTGCAGTGATGAGAGAAGACCTTAATGAACAGGCTTGGCATTTTCTCCCCTCACAGCTGAAAGACTTCACAGAAGTCCCTGAAGATATTCCTAATCACTTACCATTTAAAACTGGCAACTCCCTAGAACAGAATAAAAAAATAATCTGGAACTGGGGTAGTACATCTGTAAATAGAAAAGATCTCTTCTTATCTCCTTTTGTGTCAGCATTTTTATGTAACTGAGGGCCAACTGCTTAATTTCCCCTGCAAAGTCCCGGTCTGAAAATCTTGCCATTATTTGGATGGCTTTTTGCCTATGTCTTGTTACAACTCATTTCACCCAGAGGACCATGTTTTATAATTGCCCCACCAAAGTGAAATGCAGAATTCTTCTGGAGCTTGAAAGAACAAATACATTTGTCAGAGGTCCAGAGAAGACTTCATTGGAACCTGGAGACAGTGCTGCTCCAAACCATTTCAGACCTTCCCAGGTAGTGGTACCAGTGATCTCTGATGAGGGTTGTGATTTACACACTCATCCAGTTTCAATAATTTCCTAGCTTTGCCTAAGCGTAGTTTATGCACCCCAGAACATGCTGAAGCCATTCTGGCTGCTCTGACAATGCATTCTTACACTCTCTGATTTCCATCTCTTGGACACAAACAATCTGTCATCTAACCATTTGTGGATGGTAAAAATACATAATTTTTAAGAAGAGGCAAAATGATGACAAGACCCAGCTCTCCAAAAAAGCTCTCCATTTCAGTAGATACGATCAAACAAAGCCCAGGCTTTGTTCAAAGTTATTTATTCTACTGTTATGGCAGGAAAAGAAAATAATAGAGTAGCTACAAAAGGTCCAACTATCACATTTTTTTCTAAATCAGCTTAAACGCAGATTTCATATCACTCTCATTGCTAACAGCTTTTGTACAAAACAGCCAAAGGAAACAAGCTTTCATAAGAAATAGGCTGATTACCTTTGGACACAAGCACATTTTTTGTTTCACAAATATGTTTTTTTTCTATTTCAATAAACTACATCCAGCCAACACAGCAACCCTTGCATTTTATGTTGTTTCTATGCCTAACAAAATCATGAAAGGAATTAAGGAAGTACTTCATAAAAGTACTTTGCTCTTTTATTTCTGTCTCTCCTGTTCTCTTTATCAAACCATACATAGCAGAATTTTAAAACAGCTACTGCATAGTCTGTTCAGCTTCTCTAGGCTTGATCTTTCTTTACAGAATGCATGAGCATTTACAACATGAGGTGTGCAAGTCGAGCACTAAATTAGGCATTAGGATCTGCTGATGGTTGAGTAAAACCTTTGTGAGTTCAAAGGGTACACAATGCATGACAGAGAATCAGTCCCACAGGATGTCAAAGATTTAAAATATAAAACTCTCACCCACCATAAAATAAAAATGAGAAATGTCTCAAACAATTACAGTAAATACATGGCCCTCACCCTCTGTTAATAGGAATCAGCACAGGTCTGGAGTTTCACTGACTGGCTTTCACCAAGGTCAGGGTCTGCAGGACAAAATCTCCTTCAACTTTACTTGGATATTCTTCTGGTGCAACTGCTTCCACTGCAAACCACTGACGCCTGAGCTGCAGCTGTGTAACTAAGAGTGAGCCAGATTCTCCCACTACTTATTGTTTTAAATTGGTTTATCTGTACTGACTTCAGTGGATTTGCTGTTGAACTACGTTAGCCTGTTTAACAAGAGGACAATTATGCCCACTGATTTCAACTGGAATTTTGTCTGGAGGTATGGAATGACAGCAGAGGTTATGGTTCTTTCTTTAAGGATTGTATTATTGCTCTCATTTAGCTTTTCATCATAAAGCTGCCCTGCTCACTGTACCCCAGATTTCTTACACTGGTTTTGGTGTAACTTTGAGATAAACCAGTATAAATAATACATTTATAATAGCCAAAGGAACTAAGTTTCTTTGAAGCCTTAGACACCTAAGTGCAGATTCCCAGGGATTCTCCTTCATCATCTGTAGAGAAACCCATGAAGCAGAATCTGAGTCAATGAGTCACTACCAGACATCGGTGACATATTTACCAGAGACTCTCCTTCAGATTTCTCCCTAAGTTACAAAACTTATCCTATTTGAATTCTAGAAGAGAGAATGTTTACTTTCTCAGATCTGTCTTGTAGGTTTTCAGCCACATAAAACTTGAGCAATAGTTCTTTCAACCAGTTACTTCAGGGTAACATCAGTTAAAAGACATAAATAAAAACAGTTGCAGTGTGAAAAACAAAGGCAAAGTTAATTGGAGAGAAAGAAAAGCAGATTAAATGGGAAGAAGACAAACAAGATAGAGAAAGCACAAGTTCAGCTGAAAGAAAAATGATGAACAGAAAAACATGAAGAGTTTGAATGGATGAGGCTCTAATAAGGAGACTGACAAAAGATTTAGTTGATGGGGATTTTTTTGCACGCTTTTGAGAAAACCAACACTGTAATCAGACTAAATTAGCATGCACAGAGCTGAAAAAGAAGTTAGTCACCTAACATAAATGTGAATGTAATAAACAGTGACAATTCATCATTCAGTGCCAAGAATGATTTGAATCTCTACACAAGTGAGAAGAGCGTCAAAAAACGGGGAAAATAATAATTCTAGCAATCACTCTGGGTGATGAACACATTCCAACAATAATAATGTTTCATATATTTTTACTGTCACAGTCTGGCCACTTCACAGTCAAAGTAAGAGACTGTGAGGCACAGCTCAATCTGGGAAAGCACTCGTGCCTTTTTTGGTTGAAGCAGGGAAGATGCACATGTGTTCCATGTCAGCCAGAGACACACGCGTGCCCGCCCAGGCAGAAACTCCGCATGCATTTCTCAAGAAACCCCTCGGTCAACATCACAACGCTACCAAGAGCTGTTTAAGGCCCCTCTTACCTGCACAACAACCACCTGAATGGACACGTGGTCAGGGAGTCGGATTGGTGCTCGAAAATACTGAGATAATGCAACCAGAAGGTGAAGTATTGCTACGAGACTTTTAGCATGAACAGCTGAAATAGATATTAAAAGCACAAGTTACAAACTGCAAAGTATCTAGGGCACAGGTTTTCACTTCTGCTTAGGATGTAGGGATTATGGGATTCTTTCCTCTTGCCACCTGGAGCCAGGGGACACCTTTAAGGCACTGGCTGTAGTGCACTTGCATCTCCTGCAAGATGCGTCAGCACCAAGGCACTACTCTTTACAACATCTGAGTGCCACAGGCTCATGGAGATGGAAATCTAAAGTTAATCCAAAAGCCAGATTTTATGTACAATAGTTTAAGTGCTGTCTCTGCATTCTCCTTGCTTCTCTTTTATTCCCTTTATTTCAATAAGGATTTATGGACTATCCGAAAGATATTTTTGTACTCATAACATGCACTTTTTCATTTTTAAGTGTCACAATGTCTGCAGGATGATAAATGAGCCTGTTTTGGCACAAGCCTTAAGCAATAACTTATTAAACTCAATGACTCAAACATTCTTCATGAAGTTGTTCTAATTCTGCTATTGAAGTTTTTTTGCAGCGGGTTTCATATATGGGTAGTTAACACTAACACAACTTACAAGATATCAAAAGCCAAACTGTTTGATCAAGTATCAAACCATTGGCATGCATGTGGATAATATCCAATCCTTATTATTGCCTTTCTTCTTTTTCTTCTTCTTCTTCTTCTAATTTGTTTTTGCATTCATCAAAGTAGTCTTCCTAAAAGATCTTTGACACTGCCATGCACTTAGGTTTTTTGTACTTGAACTAATCATTAAGTGCTACCTTACTGCACTGCTGAAACACAACCAGATTCGCTAAAATATCCTTCTTCATAATCTTACAGTGCAAGTCTCAGCTATACCACAGAGATACACATCCATATAAAATGTGGCATTGCTGGCAAATGCTGCTGGAGTGCCCATGGTCAGGGATGAGGTGCTTTAGCAGAACCCTACAAAGATGTCTGTCTGCCTACCACTGGTGTGTGCTACAGCTGGACAAAGCTGCTGCTCTCTATCTCTACTCCAGCTCTAAAACACATATAAAACATTAAATTAAAACTAGGAGTTAAATTGTCAGGCCACTCCAAACACCCCGCCTCCAGCTGCATAACAGAGACCGGGAAGAAAACTCAGGGCAGGTTAAAAAAAGAAAGGGGACAAAAAATTCAGTAGGACCACAGAAAGGGGAAAGTCAAATTGCCAAATGTTCACTCTTCCTCCCTTGAGAAATTTCTCTCCTTCTAACTAATTTGTTGTGAATGGAACAGGATACAAAACTGCTCAGCACAAGACAGGTACAGGAATACAGGGAAAATGTGACATACTGGTGAAAGTATTCACCAGCATGAAATTATTCTGAAAACCAAATTTAAAACAGATTAACAGGCCTCATTTTCTAAAACTGGTAACCTGCTTTCTGCAATATATATCCACTGAAGTGTCTTGTGTTGGGCCACTGAAGACACTTCTATTAGATACTGCTATGTTCACTCTTAATACAATAGATCAGGAAGGGCGCAGAATTAGTCATGATTAGAGTTTTGTAACCAAAACTAGTGGTTCAGACTTTGCCTGAAATGATCAGAAATATTATTCATATCTGTGTTGCAAATTTCACACAGAGTTCTAGGACCTAAATCTCCTTATGTCCATCTACTGCATTTCTGCAGGTACTTGCCTGTTTCAACAAACCAATTTAGCAACACAAAACTTAAGCTGGCATGCACATGGACTTCAGAGCAAAGCCACCACACTTGGACAGACTCTGAGAAGACCTAACTGAAACAGAAAAGCACCAGTAAAGGGGACAGAGTGGCACATCTGGAAGTGCCCTTCAGAGCAGTTCCTACCATAAATCCCAGGTTTCAGCCATCCATTACCATTGGATATTTCAGAACCCCAGATGACACCTACGACCTCCCAGCTGTCAACACATGAGAACAGTATAGCAAACATGAAACTTACAGTCAACATTCCACTTAATGCTTCTTGGAGGGAGTTTAAGGGTTTCATTGATCTTTTCAAGCACTGTCTGCAGCTTCTGTTTCTGAGCAATTTCGGACTGAGTAACTTCTGCAACATTCAGCTTCTCACTTTCAAGCTTCTCTGAAGTGATAGAAGAAAAAATGGAGGAAAAAAAATTTTCAGCTCCATGAAGAACACAAAGACATTCCATACACCCAGATGAACATTCAGGAGACATCAGACTTCCTAATTTTATATCTAAGTGTTTTTCCAGAGCCACTTTCCCTCCACACTTCTGAGCTCCTAAAGTTCACATTCTGCCTTTAGTTACACATTGACAAGGAGAAGGCCAAGTATTGCTCTATGCCACACCACTGGCTAACAAATGTTTGCTGCAGCTCCCTTTAGGAAGCACCAGACTTGGATGGAGGTTATTCTGCATGCAAGTGGCTTGCACAGCAGACCATCAAACCTAGGAAACAGACACCAACTTCATTTCATCATTCTCAGCCTCCCAGCTTCTACCTCAGATGCAGGAGATAAAAATTTTACTTGGCCTAGTAGTGATAAAACTGAAGTGATTCCATATTCATAGAGGCAGAGGATGCATCAAAGAAGGGCAAACAGGTTATCATGAAAACAACTAAAACCTCGGGCAATTTCTCTCCATGAAACCACAGCCATTTTCTGCACTGAAAATTTGCAGTAGATGTTAAAATACTTTGTGAATTGGTTTGTTACAATTAGTACAGTCACTATGTATACATGGTTTACTGTTTACCCTTAAAGAGTAAGCAAAGAAAATATAGCAGCTCCCTGGTGACAACACCAGAAACAAAATGCTTGGTCACTTATCAATTTAGTTCTACAAAAGAGTATCTTGTTAAGATTTATCTTATTTGGTTAAGAGCTGATCTTGTTCCCATCAAAGCCAACTGAGTATCTTCCCAAAGTGAGTGAGCCTAAACTACCAGCCTAAAATAGAACTATTTATTAATCCTGCCTAAGAGACTAACTGCTAATCCTGCCTAAGATACCACTATCTCCTAATCCAGCTGCCTCCCAATCCTGCCTGAGAGCTGCTATCTCCATAGGCTTCTTGCACCTCCTCAGAAATCAGTTTGTGCACAGTCTCACCACAAGACTGAAGATTTAGTAAGCAGAGACCTGATCCACAAGGTATTAAGGTTAGTAGAAAAGATTCCTCTGCAATCAATAAATGCTAGATCATTGTATGCATATTTAGAGTCAGGCTGTGCCTGATACACATTTTTTGAATTGTGGGTGAAGTCACTGGAGGTCTGCCCATGACAATCCAATTGCTCAGTCTGGGCATATCCAGTCCATCACAATATATTCAACAGCTTAACCATTCATAGAAGGGAATAGTCTGTGAAGTCTTTATTAGAAATGCTCACATGATGTTTCAAGATTCATTTAGGATACTGGAAAGAAATTTACTGGAGACTTTATGGGCTGTAATAACTAAGAAAATGGCTTTCAAGCCAACAGTGTAAAAAGCACATGCCAACTCTGCATTAGCAGCTTCTTTTCTCTATGCTTCTCAGCTGAAGTTCAGATTGCAGTCCACTGGGCACCATTACCTCAGTCATGTTAAAAGCCAGACATCAAACCAGAAAGAAATTCCAACTTTCCAGAGGAACCTTGCGATGAAGAAACTGCAGCATGGAACGAGCAGAGATTAAAAACATCCACCATGGTACTGAGAATGCCCTTGCCTTCAAACTTACTTTCCACTTGTAACATGGTGAAGTTTGTGCAGCCCATATGCAGATAATAAATTTAATTGGAGTGAATACTGCTGCCAAGACAAGAGCCCTTCCTCTGCAGCACTCCAGGCAGGCTTTGTGCTGTTCTCATCAGCTGCAGAGCACCACACATTGCACTGCAGCCACAAGGGCTGTGCATACAGCCCATTGCTCAGGGGTCTCATAACACAATGCTATTTTTATATCACTTAGTGGCATAAATGTAAGATGATACCGAGGCTCCTGAGCAGGAACAAGAGATCCACTTCTTGACAAAGTGCCTCAACACTGTGCACGTGTGTTTTTTCTTACCAAATAATTTCTGCAATACTTGTCCATCATACAGGTCTTCAGCCAAGTCTTTCACAATAATCCTCTCTCCTACCAACACATCATTAATCCAGTCAATTAATACCTATGTGGGAAACACAAATTTGGCAGTATTACACACTATTCATTTCCAATTTAAACCACATGTCATTTTTCTTAGCAGAAATACCAAAGCTGCAGTGGCTCAAAATACAGTCTGACATACGTTCAGGAGCAAACAGGGAAGACTCAGGAAGGAGTCATCTGAGGTAGCTGTGCCAATGCACCACAAGGTCTAGACAAACACTAATTAATGCAGTATCTTCTGGGTTGAAATTTTCCCCTTGCTTTCAGTAGCATTTTAACATCTTATTGTGAAGCAAAAGGTGCTGAAGTTGATTTTAATGAAGCATCCTGCTAAATTTCTAGCCCCAAGAATCACAAAGACAAGGGAAAATCAGTGTGATCTTTGATTGGGGGTGGGATGGGACAGAGACTCTGGACTCAGGATTTTAACAGAAACTTTTAAGTCTCCCTGTGCCACAACTAGAGAAAGATACTACCACAAATGACCTCCCCATTTCACTGGGATGTACACATCACGTGGTTCCAACTAATTAGTATCTAACTAGTGCTTTCAAGTGTTCAAGTGAAAGAGGCAGGGATGGCATTAAAAAATAGTTCCACTTTCCTGACAGGGTTTACATGCTTTAATTACCTTCATTAGTTCTTGTAATTTCGGGTCATTTCTTGAATTTGGATCCACCATTGTTCGGACTTCATTTTCCTCTGGAAGGTTTAAGAGAAAAACATTAGAAACTATCCCAGGCACAACACTTCATTTTACACCAAGTTTTCATGTTGAGATGTAAAATTTTTGTGAATTACCTAGCATAGTGTCCTCGGGGTCTAGTTCAAATGGAATGGGACTGAGAGGTAAGTTAATGGCATTTATTCCTTCTTCCTGTAATTCAGACACTAGGAAATAGAAAAAGAAAAGCTTGGTCAAATTTCAACTTAATTTTACTTACTATTTCACTCTTACTAAAAGTAGCATTAATTGTCTTAATTTCTTTATAAGAACATGACTCTACTGCGTGTAATTACAGCAATAAAGTAAAGCTAACAAAAATGGGAGGCCCAGCCAACAAACCTTTATTTGTATGAGTACATTTTTCATAGATAATGGTGCTGGAACCAACACAATTACCTCAAATCTTTTCCAGGACAAGTCCCATTGGCCTCAAATTTTTAAAAGGCTCACTTGCATGTTAATGGTCCTGACATTTTAACACGAATGAACCATTTCAGCTGAGGGAGATGGTTACTGCTCTCAGTATGTCACCATGGCTCTGGAGATGCTTCAAGTTTAGCTCCTCTAGCTGGTCTGGCTGTGTGCCCACCCACCCCGGAGTCACCAGGCTGAGGAACTACTCCAGACTGAAGGAGCAGCTGCAGCACACAGCACATTCTGCTGTCCAGGATGCTGATGGGGCAGACCTGCACTGGAGCAGGCTGCAGGATGCTTCTGGCCTGTGTTCTTGGCCTTTCTTCAGCAGAAATCACGGCAGCAAGACACGGTGTAGGATGATGAACCCTCAGAAGGGGTGCCTTAGTGTGGAGTCGAGGTTGAAAAAGAACTTCCCCAGGAATGGGAAAGTAATCCAAGACCCCACAGTTTGGAGATGCCAGCAGTTGTCAGGAAATATGGACAGGGTCTTACTCAGACAGCCAAAGTCCCCAAATTCTGCAAAAATCAATGTTCTTGAGAAGAAAAGACCAGAAAGATCCAGAGAAGTGGCATAAAGAGAAGCCTGTCACTTGTTCTGTGCCCAGTACAAGCCAGAGCAACTTTGCTCATTCCCTGGGTGACCCAAACTTTAATAGGTTGCAAAGACAAAACCATTCCAAAACTGCCCAAATATGCCTCCCTAACAGAGGGCAAGAAATACCAACAAGCCAACACACAATCATGTGCTGTGTAAGAACTCCCAGCACTGAGCAGGGAGGGAACCAGAGCGGGGATCACACAAATTTGCTTTGTGAACATGAAATCAGTGCAAAGCTGATTTACCAAACCAGGAGAGGGGCTCACTGTCTTATCCATGACCAGGAAGTAAAGTTGCATCGACCACTCAATTTCCAGTGCATACATCTTTAACAGAACTGGTTCTTATCTCATTGTTCCAGTCAGAGTTCAAACTTAAATAACTTAATCCAACAATCCTACATAAGGCCTAAAGATTCAGGCAGTCGTCCACAGCTTCTGACATGTACTGAAATATCTGACTTATGTGCAGATACAAGATTCACCATCTGACGATTCAGATGTACTAGCTGATGCTTTCCTCAGTTTATTCTGAAAACTATAGAGACAATTTGGCTTTTAAGAAAACAGAGAACTACTCTAAAGATCTTCTTTTGTCTCTGCCCTCATGGCTGCCTCGTAAGCTAGCTTTACTTCCCTGGTGCAGTAAGTATAGCTAAATTCTCATGAACGCTGTGATCATCAGCCAGTTGGTGCAATAACAGGACTTAGAAATTTCCAAATATTTTCTATGCTTCATGTGGTCTGCCAGATGAAATGCTTCAAGCATGCTTCAAGCATCTGTGTCACTGTATTCCAGCATCTATGTAAGACTCACAGCAATAATGGCTGCTAGAATGTTTATTACTTCTAATGGTACAAAAATAACTCTGCAAAATCCACTACCTTCAACATTGAATCCATAACTTCACTCCATACACTCACCCTGCTTATGTATCTGTAACATACAAATAGTGAGCAGCTCTAAAGAATCATAAACCAAAGCTGACAATAATAGTTCCCTCGATTGTTGTATATTCTCATATTCTCTAAAACTGATGGCTGAAAGCAATGGACCAAATTAATCCCTCATGTAACTCCACTGAGTTCTGAGGAGTTATAGCAAGGATGAAGTTGGTCTAGCATGCACAACCTCGGGAACTGCTTGCACATTAAGTAATGGCAATTGCTGAAACTGCTAGCACTCCTTAGAGAAAATCACTCTTGGTTTCTTGGTTTCATTAACCTCTTTGATTTTTGGTGGTTTTTTTGGTTCAAAATGGTTATGGGCAAATGTCAGCGGCTAGAAAACTTCCCTGTGGAGGTCCTTCTGCTCTGAAATGTTTAGCTCATGGAGGACTTCACACAAAGCTTCCTAGGCAGAAAATGTGGGATTTTTTCACATCAGTCCCAAGGGGAGCATAGTAAATAAAATCTATTCAAGCAAACTGCCTCCACTGAACTCTCCTGGCCCAAAGGGCTGGATGCTGTGCTTGGGTGAGACACACTGGAGAAAGCAGTCAGCTCATTTTCCAAGTGAAGGACGGTAGTGAAAGCTTTTGGTTCCTCTCTCCAGGGAGCAGCTCGCTGGCAGAGCTTGTTGACAATTCTCCAAGGAGACTGAGTGGACCTTTCAAGGTTGAAGGTTATGTAAGGAATTCTTTACAAGGCCCTTTACTGAACCTTGCCATACCTGTCCTCTAACGTGCACAACATTCTACCTTTAATAAAGTGATCTCCATCATATTCTCAGAGAAAATAAGAGAAAGCAAACAAACCCCTGCCACATCTTTGCATGAAAAGTGAACATAAAATACAAATAAGGCAATAATAAATATACATGGGGAACTAAAACATTAACGTGTTCTAGAATGCAAGTGTTATATTTACTGCACAGCAGGGGCTAAGCCCTGCCTTCTGTACAACACAGCTGTAAGCACAGACACTTTGCACACCTGCCAGAGCCATTTGCAGAAACTACCCACCACACCTCCAGATGATCCAAAGATCCCAGATGGACCCAGATTTTAGAGAGGACAGCTCCACCTCAGCTCTGCTTTCTGCAGTGGACAACCCATGCCCCAGGCTGGTATGAGTCCCATAAAAAAGGCTCCTTCTGCCCTCCTGTCCCCCACAAGCAAAAAACATGATGGAGAAACCCTGAGATTGACAGCATCTTTTACCTTTTTTTTCCCCAATACTGAAGAGCAAAGATTTAACTGCAGATTACTAATATTACTAAATGGAGCAGGTAAGCACATGCATTATATCAAGCTGTATGTAAACTGAGAGAAAATGTCTTATGCAGTATAGCCTCACTTTCTAAGACTTTCCATCAAAAAAATACCATGACAAATCACTGCTATACACTTAGGTGTTTATAGAGCAACCACAAATATGTGATTGAGGTTAAGAGTTTGCATACCAGAGTTTCAGTAGAGGAGTCCATTTTTCAGCTGCTTTTCATTAATTTGTTTTAATTAATTTTCATGGAAATCACTTCAACAACTTAGTATTTTAATAAAAAGAAAGAACCCTGGCATTGGGAAGATTAGGGACTTCATGTCTTTGGGCATGAGAGCAAAATCCAGTCCTTCAGGGATTTTTTTTCAGTCACCATGCTGAGTGGAACTGGGGGAATGCGCTTTTAAAGCAAGACCCTGAAAAGCAACAGCTACATCTGGGCCAGACAAATCTCTGTGGATTGGCAATGTGAAAGTCCCAGTTTTAACTCTGCATGAGGGAATGGACATTTCTGCTCAGACCTCTGATTCAGCTCCACGTGCCAAATTTCTTATGATGTAATCAAGTGCAACTCCACTGCTATCAGCTGTCAACAGACTTCCTCCCACCATGCCAGCACCAAATTTGGCCCCAGAGCCGGGGAGCCCTTGAGCCTGTATCAACAGCAACTACAGCAGCTATTTTAAGCTGGATGGAATTCTTACAGTTTTAGATGCTCTAGGATTACGAGGTCATAAACCTATGCTATCAAATCCAGGCGTGTGCTCCGAGGCAGAGCCTGCCCTGGATGTGTGCATCCAACTGCCACTGGAGCTGCACATCTGAGAGTGCAGCACTGCCCATACGGTTCACATTGCCTTAATTCCTTCAGTACATGCAGCCTGTTGCTCCACATTGTATTTATTAGACAGTTTCATTTGGGTTTTTTACTCATTTATTTTGTGTGCTTGAAGGCTTTTTGCTGCCCTATTTAGTATTCAGGGCTTAGAGTTATTCTGATTTGAATGAAACACATCTCATTATTTAACTGAGCTCAGCAATGCCACATCACCCAGTGCACTCTCTGTGGTTTAGATGTATTTTATAGCCTTCAGAAGAATCATGAAACAAATACAACAAGATGCAGAGTAAAACAGCTTCTCCTCTGAGTGCTGCAGCCATGTCTTCCCCATGTAACTGTTCTGTACTTACAAAATGAAAATTAATGAAGTGCTATGACAGGAATGGATGAATCCTGAAAGTGTGCAATTAACTAGAACCAAACCATTTTGGAGGAGCACAATGCCACACTGCTTCTAACCCCAATCTTTCAAATCCAGGAGGTTTAGATAGATCCATATACACCTACAGACATATATACATACATAACATTTCTGCAGGTCTTCAATTTTCTTTCTTTCTCTAGCATAAGAGTTTTACATTCAAGCTCCTCAGCATTTTTAAGGTTTCACGTACATTGAGTTGGGTTTTTTTTTTTTTTTGCTTTGGTTTGGTTATTGTTTTTGGGTTTTTTTTGTGTGGGGTTTTTTTTTGGGTTTTTTTGTGGAAGCTGAGATTTGCTCACATTCATATGACTCCAAGAGTTGAAGCTTTCTATAAGAAAGTCAAAATCTCCCTTATATTTTAAACTGCTATAGGAGGCAGAAGCTTTACATGTCATGTGTCTATCTTAAGCTATTTTTTCCTGGAACAAGCACCATTTGGAAGGCTAGCTGCAGACATCATATTGCCAGAATAACCCTAGATATTTGCATGTATGCCCACATTCAAACATGCATGCCTATGCTACATACATTTAGACATGTAGCCAGAAATTACAGCCAGTTTAGAAAAATGCTGATTTTCAGCACGATATGTCTTTACTGTTCTTGTATAAGACAAACACTCAGTTACAGCTGAGCCAAATTTAGATGAATCAGGTTTTGGTTTCACATTCCCTTTATTGGGTGCAAATTTCTGGTAAATGCCCATGACCTCGATGGTTTGCTTTTGTAACCATTCGTGCACAACAGCAGCTTTAGTTTTTCTACTGCCTGGATAGCCTGAATGCAGGCTTGAGTGTAAATGACTGTATCCACACAGATCTCAGTGGATTTGTGCTGATTTATACCAGCTCACTGGCTCAGCATGACTCCTGTTCCCTCTCACATACTCCAGTTCTATAAACTGATATAATTCCAGTGGGGTAATTCTGGATTTGTAATGGTAAATGAGCAAACTGATCAAAATTACTTAAGACAGCTATAGAATGGGAGAAAAAGAAGAAAACAAAAACATGTTCAGAAAGTCATAGTTCAGGCTTCTATAGAATTATACTATTTAGTCAAGCAAACTTACATAATTACCTTCTGGGCCACCTATCTACAATGTTAATTTCTAATACCTGTGCATGTGCATCCAATACATCCACAAAGGGAAAAGAAAATATCAAACTGAAATAGTACTGCCCAATTTTCTGGAATACGTAATTCATTAAACATGGATTCTGGCAGCTCAACTTTAACTCCGAAACAAAAGAAATCCACACAAAAGACAATAAATCTACATTACACATGGTATTAAAATGATCCAATGGATTTATAGATGTTTACAAGTTTGCAGAGTGTGACACAGCGTCCACCAGAAATTTGATATTCACAGCACAAAACATCATAAACATATGTCTGCAACTACAAAAGGGCCTTTTTATGTGGGGATCATTGTTAAAATTGTCTTCAGAACATAAACCTTAAGTTGTAAATGCTACTCCCCATTTATTCTCCAAGACATAACAAATGAGGGAAGAAAAGCAGAGATATGTTTGTAATTGAAAATGCTTCTCAGGAAATGATCTGTACAGGAACATCATTCTCATTCCATTAACTGCTGACTCCAAGCCAACCATTTGTTGAAGTAAATAAATATGCAAACTGGCTGACAACAATGTGCCTGCCTTTAATGTTTCTGCATTAGTACTCAGCCTCCAAAAAAGAATCTATTTTCTTTTCTCATTTCTCCATTAAACCAAACATGGCATGCACACAAAAAGAACGGGAGTAATGCTGTTCACAATAAAAGATGGGAGAAATGCAATGATTTGATTTTCATGTATGCAAAACAAATTAAATGCTTTTTGCCTTGAACTTTCTCTGAAGTCCAAAACCATGTTCAAGTACTTCAATGACTAGTTTGCTGTTCCTTTCTTTTTTTTTTTTTTGTTTGTTTGCAATTGGCAGGGAAAAAAACCCCTCCACAGACAGACAGATGTCTGGTTTGGGTAGGTAAAAAACAACAAATCAGGAAGCAAATTCAGCCCTTTTTCAAAAGAGTACATGTGATTCTCTTTTGCCAGCTTCATTAAGCCTTCCATGCTTTCTCATTTCATTTGGTTCTTTCTCAGAATTTCCTTCTAGTTTCTAAGAGGTAATAAGCAGTGAAGTGCCAAGCTAACACAGATGCCAGTCATTCCATTCATTCCTTCTGCACATCCTGTCAATATGTCTTTTAAAATATCTAAGCAGTATCTGCACACATTTTGAAAATCCTGTCACCCTACAGGAGGTGTTTAAAACCTTACTGAAAAATCCCAAAAGGCAATTTGGGGAACAAATACAGACAAGAGTTCAATTGATGCTGGTTCTTATTCCCACTGAAGAACAAACCATGCATATGAGAAACGCGGAGACCATTCCAAGTTCTTATCAAAATGTGCTGCGTGGAATCTGATCCCAAAACAAACTCCAAGGAGCCCCAGATACTTTGGTAGGATGTCTGTGCAACAGAAACATACAGGTTGTTAGCTGGTCTGCACGTAGTGTCCCTACATGCAAAATACTTTATTGAAACAAATCCTTTGACAGCAAAGTACTTTATGGAAACAAATCCTCTGACAGCTGAGATTTCCGACTTACTGAGGTATGTACTGAGAGATCTGAACCAATTTACTGAGAGATCTCAGCATAACACAGAGTACTTGGAGCCATACAGGGAAGAAGGGAAAGCATTTGTATCCTCCTCACTGACATTTTGATATTTCTCAAGTTACAACAAATCTGCAGGTAGCAATACCCAGAAGAGAGGCAGACAGAACTCTTGGTGCAAGTGGAGGCAATTGTCTTCTTACATGCTCACCAGCTTGCTGCAACAATTTTTTCCAAACATTGTGGAGTGGAGGAGCAGATTTTACAGGGCTGACTTGCCTCATTTTGTGAATCACCAACCAACCAAGAGCAGCTATTCCAACATCAACAAGAAGCGCTCATGCAGAGAAGACAAAACCAAGGATCTGTTCCAAGAAGTCTTTCCCAGCTCAACAAGTTCTAGCTATTCCTAAGAGAAAACCCAAAAATAACTCTCAGGAATGTGAGGGCACATTAGTAGCAAGCTGAGGATTTCCTGAATTTCTTGCTCCTTTCTTCTTGTGTATGTAAGCCTTGTTTCTGAAGGAGAAAAAGTTAGGAGAGACCCACTGCATCTCAGTAATCTAGATGAGTGCTTTTTCTCGAAAGAAATAGAAAAATGACTACTTTTACTGGAAAGTTACAGCTCCTTCTCAGAGACTACAAACTAGTTTTACGTGTCACACATTGCTCCCATTTTTAAACTGCAGTTACTAGAACTACTTGTGTTTTGAGATAAGCATCTCATAATCTTCAAGGAAAGACTCTGTGACCAAGGATTAAAAGATTTTTAATAAGTGGCCAAGCATTTCTACATCCCAGAAGGAAAACAAACAAACAAACAAAAAAAACCCCAAAACCTTGTTAGTATCTTATGAGAGCTTCTCATGCTTCAAGATCTTTCTTTACTATCAAAATCAACCAGGATGAGGTTTAGGGTCTACACCAAGGCTGGAGAAACAGAAAACACAAGAAAGATGGAATAAGAGTCACCTCAAGAAATTAAAATAACAATGAATAGCAATAAGTAGATATATTACCTATTTGCATAACTGGCGGTTTGCAGTCCATTTTTTGCTGCCTTCTGTGTCAATCCTGAGTATCTAACCATGGCTCTCAGATTCAGGAGCAGAACTGACTTGCAACATCTAATTCTGTTTTTCCCCTTGACTTAAAAGATTTTCATTTTCTTGCCATGTTTAATATTTGTGCCTAACACACAGATGGTTTCTTAAAATACCTGCAGTATGTCCTAGGGAATTGGAGTTTGTAGTCAAGGATAGAATCAGCATCTAATTTGGAATTGGGATCTAAAGACAGGCCTTCAACATGGCAAAAACAGGCTGTGGCTTTGGCTGATCAATAGAAACCCGGCTACAATCTGAAAGAAAAAGGGGTGGATTTGGTAAAAGGCTGCAAATAAAACTTTAAAATGAAAGAAATATATATTTGAGCATCCTGAAACCTAAACTGCCCTTCAGGGTTCTCTTGGCCGATGTTGAGGTTAACGTGCATTTCACAGCAGAAAAGCTGCAGGTTTAGATGCTACAGCAAGGCCCTGAGAAAAGGGAAAATTCCTTTTTTCATATGAGTGTGCATTATCAAGCTGCACACTCGTGTGTGGTGCCCCTCTGCTTTTCCCAGCCATACAGTACTAAGGGCTAGCTCAGAGATGAGAAAAGATGTGTCAGGGCTGTCTGTAAAAATCCCTGGCTGGAGGGAGGACTTTGGTCAGCTGGCATAAATCACAGTGTGGTGTGATCAATAGTGTAGCTGTGCTATCCTCCTAAAACACATTTACACAGACGTGTAAGATGATGATGATGCAAGACAGGACTTTGGTAGCACAAACTAGAAATTGTGTTTGGCTTAGGAAAGCAGACTTTGTTCTCAATTTGCACAGGAAATAAATCAACACTTCCCAGCCTAGGTTTTCAAATCCCTTAATCAGAATTAATTCATTTAACAGAAGAAAACAGCAGTATCCTCATTCTGCAGCATAGAAAAAAACCACAATTCTAGTTTAAAGAATACATCTACCTGTTTCCTTTCTGGAGACAAATTGCATTTGTAAAATGGACACCTGGCACTTAAAATACAGCTTTAAAAGCTTATCTGTAATGTACATTAGCCTGACAGAGCAGACAGAATACCTGTACCTTTTGCTTTCCAAACCCCTGTCATGGCAAAGAAAACACCCTTTTTTCCACATAAACCAGTAATGATTTTCATCCAGCCCTGTGGCTTGCCCTTCCTGGGCCCTGCCTTGTACCCTCCGTGCATTCCTAATTTTGCTTATTTGCTTACAAAATCAAACAGCTGCTCCAACTTGCAAATGCCCTGTCTAAAACAAATCCCCTGACTGAGCTGTTCATCTGATTGAGGTGTTTCTCTGAAGACCAGCATGGTAAAGGCAAAGCCCAGCTCTGAACTGCACATGCCCTGCCACTGTCTCTTCCAAGAGATCTCAAAGACGCTGGAATTTTGGAGCAGCACTTGCTGGCACCTGTCAAGAGCTGTCAGACAAGGGAAACATCCCTGTGTGAACTCCTACCTGTTAAATGCATTTCCTGGGTTGGTGTCATTGCCAATGTATCAATTTCATCATGAGGAACAATCACATCAACAGTACCTGTGGATGTATTTCCTGTCTCACTAAACCTGCAACTCAATCATCAACATAAATAACCTTGAATGGGTTTTACTCTATGGCACTAACACATTTAGAGTTTCCCCAGATAATCTGCAGCCTTTGGCTTTGATGTTGTGAGTTTGTGTTACTATTCCTCTTAGAAAGTGCAGAAAGCACCATGAAGTTTTCATTTTAATAAGCATGAATATTAAAACTTACTGACTGCATAACACATTTGAAAATTGCTATCCCAAGCATGCTTTTGACTACAAATGGCAACTTGCCCTGAGTGGAAATTCAGCTGATAAAAATCACTATTTTCACACTGGAGCCAGTGTTACCCAAAGACTGCATTTGTACCAAAATGAAGCTAATAGAAACATATAATCTTATGAAACATCACAGGACAAAACAGCTAATTCTATTTCATACTGCAGAAATACTTTCATGGAATAACATTAACTATTAACAGACTGCTGTATTTTCTTCTTCTTGTACCCAGCAAAAACAAAGTCTGACAGGAGTAAGAAGAAATTAAACTCTCATTCTTACCTTCAAAATATTACAAACCAAAAATAACTATCATTGTAAAAATACAGGGTCAGAAAGCAATAACCAGAAAAGCAAAATGAGTCGGTCTGGGCTCTTACCTTTAGGGCAAAATGCTCCACAGCCCATGGTAGGGTCGCTGGGCCACCCTCATAGTGAATCCCAGGGGGAATTGCAGCCCTTGAGGTGTTTGAAGCCCCTGGCAGGGCCCTGCACTGCTGCTCTTCAGAGGAGCTGGTTTAGCTTTCCAGCCTGTTTTCCACCAGAATGGTCCAAGCAGATCACAACTCCTGGCTCAGAGCATCGCTTCAGAGCAAGCGACTGACTGCCTATATAATTTAATATGATGCCACATGAGACTCATAGACCATCTGCAAAAGAAACTAAATCTGCTTTTTGCAGCTTGGTGAGTTGTGTTCTGAAGGCTGGGATGCAGTTTTGGTTGTGTGCTTTTGTTATCAGTCATACAACTAAACAAAGTGCTCAAAGGGCAAGTGCAAAACACACATTTTTAGCAATCCCAGTCTGTTTCTGTTCTGGGTAACTTGTACCTTTTCCTCTTGTAACTGAATAAAAGTCACAGGTCCCCTCAAAGCATAGGAAGTCTATGCATAGATACTGCAACATTGGATGGGAAATTCCTCTTTTTTTTTTTTTTTTTGGTTGTTGTTTTGGTTTAGTTTTTTGTTTGTTTTTGTTGTTGTGAAATGAAGTCTGATCAACAGGAGTTACTTGAATCCTGTTGTCTGAATTGACATGAATTTGGTATTATTTGGCAATAATTACCAAATATTACCAAATTCAGATCCTGATCACAGTATTCTTTTCTCTACAAATACTTCCCCACTGAAATAATTAGCAACACTCACATGGAACAAGGACTAAGCCCTGAAACAGGCAAAAGCATATAAAAAGCTAAAAAGCAGAAGAAAGGAGAGGTATGAGCCATCAAAAAAATAATAAACTACTGGTAAGAAACAAACTAGATTTATGGTCTATCAGCTCTTCCAAAGGGGGACAGTAATGAAAATGTAATCTAAAGCAATTACTTACTTGAGCTAAAAATGAAATTCCTATGAAATGTTCTACAGACTAAAACTTTTCAGAAGCTATAAAATGTCTAAGAGCTTGTTTCAACTCGGAGTAGGAGGAGGGAAGTGACACATCCCTGGCTCATTTCTAAGTCAGGGAAAGTGGTTACCTTTCTAATTTCCAATGGAACTCCATTTAAATACCTGTGCCAAAAGACAAGTATGGAGAATGTAGTGGTATTTACTGTTTAGGGTTATTCAGCTGTGCTACACAACATTCCTCCCCCAGGTTTCATATCAGATGTGACTCCTTGCAGGAAAAGTCTCAGAGCTCTCATCAGTGTTCTGACATCACATTCTTTGCCAATTCTTCTAAGGAGTCACACTGATAACACACTGGTCTGCAGCTTTTGGGTCACTCCTAAAAGCAGCTTTCTCTGCCAACATTTCTATTTCATGGTGCACTCACAAATAGTAATGGGGGGTCCCCATTCTGACTCCTGGAGTCCCACTGCCTTCTGGCACTGAAAATCTGCATTGCTGAACTGCTGAATAACAGCATTCAATTACAGACTACACTGAGATGGCAGTTCTCTACCAAGCTTTCCTTTTCTTAATTTCTGAATAGAATCATAAGTGTCCCACATACTTTATTATGGCAATCCTGTTTGGGACACAAGTACGGTTAAAGGAAAATCATGCTTCACTTGAAATATCAAGAAGGATGCTGAAAATTATTATATATTAAGAAAAGTCATTAAGTCTGAAGTCACAGCTACCTGCATCATCAATTCAACCTATTTTATAAGTGATTATTTACATCTGTTCATAAAGTGTTGTTTTTTTTTTTTTTTTTGCAGGCACAAAAGTAGCTATTTTACAAGAAATAGTAAATGAAATTTGTTTCTTTTCCACTGGGTTTTTATACCTACAGAAGCAGACAAAAGATCATGCCCAGGTAATAGGTGAGGTAACAGCAGAGTAAGAAAGCTGCAAATTAGCTAAAGCAGTGCTCTTTTCTCAGATGGTAGAAGTTGAAAACTTCAGCAGGTCTGAAGTGCACAGCCTGGGGACTCAGTAGAGGAATTTCTACTCCTTCTTTCTGCAATTCATTTTCACTTGCCACAAACATAAACTCAAGCAGGACTTGATTTCTAATTCATGTAATATGACAACAACAACAACACCTTTCAAAAAGCCTGTGCACTTCTCCCTTCCCTTAGCAGAGATCACTGCAGGGAGAAAATCCAGCACATTGCTAAGATGCTTCGGGTCTAGAGTTTCCCAAACTCTTCCTAAGGGCTCATTTTCAACCATGCAATTTTCAGCTTTGTAAAAACAGAAATATAGCTAGGGAGGACTAAAGTCTTATTCAAGCCGTTTTGGCCATCAATACAGGAAACAATTCAAAGGCAACATGACACTGATAGCTTAATTTGTGAAAATGGATAAATACTGGATCTGCCACATAGCACATTAACCCATGTAACAAATAAATACAGAAATAGCACTGCAATACTTGGTTAAAAGGTTTTGGTTCACAGAGGAGGAAATTCAATTAAAGCATGTAATGTCAATTACTGTCATTTGTAATTTTATTTTGCTTCCCTAGAAACAGTACAGATGCAGGATTCTAAAGTTACCTGCATGTTTGATGCAAATACGATAATATTATCTAGGTTCTGAGAAAATCCAGATAGTAGTAGGGAAAAAACCCACAGTTTTACCTAACCTCACTCGCAGATCTTCTTCAGAGTGCTGGTCACATGAGAACTGACAAGCCTTCAATTTAAACACGTAAGCCAACAACCCAGACCTGAAACAGGACTTTTATGTTTCAAAAATGATGTTAAGTCATCAGAAAGGCTGGGAGGAGAGCAACTGCTTAATTCTCAGCTACTGCAAATGGGCACAGCCTTACTAAAGCCAACAGAAGAGCATCGACTGATATCTGAAGAGAATTCGCCTTACTGTTTATACTGATTGATTCCAATTGGAAAATTACAGGGTCAGGTCCTTAATGTTTCTGTCTCCTTCACTCTGCTCTGTGTAAAAGTGACAGAGACTAAAACCCAAGTGGAATACTCCAAGCATCCCACCAGCAGAGAAACAAACATTGCCAAATCTCATCAGTCCATTTTCCCTCCTGCCACGGGAAATGCGCTGCAGCATCAGCACCCAGGTCTGCTTTCACATCAACAGCTTTGCAGCAGCAGAGCTCAGTGCTGCACAGAAGCATCCTACCCACAGCATATTCTGCTGAAGTCAGGAAATAATATAAAAAATTCATTAATTAAAGTTACTGTTAGTGAAATAAATGCCAGACATCTTTCTACCTTGCAAACTACAATAGCAGAAAATCTCTTGTAAAGACCTCCCAGCCATTTTCCTTTAGGCATCACCACTTCTAAATATGGGAGCATCCTGCCTTTGAAAACCCATATTTTCCTCAATAGTGTAATGCTACAGTAAAATGATGATTAGAATTATAGGAAAGAGCTAACAAAAGAAAGACTAAATCAATCAGATGCTTTCTTATGCCTCTAAATGATACACATAAATCGTGCCTATCAGGTTCCCCCAGGCTATTTCAGGAGCAAGCAGAACACAAAATGATGCAGATTCATTACAAAAAGTCTAAATCTAATCTACCTGAATTTAAAATGTCAGGAATAATGTAAATGGAAGAAAAGATGACAGACCTTGCATGTTATACATAAGCAGAAACAAGAATCATATAAACTGGGAGTCACACAAAGTGCTCATTTACCAAGAAATTAGAGGTGAAATCCTTGGCGGTGCCAACATCTATTGGTGTAACTGCAGTGAGGAAAGAGGTGTCCCCAAACTGCCTCTGTGCCTTCCCTGCCCTCCAGAGGATGACATGAGCCTGGCATGTGAGGCTTCAGGGATGGCACTGAGGGTATGGGTGACATTTAACCTCCTCTCTCCACTCACCAGGGCTAAAATCCAAAAGTGAGTAATTCCAGCACAGGCTGTGTGATGCAAAGGGAGAAGGTAGATACCAGAGTTATGTTTTTAGACATAAATTAAAATGGCGTCCTTCCCAAATAACACATGAATGCTGACTAAAGTCATTTAAAAGGGTCAATCCCAGCTAGATCTAGGCTGCAAATGCAAGAAAATTAGACTCTTGAAAAATAAAATATTACTGATGCGACACAGTTCACCTATAACATAACTGACATATGGCAAAAAATACATTGACAAGAACCTGAGGAACTCCACCTCTCCCAGAATATTACTCTTATTTGCAATGCACCTTACAAGGTCCAAGTGTTACTCAACACAGGCAGGCCCATTGCCTTTTTCCCTTAACACACAGGAGAAAGAAATTATTTTATACCTATAAAAACACACACTTTTTATGCCTCGTATCATAAGCAACATCTTTACTACAATTCATGCACACAAAATTAGATCATTTGGAACACTCAATAATACAGCCTCTCTCTCTCTTAACAGGCCAGCCTCATTCCCTGCCATTAAATTAAGACACATTCATGTCTAAAACCTTCACCTGGAGCCAGATTTCTTGACTACCTATGTGCTGACATTTTAAACTGAACGCAGCAATGACTCTCATTTTCTAAGCTATGCTGGATCAAAATCTAAACATCAGCAACGTTACTGAAAATACAAAACCAACCTCAGAGTCAACAGAATCTCAGCAGCATAAATGCAGTATGCAGATCAGACCTAAATCATAACTCCTGCTGATTTCTCTTGTGGCCCAAAAGAAATAGGCAACACAATTGATGACCAAACAGTTTACTCAGTTCTGTGACATTATTTCTCAAGTGGAAAAAGTACTGACTTTCAGGGATGCACTAAACTGGCTCAAAGTTTGTGCTAGAGCAAGAGGAAAAAACCCTCGATTTATAGACCTGCACATTAACAAGTGCCTCTTTCTTGTTACTCTCTCTCTGCCTTCCATTTAGAGTTCATGTTACTGGAGTTGGATTTCCTCTAGGCCTGGGCCCTAATGTTCAGTGCCTGCATTACTACCCCAGTTCCACAGGAGATTCCGTTTCCAGAATCCTGCCAAGCTGGCAATACAGTTCCTGAGAGACTCCTTTGCCTGACATGCAGTAAGCTATTTATTGACACACCACTGTTCCCATTCAGTTCTGCACCTAAGCACTGAACTGGATAGCAGTTCCATATGTTGGATCTGTTACACTTAGCTGGAAAATTATATTACTTTGGGTAAATAAAAAGCTAAGAGCAGCAGGAAAAATATCATAAAAATGCAGCCGAATTTGTTTCATCCTGCCTCCATCAGCAAATTTGGTCTATGACCTCTGCATATGAGTCATGCAAGTGCTTTAAAAGTTGCAGTGATTTATATTTTCAGGATAGGAAGTTCAAGGCTTATATTTCTACTCCCCTACCATACATTATTATTCGTTATACATGATTTCTTGATAATTATCTATCTAAAATATATAGGCATCTTTTTTTCCTACTTCGTGGTGCACATTAACCAAAACCATTCATCTCAATAACCAGCCTCTGGGTTCTTGGCAGAGTAGAGCTGAATGTGTAGGTTATTCCTGGAACCATACTAGGCTGATGTTCTCATCATAGTCTTAGTCATGGAAACAGGCTTCCACCAAGACAGGCATTGTTCGTTAAAAAGGAAATTCCCAGCTTATCTGTGAGAAACGAATAGGGTACACCAGTTAAAAATGTAATATTTGCATAGGGCTGTTCATTAGAAGGCTTTTAGTCTAATCTACAAATTCTTTGCAGCTCTGTGTCTTCAGCACTTGCCTCTGTAGGATATTTCAAGACAGCAAATGCAAAGTGTCTCACTCGTCAGAGTCTGGGGAGTTTGTGTGACACCGGTGTTTATCCTCTTTGCTCTCTTGGACTGGTCCTGCCCAGACAATGAAAACCTTTTCATCTCATCTCTCTAGAGTACTGACAGAGATCAATAATTCTGCTTTATCAAATGGAAAATCTCTGGGGTCTTGTGAATCATGTGCTGGCAGCTTTATTTAGATGGAAATCTGTGTTCATCCCTGGGAAGCCTTGTTTTATAAAACGATTTCCTGCAACAATCGGACTTCAGTTATCTTTCAAATAATTTCTAGGCTGAATGAGTTAAAACACAGGTGAAGTTTCCCTGCTGAATGATCAGCTCAAGCACAAAACCTGACCTGACAGATCTGGATCAGTTTTAGAAGCCGGCTGCAAAATGTTACATCAGTGAGCAAGTTAATCCTAACGCAGGACCTGAAAGCTTCTGTTTTTCTTCAAATGTTTCCATTTTCATTAGTACTTCAGGGCATGTCAGGCGAATCCTGTCCTTTGTTACTTGTGCAGCCCCTTGCAATTAAGCTAACAAGTCTGCTGTAGTACAGGATGGTGTCCAAACCCTTTTCATAGCTGTGGTAGCTGAGGAAGAAGAAAGCAAACCCTTAATTTGTCACTGAGGTAAGCATTTATCGACTGTGGGCACAAAGGAAGGTCAACACATCTCTGCTATTTCAGAACTACAATGGCACTTTAAGCCTCCTGATACCACTTTGATGCAGACAATGGCCATTATCATTATTTCATGAATATGAGAACAGACACAAAGGAAAAAAAAAATATAATTTGCATGCAGCCTCAGAGAAGAAAAGGATTAGTGCTCAGAGGCTGCAGGCTCCCAGACACAGGCTCAGTCCCTTTCAGCAGCAGTCCCCCACATCCATCACTCTCACCCACTGTCCTGATTCACGCTGGTCACCTCCTCTGCACTGCTCTCACCTTGTCCATCTCCCCTTCCAAGGTTTGTTATTCCCTTTCCCATCTCCCATTCTGCTGCTGCCCCTGCTCCCCACGGCTTCCCCCTTCTGCACCTACAGCTGCAGGCATGGAGCCAGAGCTGTCATGTCCAAGGGATCTTGTTCTCCAGATCCCATAGGGAGCAGAATCAGATAGGTCAATGATGAAAAACAGTGTCCCGTGTTGTCAATCTAATTTATCAAGTTTTGAATGCAGGTATTAAAAATATGAAAATTGACTGTCTCTCGTCCCACTTAGCGGCACCTTAGACTGATCATTTGAACTTTGCCTTAGAAATCTGTTCCCAGAGTTAACTGCTCATTTTACAGTACACCCTAGAATGAGTACTTTTCACCATCATCTCCAGCCCTCTCTGCTCCCTGTAAAACATTTCTTCCTGTTAATTTCTGAAAAGTCTTTAAACAATATTAGGAAGAGAATCTGGTACTCTATGCTTCTAGAAACCAGTGTAGGCAGAACCAAATTCAAAAGCACTGCACAGGCAAAAAAAAAAATAAATTTCCTGGCTCAATCAAAGCTTAGTTCAAGAAAGGGAAGATGCCTTTAATAGTCAGAGGAATCTAACACCTTGTGAAAGAGGCAGCCAAGCTGTGCTGAAGAGCACAGAGGAGATTCTCAGTGGCTGGCCCCTCGCACAGCAAACCTGTGGGTTTATGGGTTTATAGGATTACAGCTCTCTCTGCACCAGCAGGGCAGGGAGAGGCCAGGCCAGAGCTGTGCCCCAGCACAGCAGCACCTGCATGCAAATGTAGCAGCATCAGCCCAGGGGCTCCCAAGGGAACCACTTGCCATAAGTAAATGCACTTTGACAGCAGCTCCTAATAAGAGGAAGGAAATGAGGGAGAGAAAGAAAAGTGATAGGAGACAAAAGGACTTTATAAAACAGGACTTTATTGCTTTCATTTGCAGCATTTTCCCTTTGTTCGGTTGAGCCTTCCAATTCCAGATATTGCACAAAAGAGATACCTGTCTAAAAAAGTTTATTTCAATCTGAAACTGACTTGTAAGATGCTTCACTAATTCAACAGCCCATTATCAGGAGTAACAATGAGCTACCTCTAATTAATTTGGTGCAGCCTTTGCTTCTGATACCAATCAAATCAATATTAATGGGGAGTTTGTGCTCTCTCATTTCAGCACAAAAAGGGTACCAATCTTCTCATGAAGATTTTTGGACCATAAACTGTGTTTGAGGTCAGCGTAGCTGGCTTCTTCCCACACCCTTTTTTTCAACCAGGATGGAAAAAAATATATAATGATGTGCTATTTAGTACCTGGATAAAAATCTACACTCAGGCTGCCTACACCAAAAGACTGAAACCAGTTCAATATGAAGAAATCTCAGTCTAAGAAAATAAAGATTTTAGTAGCTCGCACAGCTCAAATTAAACACTTAAATAGGTAACACTAGATATTTCTCATGCTGCCTCACATTTCTCTATTTATTTTTATCTGCAGGATCAGGCGTGTTAGAGAGGGAGGCCTGGTAAGAATTGCCTCAGCCATCATTCTTGGTTACTTACATCTGTGGTCAATTTTCCACACTTTCTTCCATAAAAGGTAAACGAGGCACTGTACTTGCAACAGGATAATCTAAACAATATGAACAATGTTACTGTTGAAGACCATCTGGCTCATCAAGCACAGCTCCAGACTTTTAACTCCTTGAATAAAGTGTGGAACCCCGCAGCGGTTTTTTTTTCCTATCCAAAATTCATTTTTAAAATGGTAAAAGTTGAGGTCCTGGAGGCACCACGGAGAAAATTCAGTTTCTGGTTTACACCCTTTTTGTATCTTACGTATGTTGCAATCCAGGCTACATACAAACACTCAGACATCACATTTTTCTATAAAAAAAGCCCTCCACGGGCTTCTGGAACTGGTATGTGTGGGGCTGGCGTTTCAGAGGGGAGACAAGAGGGTTAAGTATTTCATAATTCACTTCAACTTAATGGCCTGATTCTGCCACTTCTTAAAAGGTAATAAAAGTCAAAGAAGGGTCACCAGGAATTAGAGGAAAACAGCGGGGAGGGATAAGGGTGAATACGACCAAGAGGGCTTTTGCTAATTGTACACACAATTTCTTATCTGTAGATAAATCACCAAGTGGCTGGTCTCTGGGAGAAGAATGTGAAAGCAGCGTAGGAACAAAATAACGACAGTGATCCCCAAAATTCCTAAGAGCAGAGGAAGCACTGGAGCTCTGCCCCATCCTCCAGAGGCCAGCCCATGGCTCTGTGCCTCAGTTTCCCCAGGCAGCCACTCCCAGGGGAGCAGCTCTGGAATACAGAACGGCAGCCAGCCCGTGGCTTACAGCACAGCAGACACACAGGAGTTAAATATTCTTACACTTCCAAAAGGCCACGGGCTCCAAGACATGCTTGTTTTTAAACTGAGCAACAGAAAGAATTAGATTTTGTGGTGGGTCTCTGTTGGGTTTTCGTTCAGCTCCCTGATTTCTCAATTCTGTGATTTCCCCGTGCACGGAGCGGGTTAAAAAGCCCCTAAGCGTTGGCTGGAACAGGGCAGGGCTTTGGTCCTCAGGAGGGTTGTTATCCTCCAAAAAAGTTTTAATGGCATTATAAAAACCAAAACAAAACAATAAAAACATCCAAGACAAAACCAAAAACCCACAACCAACTGGTTGTTGAAATACTTCAATGCTTTTTATTTAATTTCTAAACATATTTTTGGAAAGGAAAGCAAAGAAAATGAATTAGACCATAGCTGGATTTTTTCTTTTTGTGTAAACACAAAAATTAATTTTCATATTCAGTGGTTGCTTGCTTTAAATTCTGCATCTTGCTTTAACTAGAAACATCAGCCTATCTGGTTTCTAGGTAGAGCACACTCAGGGCTGAACCTTCCCCTACAGTATGTTCTTCCAGCCACTCCCAAAAACATGTGCCCACAACCCTTTTTCAAAGTCTACTCTAATTTAGATCTAATTTTCATTGAAGCTAATATAGCATAAGCCCACTGCAATATGTACTGACATACATATGCTGAATTCTTGGCTTACTAAATTATTTTAAGATGCAAGAAGGACTTCTAAAAATTATTTTTAAAGAAGTTGTATTTAATATATGCTCATGACTCATCAATTGAAAAGAAAAAGCAATGTTACAGTAAGCAAGATCAGGCAGTTTTATGATTAATGGGGTCAAAAAGTTAGAATTCATGTTCAAAACTTTGGTTACTCACACTGAAACAATTAACTCTATCTGTCGAGCATCAGGCCCCAAAAAATGAAGCAAAATTTCATAAAGAAGCAAAACTATGTTACCAAACACTTATTTTGGTTTGTGCTTCTTCCCTTCAAAAACAGAGCAACAGATTTCACCCATTTATCAAGAAATTCTCTGGGTGTAACTCATCCAAAACAAATCTGGCTTTGAAGCATGAGATGTTAGAGTTAGATGTTAGACTTGCCCTAATGACTATTTTTTTACTTAAAAGGCATCCTGTTTTCTGCTGTCCCAACTGAAAGTCCCTTTCCTCCTACTTGAGCTAATATTAGGATTTGAAAAATGAAAACAGAAGTCATTTAGTTAACAAGGAATCTGCTGCTGAAACCTCCCATGCATTCATGACAACACCGGTTACAAAAGCTCCTGCCATTTGTATCGTAGCTCAGGGAAAAATTATTCCTTTAAATTTATTTTGCTGCTAACTCGACTGAGTGCTCATGATAGCGAGCATCAAATGCACTGTAAGCAGCTCCTGGATTTTAATTAAGAGCATTCCACAGGAATAATGCTAACACGTGCTGAGTGATAAACATATAAGCACTAATACTGTTCTGTAAAGCCTTAAATTACACGCTCCACTGCGCTGGATTTAAATCCTAGAAGACACTGGCACCAATTGCTGGGATTACAACTTTCAATTAAACCTAGAACTAAATTACTGGATTTCAAACCATTTCTTTAATCCACACCTGTCTGCTAAGCCTTTTACCACATTCACACTTAATAACCCTTAACATTTTTCATCGAAAAAGCTCAAAGGTTCTTCCAAATTAAATCCCTGTCACTGCTCCACTTCACACATCTAGAAACTGAGGCACACAATAATTAAATATCCCAAACTAATGCAGGAACCTGTGCCATGGCCACTGCTTTTGAAAGAGGCACCTTGCTCCAAATTTGTTGATCAATCTCACTCCCACATGATCATCATCTCTTCTGCAAATATTCATGTGGCCTTATGGTAAATTATGCCAGGAAAGAGCTTCAGATTAAAACTGAGGGGTAAAAGGAATTATATGCATGTAAATATACACAGATAAGTCTTTAGCCATTATTTATGAGGCACCCCTAGGTGGGCACCTTTCTAGACTTGGCAACAGAATGCTATATTGACTCAGCACAATGAAAGTCTACAGTTGCCTTTGAAAAGCTCAGTCATGCTCCTATCTAACTGAAAAGAGATAAAAGAAGAAAACAAAACCAATTTTTTTTTCCCTCCTGATTCAGGAGACTGTTCTCTATTTGAAAAAGTAGTTAATTGCTCTCCAAAATAATGCTAAAGTTACTCAGACTAAATCTCATCAAGAAGCATTTAGCCAACATACGAATTTCACGTAACAAAATACTCATATTTTCTTTAAACCTTATGCTCATACTCTTGTCCACACCACAGCTGAAGAGCTGCATGGATGCTGTGCTGGTGGAAAACTATGACACTGGGAGAGCTTTGCACCTGCATTTCCACACCTAGAGTGTTGTACCCAGCTCTGGGCCACCAAGGTACTTAGTGACCTGGAACATCTCTCATGAGGATAAGACCCAAAGTCCCAAAGCTCTGGTGCACTCAGAGATTCTCCAAATCGAAATGTTGAGAATATTTGGAGAACTAGAGAACAGAAGCACAGAACAGGACAAAGAATCTGCTCAGCCATGCATACTCTAAACTACTCTCTACATGCACAGACATCAAATAACTAATTCAAATTAAAGAAATCTAAGCCACATGCATATACACAAACGCCTCATTCCTTTCCTTGACTCCTACTAGATTCATTTAGTAGCCTGGTAAAAAGTAGTCTATTGAACAAATATGCTCTGGGCATAAAATCTGTCACAAATCAAAATTATTGAGAATGATTCTGTCTTTCACCTAATGTTTGATATATTTCTTTAGGTATACTGAAATCCTTGTATACACCGGGAAGGAAATGGCCTGAATATTTTGAGAAGTGTGAAGCTAACATGTATCTATACTTCTGAGGAAAAAAATTACAAAGTAGGTAGTTGTTTCCTGCAGATGAAATCCCTGAAACTGCTCATTCTAGTCTGTACTCTGTAGTAACTGCTTTGAAACAAAAATAAAAAATTCTCGAGTTGCAGCTTCTTGTGCAGAGGTTTCCATGTCAGTAACGACAATGTAGGTAGCACTTTTAAAGCCTGATGAACTAGAAGACAAGGAGGACTCTGGTAAACACAAAATCCTTTACAGTGCCTGGGTATAACAACTGAAGAAAACTGCTGCAGCTGCTTAAGTACTGTCTCTGAGTTTTGGCATTCATTATTTAAGTTCAGTGGAAACTGTTCAGCCTTGAAGTAGACTGACTCATGCACTTTAACTTCCAATTTCCTGCAAACAATCCATTAGTTTTTGGCAAGTTTCATACTGCACAGTACTTCCCTGAAAAGGGCAGCTCCAAAACTCTCCTGATTTCAGCAGCATTTCTTTCAGTTAAATGAAAGTAGAATTTGTACTTGTGCCCTTACGATACTGAGTGTGATCCCCACCTGAACACAGGTTAAGTCTGACACACTTATCAGAGGTAGATGAATGACTTTGCTCAGAAAGGTTCTCTTCAAATGTACTTGCTGGGACAAATCCTACTGGGCTGTACTATATGGGCATTTCTCAGAGTTTAGATATGTACTGTTAAGTTTTACCTGACAAGGAAAGCAAAAGAAATATTTTCATACTACCTACACCTCTCCCAGAAGCGCACTACATACTCTTACAATTCTCTGCTTTTCTAACAGCTGAAATGAGCTACTTGCTAAGTAATTGCTAATTCTGTCATTTGCAGCAACAATTGTTTTAAAATTTACCATTCCCTTAAAATATTTTGTCCCCAAGTAGTATCTGAAATATGTCAGTAACTCAGAATGGAAAATAACTGGTATCTTCATCACCACCAGTTGGTAACTGTATATAGATGTGGTCTAGTAAGCAGGGACTAGTAAAATAATTCTTCCATCCCTAGGATGCAAATTTAAAAATGAGAAAAGAGATGAAAGAATCAACATAAATAAGTGTGCATACAGCTTTCAAAGAACTCAGTGGGACTCCAAATCTCCAGTTTAGCTGACACAGTAGAAGAGCTTTCCACATTACAATAATTTTTTTTTTTTTTGTTCTGTGCACCTTGCAGAGTGTGGTGCTGGAATCTTACATTTATCCACATCCTAAAAAAGCTACAGTAAACAACAGCAGATTTTTTCACCTCAGCATATCAAATCTCCATCTACACAAGGCAATCATAAATAGGTTGCACAGTCCCATAGTTTTCATGTTAATTCAGGTCCTTAGCCTTCTCTCTTGGGACTGTCAGCAAGCACAATTTAATAACTGAGATGTGCAAAATTCTCCACTCTTTTTAAGAACTGACCCCATCTCATTCAAGGGATTTCACTTTAGTGATACAACCATGAAATTGGTTGGCCATTGTGGGAAAATCCATATGCAACAATCTAGGCAAGGTGGTCTAGTAGCAAAAAAGTTTACCAAATGTAGAAGCAAGCTCTAAAATGTTTTGAAAGGCTTGTTTTTATGTATTTAAAAATACATTGTGACTATCAGTGGATTTTACATATTGTGGAAACTTAATTGGCTATGGCTGTGGAACTTAAGCACCTAGATCTGCTATGTTATTTGGGTGTTCAAAAGACACCTACCAGCTCTACAGGTGCCTGCATTCCAGCTGGGAAAATCCAACAGGTATTTAATTCCCTACTGCTGTACATGAACACAGGCATAAACCTGACTCAAACAGCAGGTGCTGATTTCCCAGCTTCCCTTCCCAAGCTAGACTGTGCACAGGTATTTCCACTGTAAATAAGATACACAAAGATGGCAGACTAAAGTTGTATTAATTATTACTTACTGCTGAGGGTACTCTGTTTTCTGCAGAATTATGTGATGTTTCATAGGAACTTTAAGTTTTTATTATTTCTTGCTATGTTCCCTTCCCCTTCTTTTCCTCCCTGTTTTTTTTTAATAGATTCTCATTTCCCCGTTTTTAAAAATGTGCAATTTCTTGCAGCTCTGATAGATCCATTCCCTCTTTGCACTACATTTCCAAGGTTTAGCAGAGAATGGGCCTGATTTAGTCCTTAAGCTCTGCCTACTCTGACATGATCCCGGTATGCACCTCTGTGAGCCATGAATGGTTTCTTGACTTGCATCCTTGACTTGTCTCCTTGGATGCTCATTGTTAGGTGGGGAATTAAGTGGTTTGTCAGACTTATCCCAAGTGCTTAGCATCTGAACAGTGAAGTTTTACTCCACTGAGTAAGAAAACATTTCCCAGAAGTTAATCTCTCTAGCCATGATAACTGCCTACATACAACTCTACTTCCCTGACAAAAGAATAAAACTTACAGGCATTCTTATCTCCCTGGGATTTATTACTGGAACTGGAGACTGATGGTTTGAACTAGGGAAGCAAATGAAGCAGAGCTGGTAGACCAGTCATCCAGGGGTTAAGCTAATTTGTTAGTGCCCTTGCTGTTTCTTGCTGTCAGCCACAGTGCATCAGCTCTAAATTCTGAAAAGAACACCGACCTTTAATCTGTGGTATTAGTTCCTTTGACAAAATGGAAGATTATGTCTTTCTCCCACAAGCCTTCATGCGAAGCTTAGCCAGCTTCCATCTGGTCTGGCTAATTAAATGTAAGTTAACATTAAGTTAAGAGCCAGCTCCAGCCCACAGACCTTCTATTCTGCAACAGCAGATTTATTAATTGCCCGAACTATTTGAGTATTTAATACCAGTTTTTGATTACTTCTATTTTCTTTGCTCTCTCATGAAAACAGGGAAATGTTTTTGAAGACATATTTGCATCATTTCAGTTCAGAAACACAAAACACCAAGATGTGCTAATAAGATTCCAAGCAGCCATAAAACACTGTCAGGTTTTTTTCTTCTGCAGTTGAAGTGTTAATAAAATACCAGCATAACAGTGTGAAGGATCTGCCTATTATGCACAAGATGTGGAATGGCTGGAGCTGTACACTTTAAGCTGGCCCTAACCCACAATCTGGCCCTACATGTACTAAAACTACAGCCAGTTGTTGTATTCCTTATTCAGTCAAAACTTTCTTTGGCCCTAATGGGCATTCTGTCTGAATGAAGAACAAAGGGATTACATCTAATATGGGGAGCTAGTAATTAGAATCATGCCCACAGCTAACTTTCGATAAAATTAATTTGTAAAAATGAAAATAGAAAGAATTTACAAAGTCAAAAGGGTGCTTTGCACTGTTTTAACATTAACTCTATGTAGGTCTGGTACCTCATCTATTTCACTGTATTTAACATTATATGTTACAGAATAAAACTATACACTTCAAGACTTTTAAAATAAATAATACAGCAAAGTTAGATTTATAAATTTTTTTTAACACCTGACATTACTTTGAGAAAGACTGTTATTAAGTTAAACATCTTAAACCTCTTAAAACCAAGCCTTCCTTCTTTGGAATAGAGTCAAAAGATCATATTAAAAAATGTTATTTCTTCATCTATCTATTAAATAGAATTCCTGCTGCTACTGTATGAAAAGCATATTTAAAAATTCAAACCAGAGGAAATGTCTACCTAGTTCACATATAAAAACCAACCAACCAACAAAAGAAACCAAACCACTTAAAAGTTCAGTTTCATATAAAAATCTAAACTGTATCAGAACACACATCAGAAACTCTAAAAACCAACAAAAACTGTGAATGGCACAAAGCTGCCTAATGGAGCAAGACTAAACACAGAAATGAGGAGACCACTGCTTCCTCCCACTTCTTTGCCTGCAGAAGAGCACATGAGTAAATAAATTCACCTTTTCTGCCTCAGTTGCCCAAGCAGATGGTGCAGGGAGAACAAACATTTTTCCTTTTCTGATCTCACCTTAAAATTCTCAGGTATTTCAGTCAGACAAAGATGTTCTGTGTAAGGGCAGACTGTTAGCAGCTAATATTATGTCAGAAATAGCAATGGACATATAATTTTCTTCTAAGAGACTCTGAAAACAAAAATGCTGTTTTACAGAGTGCAAGACCAACAACAGACACAATGCATTTCTGAGTGTCTGTTTATAATATGGGGTTTTCTTATCAACTTATTCTGCTCTCTCATCTATCCATTAAATTATAATGACCAGCTTTCCAAAAAAACCCAAACAACCCAAACCAAAAACTCCAAACCTCTTCTCATTAATCTTTCATTCTCTGTCCTATCATCTGCCTTGCTTACTTTATATTTGTGTTCTCACTGTTGAAACGTGGATGAAAAATCAAACCCTACAATTCTAATAAAGATTTGTAGGAGATGGGTTTGTTTATTTACAGTGCTGTGGACACATGTTGGGACTCATTGCTCTTTAATGGATAGGTTTATCTTTGAGAACTCTTGATCTTTTTTTATTACCCTTACTAATTTCTATATGTATAGAATCTTACAATAGGTTAATGCATATTTATTTTGCTGATTCACATTATACTTACAGCTAGTTACACTTGTACTCAGTTTTTGTTAGAAAGTACAGGAAGAACTCTTGGGTCACTCTGCCTTGTTTGTTTTAAGGTCTAAGGAGTTGTTCTTATCTCTTATCTTTTAGTGTGGAAATTTGCATTCTTCTTCTTTAGCTGGGGTATTTTTGCCAGGGCTGCAGTCACTAGACTAAACAGCATATTTAGTAAACTCAAAGTGGCACATTTCACTTAAATCTAAAAAAATTTCTACCTTGTTAAATTTTTACTCTATCTCATTGTGTACACCAACCCTGTTTATTTCGACAGCTTACCCTGGGAATGCTGTTGTGCACAGAATTGTTACCTTTTACTCAGGCAAAAGGAGAATGTCTGATAAAATCCACTTCAAAACAAAATCCAAAATCTGATAAAATCCATTTCAAAAACAAAATACAAGAGCCCAAATGCAATCTGAATGTACTGTCTGACTCTAAGGCTGGACACAGCTTTCTGCTAATGGCCATAAGGATTCAGTTCATTTTCAGAATAGCAGGCGTGCACGCAGAATCTGCTGAGCTCCATTCTGACCCAGCCGATTCCTCTGGACTCATTCCTGGCACTCGGGCTGCTCACAGCAGCTTTCAGCTGGAGCCACCTTGTGCCCTACACAGCACCTGCACCCTCCGGTCTGCTGAGCAAAAACTGCACGCTGGCATCCCCTGCATCAGACAACAACTCCTAAAAAACATTTATTCGGATTCTTCACAAACTAGTTAGTTTGGGGGTAACCATATCAAATCCGTTAAAAATGATTTATTTGCGGGTAACTATTTCAAGTCAATTAAAAATTAACATGATAATAAAGCTGCAAATCAACTGGATGCCGATTATATTTTTTCCAATTCAACCTACTACTGCAGTAAGGATTTACAAGTTACACAAGACACTAAGTCACTTGGAACACTCGTGGTATAATGAGGAATACCACCACTATTTTCCAGTTTATTACGTGTCCTTATGTATGATTGAGAATTTTAACAAAGCAGTGACAAGAATGCAAGACTACGAGCTGCTCTGCTGCGAGTTTTACTTTGCAGTCAAACAGCAAAGTCTCTTCCCCTGCAGTAATGAATTTGAGTGCACAGCATAAGAATGTTTAGAAGTGCTGCAATTCAGATTTGGCCTCTAGCCATAAAATTCTAATGCAGCTTTCAAACACGCCTAAAGTCAGAGTTGAATTTTTTTGGTCTCATTACAAAATAGGGATCACATGAATCAAATAGGTCTGGACAAACTTCCAGAGGCTACTGGGACAAATTCTGACTTGGGGCCAAATCTACCATATTCCTGTTCTTTTATTCTGACAGGATCAATATCAAATGTGTTCAGGATATGAGGGTACTGAGCCAATAGATATCTCCTTTCCTTCTCAAAGCAAGAGTGATGTTCTTTATTCCAAGTGGGTAAGACAGATGTGATCGCACCTTCTAATAAAATTAATACTTATCATTTAAACACATGAGACCTGACATTTCTTCTTAAACCTGAAAGCATAGGCCACAAAAACCCCCAAACAAACCACAAAATCCAAACCCCTGAACTACACAGTTACAACAAAAACTATTCTGACCTTTTACCATTCTTCTTCTTCATGCACTCTGACGACAAGTTAGGCATATCATCTTTTGAATTCAGCTCTGCAATACATTATACTGCATTTACTCTGAGCACTCTGACATTATCATTATCTTCTTTTGTGCCCAACAGCAACTGCAGCTCCTATAATGCCATTATTGTAATTAAGAACAATCTGAACCATTGACAGCATTGCCTCGTTTGCTCTAGAATCCCCTGTGCATTAGTGTTCTTCTAAACCAATATTTCACTATTAATAGTTTGCTACTTTAGAACTGCCTACGGTTAAAAAAAAAAAAAAAGAAAAAAAAATTAGGCCTCAGCCTAACTCAGTGGCCAAAGAAAAAGCCTGCTAAGAAAAAAAATAAATGAAAGACTCTGCACTGGCACTGTTACACTTTTCTTTACATGTGTTGAAAATGGATTCACACCCTGCCAACCTATTCAGGCCGTTACCCAGGTGAGGAAGCTTATTTTGGCTTGCTTCAAAAGGACCACCTGTACAGACACAAAGGAAAACGTATCTTCTCCCACTAAATGTACCCAAAGTCTAAACTCTAAATGTACTCTGTCTAAAGTCTCCCTTTCATTAACCCAGCTCACAGTTGGCTAAGTAGGGCACGGCAATTTAGGCATTCTTGTCTGGGAAATTCTGACCTTAACTCCCAGCCCTGCAGCACACGTGCTCTGCAGGCTGCCTGCACCCTGTCCATGTGTTTGCTGAGGGTGATACCTGCCTGCCCCTGGGCCGGGAAGGTGCTCAGCCATAGCCCTGTAATCAACCAACACCCAGCCTCCAAATATTGCAATTCCAGGGAAACCATGAAGCATGGTGCAATGGCAAGAGAGCACTGCCACATTAACACGCACCTCTTAGAGCCCAGAAATGTCATCAGAAGCAACTTCAGTTTTCCCTTGCAGTAAATGAGAAGCTGGAATGCTAAATTCTACCAGAAAAGAACCCAGCGATCATTACCTGCACGCTGTCTGAAAAGGGACCATTGCTGGTAATGTGGAGTTTTAGGTATTTTTAGTAGATGTGAATGTGGGAGAGCACTGTATGAAAATGATCAAAGAAACATGGCTTGTGGAAAAGAGCTGGTAACTCCCAAGGAGATTAGATAGATGTGGTGGCAGACTTTATCTTCTTGTGAACACATATTCCACTAAAAAATTATCAATCTTATGTTAAACGAATATTCAGGAAATTATAATGTTTAGGTTGCATTTGGATTTTTTTATTCTTTCAAAGCTTTTGCAGTGTGAGATTGTATTTTTATGTCTGGGAAATCACTACTGGGCTGGAGCTGCTTCTCTCTCCACCACACCCTTCAGTCTCTGTCCAGAGCTTCTGATGGAGAACAGTGCTCACTGACAATTGTTGCACCCCTCTCCTCCTCAAGTCCCTTTTCCCAAGTGGGATTTCATAGGTTTCACTATGAATAAAGGTTAATATCACCCATCACTGGGTCAGTGCCACAGACTGCTCTACCACTCCACTGGAAAGGCAAAGAACAGGAGCAGCTCTATGCTAAGCAGGAATCAGAGAAGCCAGAGTGACTTAACCACAACTGCACCTACCAAGAATGACTCACAAAAATTCATATTCCAGGTGTTTTCTTTCACAAAAATAATTATCCAAGAAAAAGTAACGTATTGTCAACCATGGTACACTGTGTGCTGCTTGATACAAAGATCAGGAAGAAGTCAGGAAGAGAAGTGCAAAGATTAAAATGAAAGCAGTATCGCTAAGTCAGGACCCAGGTGCTCTCTAATTTTGTATTAAATCCACATATATGATCAGAACATTTCATAGCACTACATGCAAGTACTTCCCATGGACTACTACAAAACTGAAAGGAAACCAGAGCATTTGGGAGACTGTAGAGCCTTGTTATTTCATCCTGCAATTCTCTGATATTTTGAGAAAGATCACTGCTTGATGAACAGTGGCACAGTCTAGAGCCAGGTGCAGGATTTGGGTGAACAGATGGTGGCTAATCTTCCTAATACAGCTCTGCCAGCACAACTCACTCTTGACCAGTCACATCCCTGGGTTTTTTCTGGCCCTTGGTTTTCTCTGGCCTGAGCACAGCTTTTCAAGGGGTAGTTGCAGAGTAGACTAAGGATTCACAAAAGGCTATTGATCTGATTTTTGCTTTTGGTCCAATACATCTTTTGTTTGTATTTCAGTTTGGTCACTAAAGTGAATTAACTCTCTGGGGCACTCAACACACATACACACCCAAGTCCAACAGGGACAAGGGTATTCAAGCCAAATAATGTCAGCTATTAGTAAGCATTAGCACACCAAGCAGAAAATGCATGATGATACATGTGGAGAGCAAGGCTTTGCTACTCAGTGCTCCATCTACAGCCACACACACAAGAGCAGCACAGGAACTACCAGGAGCATCACAGGAACTACACACAGAGCAAACTATGCCTTCAGCCCCAGCCCAGCTCCACATTTGGAAGAGCTGCAAGTGAAAATGTGAAGCACTGCAAAACAGCCTGCCTTGCAGCTCATCCTCTCTCAAGCAAAATGGCATAACACTGCTTCCAGCACAGCTCTGACTGCACCACCTGCAGTGGCAACTGGCCTTTCAGGATGTCTTCTTTTGGGGTTGGCTGCAGTTTAGCTGATAAAACAGGTTATTGTTAGGGATATGACAACAACTGTATTTGAATAGGAACTGGTGTGGGGAGGAAAAGGAACAGGACAGAAGCAGTAGGTGGAAAAACAACACGATTTTAGGTACACCTCAACCACTGATTTTCTAAAGTTTCATTTCACCAAGAACTGTGTCCCTGCAACTGCTGATTTCACCCACAGCAACAACAGCATTCTGCTCAAAAAGACTGCAGAACTCTGGATGAAGTTATCAGGAAGCACTTGATCTTGGATACAGCAACATAACAAACAAACTGGACTGTCCTTATCTTAATCTCCATGAGAAAGGCAGAGGCCAGCATTAAACTATTTGTTCTGCAGGAAGGGCATCATCTAATGGTTGTGAAAGGCAATAAAGAAAGAGAATAAAAATTAGGATACATCCCAGAGATTCTGTCCAAGGGAGACTTCCAGAAGCACAGACCTGTACTTACAGGAAGCTGCCTTTAAGGTGAGGGGTTTCAGGAGATACAAAGCCCACAAGCAGTAATCAAATCCAGTGGGAACTTTTCTGTCAGTCCTGGCCTCTAGGTCTTCTCTTACCTTCAGGGCAGATTCCTTTAAATGCTGCAGGAAACATCAGAGTTCTAAAACTCCAGATTCTCTTGACAGCTCATTCACTTCACTGAGGATGAAAACTTTATCCTCAGTTGAGTACCTCATTTATTCTACAGCATTACCTGATTATGTCCACCTTCACTCTGCAAACTGTATATATGTTTTTATGAGTATGATCTAAGGGAATGAATGTTTTAAATCTGGAGATGTAAAGGAAAAATTAGCACTGAAACAAAAGTGCATCAATCTGAGCTGAGTTCATCATCCCTAGCTGTTTTTTGTTGTGTTGGGTTTCTTTTCCATGGCTCCATCCTGTTATCTGAAAGCACTGGAGGCTCTTCAAAATATTGTTCAATGTATGCTTACTTTTAGCTGAAACCTCAGCTCAGATGATGAAGGAATTATTTAAATGGGAAAAAGTCAGGAAATAAAAGGCATACTTCTACAGCAGCTGACCTGCCCATGTAATTTAGGCTGCTTTTGCAAGTCAAATGCAAAAATGGAGTTCAGTGGCTCTGCTGCCCTCATGCAGGTAGTCAGAGAATGTAGAATTCATGGCTGTTCTGGGTCAGAATAGGAGATGAAAGCCCAGTGCCCTGGTACCTGGCAGAAATGCCTTCTTTACAATACTAACAGGGAAGGGCAAACCAACAGAATTTGGTATAAGCTTCACAACAGCTTCATAATCCTAACAGATGTCACAACAGGTATTTTATGATTTCTGAACACAAGATGTTTCTGATGACCTATGTGATTCACATGTGGGCCACTGGAGATATGCAAGATCCACACAGACTCACTTTTAGCCCCCATTCCTTTTAAAAGGAATCTGGCATTCAAAATACCTCACAGGAGTCAGTTTCAGAAAATAATCAGCACAGCCTGGCTCTATGTTCCCTCACTGCATGCATGACTCCTCCTGCCTGCAGTGAGCCACCACCATGGGCTCCTTTGCCTCCTGTCTGGCTCACAAGAGGTTGGCACTGCTGTGCTTTGTTCACCTCAACGCTGCCAGCACAATTCCCTACCTGTGTCTTTCCCTGAACCAGCTGGAGCCAGAGGCTGTTAAAAAAGGGGGATGAAGGAAGCTCCAGGCAGGCAGAACCTGGCTGGACAGATGCTGAAGAGCCCAAAGCAGCAGGGCCAAGCTGCCACCCACATTCATCCCCGGGAGCTGCATCTGCAGCCCAAGCAACAGGAAGATGCTCAGCTTTCAGAGGCAATGCTCTTCCTTTCTGTCAGAACTCAAAATGTCCCTCAGACATTTTTGGAGGTTCTGGGTCCATCTCAGAAGCATTTGAGACCCTGGCAGGCAGCTGGAAACAGCTGTGATTTGAGTTTGAGCCATGGAATGATTTACCAACCTTGCAGGAAGAACAGGAAGTCACAAAAGTTTAGATATTATAGTAGAAGTAGTCACAAAGTAGAGGGAAGAATTTTTTAGTATTGTACAGGGGGGTTTTAGTTTTATACATGGGGGTCAGAGGTTTTAAGATAGAGGAATTCGGGTCTGCCCTGTCCTCCCTCTTTCTTCTACCTTACCTCCATGTTCTTAGTAATGTTAGCACTCACAGATTAGAGTAGAAAAGCACCATTTAATATAAGGAATAGACATTAGAGAAAAACTATAAATGTGTATCACGTAATGTACCATATAAAAAATAGCAGCAGCCCTGGGCGGGGGGAGAGAAAAAAAAGATAAGAGACAAAAAAGATGTCAAAGTGTGTATGTGCCTTTGCCTGAGCCGCTGAGCAGACTGCAGCAGCTCCAAAAGACAATCGTTTAAATAACTTACAATAAACTACTTTAAGACCAAACAACAAGAAACTACTGAGCCTTTCTTTAAAAGCACAAGTTAAAAGAGAGATTTTTCCACCACACGGAGCCACCCCAAACAAAAGATTGCTCCAACACTTTCCACCACCCCAGCACAGGTCTCCTCAGATATGCCCTGATGCTTTGGTTTCAAAGCACACCAAAAACACCATGGTGCTGTCCTCCCAAACAAAGCAAGTGGACCTCCCCTCTATTCTTCTGTTTGCCCTTCCACAGCACTGGAGTATTTTATCTACTTAAGAGAACTTGCTCCAAGGCAATAATTCCTTCAGTGGCGATGCTAACAGGTTTTGCCCAGCATCACCAGGGGCACGGCAATGTGTGGCACAAAATACAGGGAAAAGATTCTGAGCACATTCCAGTTCCTGTGCAGTGAGGTTGGTGGAGAAACACGTTCATGTCAGACAGTAAAAGCAGCTGCTCAGGAACTCTGATGGCACTAGAAGGCCTAGGGGTGATGCAGTGATATGTACAGAGAAAGGCAGAATGTGAGAAGCATTATAAGAGTGACAATAAAGCCTTCCCCACATCTTCCTATTCACAGGAGACACCACATGCCACCTTCTAAACACCAGTATGACATTAGCACCCAGTGGTTCATTTTCATCATTCATGCCATACATTAGCAAATATGATGATAGGACACAGATCAGTTCCTTCCAGCTCCTGCTTTTAAACATAGCATCAGGGAAGAGCAGAGAAAAAGAAAAGCCTGCAGAGTGTTTCAGCCAGCCTAGAATCTCTCCCACAAGAAACAGGCAAGCACAAACATCTACTGACACAAAAACTAGTTGTATGCAATTGCTGTGCAGTAAGTTGCAGAAACAGGTCCAAAGAAAATTAGTCTATAGAAATCTAGCAGAACACTTCTACACCAAGAAATTAATTTACTTCCATTGGAAAAGGCCCTGAGCAAGACCAAGGCATGATCTTTCTGCCAGTGAGCCACACAGCAAAGCGTTTTACTCATGGATTGCAGAAAGACAAACATTTTACATAAACACCTTAAAAGCTTTCATCAGCCTACATTTACTCGTACTTTGTAATCTTAGATTTTTCTAATTTCATATTATTCCATAAAATACATGACGTAAAGTTTAAGAAAGTTAAGGCTATTATCAAAAACCACCAGAACTTACAATATTTTACACTGTTAACATACTCTTACAGAGAGGCGCACTGCCTACTGTGACCCCACATACCAAAATTAAATCAAAACAACACAAAAAGAAGAAATATCATAAGTGGAAGACAGCAGAAAATTCATTCTTTCTTCTGCCCATCAACCCCAAATAAACCAGGCAGAAGAGCAGTCAAATTACTGAAATTGATGTCACATCAATTGGAAAACTGACTGAGCCCGTACAATTGCTCTCCACCAAATTCACGGGTTCAAGCTGTCTGTTTCCCATCTGCTCCTCTGCAATTTAAGCAATTCTGAACTTCACTCTCTGTACCCAAATGTGTCACAGATTTATCAGCCCGTCAGCGGCCAATTCTTTACATTCTCCACTAAGGTAAGCTATTAGGGGGAGGAAATTTTCTGTGTTTATAATTGCCAGGCCAGGAAAATTCGAGGGCAATCACACATGACCTTACTAAATCCACCACGAAATATTCATTAGATAACACAATCACCCCCTACCCATCTTTTTAAAAAAGGCCATTTTGTTACTTCTTACATATGTTTAAAGACATGTTTAGTACACAGTACAGAATACTGTAACAAGCTTACAAAAAATCTAATTTGTGGGGTTTTTTTGCTCATATGATAAGCTCCATCATGTATCTGAACTGATAGATAAGGACTGGGATCCTTCACTAGCACATATGGGGTAGCCAGTCTTTAAATACCTTTCAGCAATGAAGGGGATAGAACCTTATTAAAAACCACTAATAACTTTTGCATACTGCAGTTCAGTTTGCAGACAGGCTATCAAGTATTCTAGTCCTTGTTCGCAATTCTCTCAGTGCCTAAAAAAGCTAATTTAATTAATTCCAAACATACTTAATAACTTGTAATTTTGCTACCTCAACAGAATGTATGCTCCATTTAAAGATGTAGCTGCAGATGCTCTCACAGGGAAGACCACAGTACAATGTTCTCATCCTTGAATTACACCACTGGTGATGAGATGTTGTAAATGAAAACCAGACTACGGCTCTACGTGACAGACAACAACATAAACAAATCTGAGCTCCATACTCCAGATTTTTTCAAATACTCTCTTATATTTAATGGCAATGTATTTGCCATATTAACATATGTCTTATGGTATGACTAATCCCAGTTTACATCATGTGTGATATCTCAGGTTACTCTCCTTGTTTTGGTCAATAACTTGTGCTCTGATATCAGAGAATTCATTTCACTTGTCTAGACTACCCTCACCTCTTCCACTGGTGGACCTTCTCACCATTGCCAAGAACTTTGAAATGGATAAGCAAATGTTTACTATATATTTTATATATATATTTATGCATATAAATTAATGTCAATACAGAAATTGCATTTTATGTTTTATCACAAACTATTTTACACCTAAAACTACATAAACTTTACTCTCTTCTGCATTACTCGTCGTCATAAAATCACTTCAGATCCTAAAAGATTTTCATTCAGCGAAGCATTTTGGCTCTGTTGTTGCAATATACAAAAATGTAGTTTTGACAACGATCAAAACACCTGTTGATGACAAAAATACAAAACTCACAGATGTGTAATCGTGTATCACCTACAACAGCTAACTACACATACAGCAGAGATGGTACTCAAGTGTTAACAGCATAGTCCCTTCAAAAGACAAAACATTTTTGCATTATTAAAAACCACCAGTTCTTAGACCTTGTGGTAAAACAGTGGAGGAAATCAGTACGCTTCTGTGCTCTACGTAACAGCAGAATTTACACCAACTGAAAGACATGCAAATTTTCAGTTGTCCCTCATTTTTCCTGACTTATTCTGAACATTTTCCTGTATCCTGTGCATAAGCAGTTGAATAACCACTTGCACTTCTATGACCAAGACCCACCTCCATAGGAAACCTACCATAGTTTGGTTAAAGCAGGAAAAAACCACCAAAGCTCAGATCCTAGTTGAACAAGCAATCTGACCTCTGAAATTCCTAGCTAGGCTTCAAAAACACCTGAAGCCCTACAAAAACAATCAGCACAACTTAAGATGGAACCTACGCGGGTCACAGCTAGCAAGAACAATGCTCATTAATAGTTTGCAAACTTGTATTTCTTTTTAGTAGAGAAAAAAATAGGAATTAAGAAAGAGGACTGGCTTCACAGTAAGGCTGAAGCCACCTGTGTTAAAATCCATAAATCAATAAACAGAAAGATTGCATACTATCAATTTCATCTCCACGTATGTTTCCACCAAAGAAATATCAAAAATACACAGCCAAGTAAAAAGGATACTAAGGTGAAATTAACACAATACATTTTTGTCCATCAGCAAATAACAGTCCTTACAAAGTTAATAAAAAAACCCCCATCTCTCTAATCCTGTTATTTTTAGATAGACCTTAGAAAACTGGGAAACGCAAAGGACAAAGACAATGCAGTTTCAAAATTTCAAAAGCATAGACAATGATAATGAAATGGAAGGTGCAAGTTTTAATCAATATATGTAATGCATTAATGAGAAGTATGATTTCACAGAAGACATCTTTTTGTAAGATTACAAGATAGTGGATAAAAGCAATTGCTGCCTCTGACAGTTTGCTGGAGATTTGTGACTTCAGATATGTGTCACTAAGGAAAAAAGCATTTAATAGTAAAAACAGTACTAACGACAATATAATGGACATACTCAAACTGCCACAAATAGGCTTAAAGATCTCTAAACATACCTACAACATGGACTCATCAAGGAAGATTGTTGCTAGTTCAGTGTTGCTAATAGTCATAAATACTCTAACAGAATAATTTTTAAAAATAGGTAATTAATGGAGTTGTCATTCTTTACTATTTTATGAACATCTGGTCCATCCGCAATGACCAGAAAAAGCCAAATAAAGTGAGCACAATCGTGCAACATGGATTTAATGGAAAAGCAAGACTGTACATCACAGAAACATGACGTGATAGTGAAGAGAATGAGGAGCTGGACGCTCCCAAGTTGGGTCATCCTCGTCCGCAGCACTGGTGCTTTTCCGAAAAACTCTGTGCCAGGCTTCAGCGCCCATGTGCACACGAGGGGCAAGGGGTGCTGAGCCTCACACCCTTCTTCACACTTGCAAGCAATGAATTTTGCTTGAAAGACTGTTTTGAAGCAACTGATACATTGTCTCTATTTGCATCATATTTAAATCAAGTTCAGCTGTCAAAACGATGGGTGAGCAAGGTTAAATTCCAATTCTCTCTCTCACAGGGTTTCATACAGGAAGATTCAGCGGGGGGGAGGTGGGGTGGGTATTAATTCACAAGCACGGACAAAGAACAGGACTGTTGCACATGCTCTGCGTCCTGTAAAGGTTCGCCGCGACCAGGCAAGCCTTTTGCTCAGCACAAGGATCCCTGTATTGCCAGCGAGCGCTGCTATGGATCCCTAGCAGCGCTGGGCGCTGATCACACCGCCTTACACAGGGACACAGCACCGGCTTTTGGGCGTCCGCACACAAATCCTGCCCAGGGAAAACCCATCCCCGGGCGCTCCCAGGGAAAACCCATCCCCGGGCGCTCCCAGGCCTGCGGGGCCCGCCGGCCGCCCGGCCTACTGCGGGCAGCGCTCCTTCCTTCCTTCATTCCTTCCCTGCTTCCCTGGCCGGGCCCGCACACAGACACTGGACACAGGCCCCGGGAGCGGCCCCGGGAGCGGCCCCGGGAGCGGCCCCGGGAGCGGCCCCGGGAGCGGCCCCGGGAGCGGCGGGGCCGGGGCGGCTCCTCCCTCGCCGCCCGCCTGCCCACCCCGCTCCGCACGTCCTTCCCCGCCAGCCCCTTCCTCCCGCTCCCCGGAGCTTTTCCTCTCCCCCTGTCTCCTCCTCCCCCCCACCCCACAGCAAGGTAACTCCCAGGAAACGTGCAAACCCGTCGTTAATTTTTACCTTCTTTGGCTTTTTTCCTCCTGGCCAGTGTGCCGCCGAGCTTGCCCAGGAAGGAGTCATCCTTCTTTCTGGAGGGGGGCGATTTGGGGGTGGGGGATTTGGGGGACGAAGGGGATTTCTGCGGGGAGGTTGCCATGCTGGGCCCGCCGCCGCCGGCGCTGCGGGACGGAGCGGGCGGCTCCGAGGCCGCGGTGCCGTGGGAGGCTGCTCCCGGCTCTGAACGGAAGCGGAATTATTTCAAGCATTTGAGGCAGCTCCTGCTCCGCTCTCCCGGCTCTCCCGCTCCTTCCCTCCCTCCTCCCGCCCTCCCTCCCGCCGGGGAGGGCCCGCTCGCCTCGCCCGGCTCCCCGGGAGCCGCGCTCCGCTCCCCGCCGGGGCACGCTCGGTGTTTGGGGGCCCAGCGCCTCGCCCCCTGCTCCATCCTGCACCCCGACCCGGCTGGGTGACCAGGCGGGAGGTGCCAGGTAACCTGCCGAAAGGGAAAGGTAGATACAGACACAGGGCTCGCACCGTGCCGCTCATCCATTCCCAAGGGGAAGGGGCTGAAGGATGGAGTCACAGCTGCTAGCAGATGTTTCTACATTCTGTGCTCAGCACCGATAGAGAAACAGAATCACGGTCGGGGTTGGAAGGGGTGTTAAAGATAATCTAGTTTCCAACACAGTGCCATAGACCTGCTTGTTCAAAGTTCCCTTTAACCCAGCTTTGAACGCTTCCAGGGATGGAATATCCAGAGCTTCTCTGGAGAGCTTGTTCCAGAGCCTCACCACCCTCCCAACAAAGAGATTTTTCTTAATATCTTGTCTAAACATACACTTCTTCAGCTTAAGACTATTTCTCCTTTTTCTGTCACAACCTGCCTGTGGCAAGCACATTTCTCTCCCTCTCAGAATTTTCATAGAGGTGCACAGAGAGAAATGAAAGAGAAAAAATTTCTATTTCTGCTCCTTGTTTTTCCCATGTGGAATGTGTTTGGAGAATTGTTTCCCTGGGGTGAGTGCTTGATTGGATTCTGGTGAGGATTGTTTGAGCCTGATGGCCAATCCAACCCACCTGGGGCTGGGCTCTCAGAGAGGGTCACCAGTTGTGTTAGAGATAGACAGAGAAAGTAGTATATAGTTTTAGTATTCTCCTTTTATATTGTATATTGATGTATTTTAGCACAGTTATAATAAAGAAATAATTCAGCCTTCTGAATTGAGTCAGACATCATAATTTCTTCCCACTGGGCTCGCCTGCATTTACAATACCTGCCCTTGCAAGAAATCCCTCTCCAGCTGTCCTGTAACCCCCCCTTTAGGTACAGGAAGGCTGCTAGGTCTCCCTGAAGCATTCTCCAGGCTGAACAACCCCAATTTTCTCAACCTGTGTTCATGGGAGAGGTGCTCCAGCCCTCTAAGCACCTTGGTGGCCTCCTCTAGACATGCTCCATCAAGTTCATCTCTCTTGTGTTGGAGGCGCCAGATCTGGACACACGAGAGAACTTGCGAAGTAATAAAATGTCACTGAATCGTTTCCTGCAAGTTAAAGCTTACTACATACGTTTCAGTGTGGATAACATTTTGGAAAGCTCTTCTGCCTGCAGTTTCCAGCTGTGTCCGTGGTGAGAAGCTGTGGGCATCATCATATCCACTTCTACAAAACAAAACAACTGTTGTCGTCAGACCAGTATAAAAAGCCTGTGGAAGGAAAGGTGATTTAACATGATAGATTGCCTATACTAACCCTGCTTTGATTTGCAGATGAGCAGCTTATGGGAGGTTTAAAACAGATAATTTGCTTCAACTGGTTCAGGAGGCATCCAGGAGTGGAACAGCATTAATGTCATCTGGATGCACTACTTTCACTTACCACTTAATCACTTGATTAACAATTCAGGCAAAAAGCCACACACACTTCATGCAAATATCTAGCTATCCATTAGGCATAATAAGTGAAATGAAATTACCATGAGGATATTTCTAAATCAGCTAATAATTGTTGTGTTTTTACAAGCTGGTAACATTGGTTAGCTGATGAGGGGCACACATCAATGTCTATTTATTGCATGCAGTTAGTATGTGCCCTGGAAAAAACCTCTATTCATCCATCCTGCCATTCAGTTATTAGCAGGAATGAGCCCAAGCCTTAGCACAATCATTTCCTTACATTTGCTCTCTGGTTCTAGCACCAGTTATTGTCTCAGGCTTCTTGTGTACGAATTTCAGTCTGAATTTCACACATTATTCTCCTTGTACGGAAGTGCTGCTTATACAGTGTATGTATCATTTTTAAGAACATAATAAAAGCTTCAAAATGAGAAATGCACACAGTAAGCACTTTTAAAAATATGCCTGTAAATCTGTGACATTTACAAACAGAGCAGTGACCCAGCTGAATCTCCATTTGGAGCCAAATGACTATACATGGATGTCAATACAGGATTTTGTGGCCACAGCAGAAGAGAGAACGTTTTGGTAAGCACAAGTGCACTTGCTTTTGTACCCCTGTGTTTGTGGTAAATAGAGAAGGAACAAACCAGATACCTCATAAAGAGCCTGTGCAGTACAGGGTAGTCAGAATTCAACATGCATCTGCCAAGTCCCTCACAAAACTCTTGAAAAGGCACAGAATCTTTCCTATTTCTCAACGCTGAGTATATGTAAATTAATGATAAATAGACTATTACTTATTTAATAGCCTCATGAACTATGGGAGTTTGACATCACAAGGGGGAAAAAATGAAATGAAACACTGTGTTTAAGATTAACTTTATCACATCTGGAAACTCAAATACTGTGTGCTTTAAGTAATGATGCTAAAGCAACAGCCAGACCCTAAGTTTACAGTTTTGATTTTGGGATTTCTTTCAGGATTTACGTGCAGTTCCTTGTGTGTAACATTACTGCAGTATTTTTCCAGTTGTGATATTTCACTTTGAGGATAGTTACAACATTTTCCCCCTGTATCTTACATTTAGAATTATATAGGCTACCTTATTTTTTCTTATGTGGGAATATATATTAACATATAGCCTTAAATTAATGTTGCATTCATCACAAAGAGTCTTATAGATATACACAAGATCTAAGTTATGGCCTTAAATTAATATTGCATTCATCACAAAAGGCTTTATAGGTATTCTCAAGGTCTGAATTATGGCAGCTGTGGGGATGGAGTTTGCTCTGCTCTATATTTGACAATAGAATACTTCCAGGATCTTGCTCCACGAGCCCAGCACAGAACACAGCAGTGAGCAGGCTGCTGTTCAGGCTGGCCCTGCTGCACCTGGCATAGAGAAATGGGAAGCAGACCATGGGAGCTCTCACCACACTCCCTGTCAGCGCCTTGTTTAGCCAGATCAGCCAAACATTACATCAAATTAATTGTATCCTCCTCACATATGTACTTTTGCCAGGCAATAAAAGGTGGCTAAGTCCCCTCCCCTCCATCCTTCAAATAATTCTTACTCACCTGCATATCTGTCCATGCACAGCTGTTTTTTATTTCTTTTAATATGAGACTCAGAATGCTTGGGAGCAGAGTTTTACTTTCCCAATGAAACAGAAAAGCAAGGTGTATAATATCCGAACCACGGGCTTGGCTAGCAAGAAAGAGCAGCCAATATGGTTAAAACTGTGCAATAAATCATCCACTTGCCTCAGAGTATTCCCCTAACATTCTTCTCCTAGGCGTAGCTCTGCTCCAGCCTTTTGACCATTCAGTCATTTAAAGAACAGAAATGGAATTTTTAAAAGTGATTTATCAACTTGCTGCTACTGCTGTGATTGCCTACGGGAACACCCTTTGCTGACTTTCAGGAAGAGGAGAACTAGAGCAAAGTCTACACATTTTATTTTCCTAAGCACACTTGTGCTGGCCTGCCAGCTCTGTGTGGTAAATTGCTGAACATGCCCACCCCTCCCTGAGTAAAAGTTAATAGCACAGTAAAGGAGCCTGCTGAGCAGAGAAGGTGTTTTAGAACATTACAACAGCAGAAAGCATCGTATTAAGGATAAAAGGGCTCCAAATTTTCATTGCCAGCATCACCTAAAACTCACACTTGAGGATAAATTTCTTTCCAGCTCACAAAGTGAGGTTAAGATTGGACATATTCATATGCTGGAATTTAAAGCACAGCTATGATTTCTACTCTAACTTCTTTGGTAAAAGAATATTCTGTTTAAATAATATAACAAAATAAGATCGTTTTTATAAAAGTATTTCCAAATAGATTCTTAAAACATACAATGAATTTTTGTTGTACATCAGGGAGCAAAACAGATAGACTAAGATGTGATAAAGAAAAATGTACATGAAAGATAAAAGATAACATGCTGTGTACAGCCAAAAAAATAAATAATTTGAAAGCTTCAGGGGAAAGAAAGTGGGTTTAAAACTTTTTGGTAAAATGGCAATGTCATCCTGGTATTCACTACTTTTGGTACCATGTTGTTACATCAATTAATTATTTAGAAAAACTGGGCCAAGTTTACTTGCATTTACAACTGTCCTTCTTGAGACAGTTTTAGGAAAAAAATCAGTATTATGTTTGGTTTTTTTTTTTTCCCTTAATAAGCTTCAGTTGTACCCTTCGTTTGGGCCTGTAGTTATGTAGAGGTGGGTTAGGTGAATATTCCAGCAAGCACAATACCAGCATGCAGGGCCATCAGGTCTCTTCATTAGAAACAACAGAAAAAACCACATTTTTTCTCATAAATATCAGGCAAAGAGATCTGGGTGAAGTCCAGCAAACACCTTGCCCATCATGAAGTATTTGGCAGGACTCGGGCTCCTGAGATGACTGAAGGAACAGGATTTGCAACCACAAGCAAACCCTTTGTGCTAAAAAATGCCAAAAATTGCAGTCCATGCAAAGCCCAGCAGGGACAGCTCTGGATCTTAACAACAGCAAAGTCTCCAATCTGCTTTGCCACATCCTGTTACTTGCTACAGTCCATCTTTCTGGAAATGACTACTAAACTAATGTGAAAATCTTAGTTGACATCAGACATGCATTGGGCTACAAAGCAGAAGTTTCAAGGCACGAGATCTCTCAACTTGTTTCCTATGGTCAAACACACTGAAAATCAGTGAGGTGTCCCTTTACCTTGGAGGCAAATTGATTGGTCTTGATTGAAATGGTGATTTACAAAATTGTTTCCCCAAGCTTTTTATAAAATCATAGAATTGTTTAAGTTTGAACAGACCTTTAAGATCAAGTCCAGCCATTAACCCAGTACTGCCAAATCCACACTAAACCACATCCCTAAGCACCAAATTAGTTTCTTTAGACCTGTGATCTTTTGAAGAGGGGACAGGAGGATGTGTGCAGGCACTGTGATTAGAAGAGCCTCAGTAAATTCCTGTGGTGGCATTTCTATTCTGCTCCTGGGACAGAAAAGTCCACAAGATGGAAGGGAAAGGACATGACAGTGAAAGGAAAATCTCAGTTCAAAGATGCCAGAAATGACATTGACCTCTGAAGAGAAGCAGCTATCCGTCTGTCCTGTGAGGAGGAGAGACCCATCAGTCAGTCCAGAGTCACTGAGCACTGGGGACAGTCGTGCTGGCCCCAGTCTTGCTTGTCCTCTTCTCTCCTCTGGGCAGCACATTGCCTTGGTCAGTAAGACTCCCCACTGCCAGAAAGCAATAAAATAAGACGACCTGATAGAGGTAAAGTTAGTGCTATTTGAAAATCGACAATTAATTGGCAATTAAGCTTTTGATCACCATTTTATTGACACCTTTCCTCTGAATCTTCGAGGGGCTGATATAATTTGTGTGTCAAGCCCAAGGGAACCAGCTGGTGAATTCCTGTGCGAGCACGTGTGGAAGCTGTTGGTCTCCTGGGGTTTGTAATCTCTTCTGCCCCCTAACCTCAGAGTGTCATTATTTCTGAAATACAAAAGGAATCTCTGCACTGCAAGATGCTGTGATTTACTTACCAGTGCATGAATTCAGAATTTAATTTCTCAGCTAAGGATCTGTCCTCATCACACATTATTGCGCTGTAGGTGTCAGTGGAAAGAAATTTCTATGGAAATGATCTCAAGACTGAGAAAGAATTTTATTCTTTCAAATAGATAATTTCTCACAACCAGCCCGTTTAGACACACTCAGTACATTCCAGCACATCACATTATACCCCAAAATAACAGTGCCATGAACTTAAAAATGAATAAATCTATTATAAATTAGTGAGCCAAGTTACAGAAAAGATTGAGCAGCAAGAAAACGGATAACCAAACCAGTGTTTAAATACATTTCCAGTAGAAGCCAACCATATGAAATTGACCTGGGGAAGTGCACATAGCTTCTCTTTTTTTTTAAACCCCCTTCTCTACTCTACACAAAGACCTTCTTTAAATGATTTTTTTTTTTAATGATTTTTCTAAATCCCTTGCACGGCTTATTTTTGGATCTAATCATGTGAGGTACTAAATATCAGGCAGGATAGCAGAAGCCTGACAGGTTTTTCCACCCAAGAGCAGACAGTTTGGCTGGAACATATGTAACAACCACAGGGCATCCCGAAAAGTCTTTCTTTAGCAAAGAATATTTTTGATGTCCATAAAGTTCTGACGGCCCTCAGCTTCTGTAGACTCTGATACTCTCAGGAATGCAAATCTTTGAAGCTCGAGGGAAGGTACCCTTTGCAGTTTGATTTTATAGCTGAACAGGTATCTGCTGTAAACTGAAATCTCAGGGCTTTTTTGCAGCAACGCTAATATGAATGGATTTCTAAATTGTAACAGTGAGGTGAAAAAAAACAATCTTTGATATAACTGGAGATTCTTGCAGAATTCTCCTCCTGTGTAAAGCTCTAAGAATTTTGCTTTGAAACTTTTAAAAATACTGTGAAATCATTATGACTTTCACAGAAAATGATGACATTTCCTAGACTGTCTTTTTCTACAGGACTGCATGAGGCAGGACTGGGGACAGTGCTAAAACCCAGAAATTTTCTCCGCAAAACTGGAAATACCAGCAGATTTCAACAGAGAAAATGAAAATATTTATTGCTGCTCTGCCTCTTCTGCTTTGTGTCAGCCTTAAGCAATAGAGTTAGTTTAAAAAATCAGTCACTGCAATCCATCTTAGTAAAAACATCATCTGAAGATCAGGTATGCTTAGCCTATGAATGAGGTGGGGGGGTGGAAATGTCTAGTGGTTATTTTGGAACATATTTAAGGATTTATTCCATGTCTTTTCACTGTGATGGAAGACAAATTACATTTTAAAGCCCTAAATGCTGTGTTTTAAGGGTATCCCTTCAAGTTATGGTCACTGAGAACGTTGCTTAAAATCTTAATTCATGTTTTATTGCTAATTATGTACCAAATCTATAAAGCTGTCTACTCTACAATGAACAGTTTTGCTGTACACGGCTGTTAGAAATACACATTTTTCAATCAAAATCCGAGACAATATCCAACCTGTAAAATGTAACCAGAAACTCCTACCTTCTCTAAACAGTCTAATAAATAGATATAAATAAATATTGCAGAGCAATAGTATAAAGCTTGTACCAACAGAGGTATATTATTTATCTGTGGCCAATAGCAAAAACTTGCTTTTACCTTTAGAAAGGGTATTTCAAATTTTTTGCAATACAGAAGGGGGAAAAAAAAAAAAAAAACAAAACAAAAAACAAACCAACCCTGAAGATAACTCAAAAATTATTGTGACAAGATCCAGTGTGTCTGTTACTTTACCAGGACTAACAAAGTGGTTTTTCAGTTTAAAGCTTTTTTTAACAGGAATGCCTCTATCTTTGGCTGTACCACAGGCAGATGCTGTAAATTAGCACCATTCAAAAAATAATGAGAACATCGAATTTTCTCAGAGCATGAGGTAAAATGATATTCAAAAAACAGTCCTTCAGTTTCCCCTTGTTTTTTCCACTTTGAAAATCTAGTGCATCACACGTACAAGTTGGGAATACCAAACTTAAATTGCAGATTATCTCAGATTTAAGAAGTTACTTAATTTAGGAGAATTTCTGCATGCTTTTTTGCCAATATATACACATGCATGTACAAAAAGTATAGATGGTCCCTTTAAGCAAAAAAATGCATATATTCTCAAGCAGCAAGATAAATTTAATTTAAATACACTCACAATATTTTCTATCAAATGTTGATATTAAAAGCCAACATTTTTTGCAGTACTTTTAAGGGATGCTTGTCAGGGAGGTCTTTAACTGCTATACCATGTATCACACCCAACAATACAATTTGTGATGTCTTTTATGAAGAAATTGTAAACTATGCCCTAGTAAAGTCTGCCCTATTGTCCAATTGAGTCTGAATTACTATTTTTAAATGATCTTTTATCTTAAAGACCTTAATCTCTGATATACAGAAAGTTTTTTGTGCATGTAACAGCTGTAAGGATAGTCACCCCTTTGATAATCCCTTACCATTTTGCAAAATGCAGAGATTTAATATTGCTTTAACTTCTTGTTCAAAAACACACAGTGCAATAAAACTTATAAATACCTGAAAGATTAATTTCTGACATTGCATTTACAGTAGTTTTAGTAAGTGCTTATATGTAGTTATTAGTCAAAGGACTCTTCCTCCACCAGAAATAAAGACTAACCCTATTTTAATGAGATGCTTGTTTTCTGACTTTTCTATAGTTGACCATGGCTTGGCTGTGCCAAAATATTAACAAAGCCACACAGAGATTCAGACAAACAGATGGAAAGTAAGGCTGTCTTAGAAATACTAAATGATGTCATCATGTCCCTCAGAAAATCTACTCTCAGCATTAAAATAAAATTCCGAGAGAATAATGGAGCTCTGATTTCCCTTTCACAGACCCTGTCAGACAGGCACATTCAGTCCAAATCTGTATCCCAGTGATCCTTTGAGCTGACAGTGAAATGCCTGTCTCTGCTACAAGCAAAAGACCTGCTTTTGATAACAAAATGATGTGCTTCCCAAATAAGTTGATTTTAAATTTGAATTCCTTCATTTTCCAGAAGAGTGTGTCTCCATGATAGGGAATACTGCTGAAAGGATGTTTATTTGCATGTTTAAATCCTGCTTAGCTGATAACCTGTAGATAATATAGGGCTTTCGAGGTGCTGGTCTTCTGCTCTTTCTTTCACTCTCTGCTCTTCTAAGGCACACACGAGTCTGTCCCTTTCTTCAACCACTTTCATCATCTCAGTAAAAATTTCAGCTTCCTTGTTCAGATCCATCTCATCCTTAAGGCTGTCTAAAAGGTCACAAAAAATATCTTAAGAACCAGATCACTGTTTGCATTTTAACTGTTAGTGCACAGCTTGAATTAACATTATCATCAATGACAAACGTAGTCAATAGCAGTTAGTATTGTTAAAATTACAGTTCAGAGAAATTTTCTCCTAGATTTGGGCCATTTGAAGTTGGGTTCATTAGGGTTCCTAGGGTCTAGAGTAGATCTTGTATGAAATTTAGACTGGAAGAGATAGGAAAAGCGCCACTAAATTATAGAAGCAATTAAGCTGTAGTTTAAATTGAGTTTATAACGTAAAAATCTCAACACGAAATGTAGTACCTGTAAGAAAATGGAAAGCATTTTTCAGAAAATGTACTGAAAACTGCCATCACTTGCAATCCACGTGCCTGGAACACAACAGGATATTTTGGGGTACTCAGTGCTATGAAACCACTCTTCTCCCTGCATTGCTCCTCCCCATGCTCCTTTTCAAATCCCAAATGAAAAGACAAGCCCAAGCACCTCAAAGCAGTCCCAAAATACTGTGGCAACCAGCAATGCTGCATAAGAGCAGACAACCTCTTCTGCTTAGGTGACTGAAGAAGTTACTTTCCTTTGCTGTCCAACATCAGCTGGACATTGCTGCCTGGAGAGCCAATTAGTGTAATTACACCTGCAGCGCTTCCAATCCAGCCCAGTGTAGAACTGGGCAGGTTGGTTCACTGTCTTCACCAGGAGAAGATCTCACATTTTGCTGGCTGAGCTGTGCTCAGAGGGAGCACAGGAGCCTCAGCCACCCTGGTTCTTTTTGGAGGAAACAGGGTTGGCACAGTCTATCCTGTAAGCTGGGGCACACTGTCCCCTTTGACTTACCATCAATGGCCATTTTCTCTCTCAGCTTTTGTTCCAGCCTGCTTTGGTGGTCCTCCAATTCTAGCTCTCGGGCTCTGGGTGCAGCAAAAAGGATGTTAAGAAGCATCTTTTTTCAATGAAGACGTATTTCAACATTATTTCAATTACAAGATTCTGTGTTTTGTTTATCCAGTATTTTCTCCTCATGGGCTGCCAAAGCTAAAAGGTTTACCTGTGTGAGCAGCTCCAGGAGTACCACTGCCACCTTTTACATTATGTATGGGGTTAAACTCCCCCATACACAGCATTGCTTAAAGCTTTGAACCATCTGTGCTTTGCTGGTGGCACCCACATTGTAATTCTGCATAAGGCTGAACCCACACATGAAGGGCCTCACCAGACCCTCTGCACAGGAGCAGGTCCTGGGGCAAAGGAATTAACACATGAACACATCCAGACAGCAACAGTTTGTGTCCTGCAGTGCTAAAAGCAGCCCACTGTTGCCTTTTTAACTCACACAGTGTGAGAAGAAAGCATTGCTACCACAGCACCCAGTGACAAGGAGAGGGGCAAAAAAGGTTTGGCCCCAGCAGCACCAGCACAGCTGGGGAGAAACTGGAGTGCAGCTGGAGCCCAGGGCTGGGCTGAGTGATTTGGAAATGATAAATGGCAATGGGCAGCCTGTACAGGTGGGAAACCCAGGGGTGAGGGAGGAGTGCTGTCACCTTCCCACATTGCCCACGAATAGTGGAGAAAATAGCTACTAAAATAGTAGTGGAGAGAATAGCTGTCTCGGGTGTGTTTGCAGGGAGGCAAGGAAAGGGAGTTACAGCAAACATTGCTTCCATCAGCCACAACAGTGACATTTGCTTCTTGTGTTGGTGTATCTGCTTCATGGCTGTAGTGAATTTCTAGGTCTTTTTTTTCCTATGTCCAATAAAAAGAGATTAATTTGTCAGACTGTTTTTCTTCCCGAGAGGAGGTGCTCATTAGACCCACACTATGTGAAGGCAGAGTATCTCTATGCCACATTGGTTGAGTATAATACAGAATTGAAATGTTTGAACCACTGCAAGAGGGAAGGATGAGGAGGCCTCAGCTGCAAATCTGTGTTCAAAACAGGCTGTAGCTACTCTGGATTTTATTCCTCAGCTGTCTCAAACACAGCACACAGGAAGGTACTGAGGTGTATTGTGAGTTGTGAGTACGTTTTTTCCCTCTCCCCTCCCCATCTTTAATACTTATTCTTACTTACATAATCAGGAGCTTAGACTCATAGCGCATTAATTTATTCTTCTCCATGACCAGCTCAAACCATTCATATAGCATCTGATTTTCGTCCTTTGTGCCTGAATCTGTGTGAGATAGGAGACTTCAGTGTGCTTCATCAGCTTTCTTCCAATACTTTTGCCAACTAAGTTCTCCTTCAGTAGTTCTCCTGTGTAAGCCTACATGACTTCAAATGCAGATGGTTTTGCTGTGTGCAAAACTATACTTACCCCAGTAATGACTCAGTACAACAGGTATGACATTTTTATCTGTTTTTTGGTTGACAGTTGTGGCTTATTGCAGCTAAAGATTCACTGGATTTTAAAACACTTTTGTCCTAAAATTTTTCCTTTCAAATAATCACATCGACTTTATTGGGCACTATTTCTGTCTCTTAGCTCTGCCTTTGATAAGATAGTGTCTTTGTTGAAACTGGGCCTCAGAGCTGAACTGTGTCTAAGTGGATATTCATTACACCATCAGCCTTCAGGATGCACACACTGGGAAGTAGCAACGTAATCTCTGCTTCCAGTGGACGTCAGACACACCACCAAATCCTCTGCAAATTTCCCTTCACTTGTCAACTGGCCTCTAAATCTCCATCTGCTTTGAATGACAAATCTATGATAACTGGGTGGTTTTATAACACTTTGGGCCAGGACATCAACAGATGGACAGCCCTTCTCCCAGAGAGTTCACAGCTTGACTCTGTCTTGCTGAAGAAAAGGGTGGATCTCTTTCACCGGGTAAGGACCTTTACTCTCCTAAAATACCATCTGCACAAAACCCTTTGGCAATGAAGAACCCCTGGGTGTTTTCAAATGGCGAGTCAGAGCACATATGTATTTCTTTTCCTTGCTGTTCTTTTTAACATCCTCATGACTTCACATTTTCCATTCATTTTTTCATGAAACAAAGCCACTCCACCTCCCTTCGATGCAGAATTACAGCAACACTGATGGCACTGCCAACACACCTCCCACATCTGTTCTGTGGGAACAGAACAGATTCCTGCCTGCTGCCACAAAACAGTGATCACTTGTAGGAGGCAAATATCTTACACTACTCCAGGCTGAGGCTACAATCCCAGCGACACACTGGCACCTTTAGAAGCATAAAGCCAACAGCCAGCCTGTGCTCCTGCCCCAGCCCATGGTGTCTGCACTCCTCACCACACATGGAAGCAGAGATAGCCAGATTCAGGGTGAAGAAAAAGGAGTACTGCCAGCAGGCAGGGAAACAAGCTCTCTCCTCCTCAGTCCTTACATCACAATGCTAGATAACCAAGAGTAAAATCCCCACAAACCAGCCTGGATGTTTTCTGTAGATGGAAGCTTATAAAATTTCTTCTACTTTAAGAGGAACTGTGCCTCTATTTTGTATGAGAGCACTGAAACTTAACCCAAAAGCTCCAGAGACACCAATTACAAGAGTATCATTAAACTGGATTGCCAAGGGGAGAGACAGCCAGAATCCTGAGCAGTTCAGCCGTGTTCCTGACGCCATTCTGTTGTAATTTTTAAATGTGCTTCAACAAGTTACCTTCTTGTCTCTACAGCTTCAGCTGTCCCTCACTCAGAGCCAGGATTTGGACTCCACGCTAAAGCAGCAGCTCAAAGCCCATCTCCTTGGGGCGTCACCCAATGAAGCCCTTTAGCCACCTGCCTAAACCAAAGGGAATTGCTGGGTGTTTGGGATCACCAGCCCCTTTGCATGCCTTCACCAGACACCACCATCCCAGGGAACCCAGGGCACCTCCTGCCAGCATTGGAGGAGGTGTCATGCTGGCATGGGTGCAGGTCTACAGTTGTCATCAGGACTTGACCCCAGCTGGAAATTACCATGAAACAGGAGGATAAACAGTAGGAGAAGGCAGAGCAATCTCTCTTCAATTCCTGCCTGATTCCATTAAAACTTGGCAGTAATGGATGCGTTCCCGTGGGATCTTCCAGGTCAGCAAGTGGTGATAAAGGGTCTTTCCAGAGTGAGTGCAGGATTGCTCCTTGCTGGAACATGCCAGTTTCTCACCCATCCAATTCAGGCATGCAGTATTATATTCAGAGCCTTAGGTCTTTGAACACCACCATAGGAAATGGCAGCATCATCAAAATTTGATCTATTTTACTGTCAGTAAAAATACTGCAATTGCTGTTATGCATAAGTGCAGCACAGACACAAAAGGTTACCGTTCCGTTTTCCTTGTTTCCTTGCTTAGGCAGAAATATTCTTTCTTTTAACCTTTCGCCTTTACACTTTAAAAACTCTGTATCTCTAATAAAAGACTGTGTACTGTAGGTTGATTGAGGTAAGCAAAGCTAATGCACTTTGCAAAAAAAAAAAAAAATTCATTTGCATAAAACCCACAAAAAGATGAAACAAAAGTAGCTCTTGTTTTGCCTCCTTCTCCATCCCACAGAATGCCTCTAAGTGCTCCCACTGGCATTTTTTCCCTGAGCTTTTCAAATGTTTGTTACTAGCAATGTTAATACTTATTTAAGTCTGATGGAGTGCTTGATGCCTTCCAAGGACAGAACAAACCAAAGAAGCATATTGGATGATGCATTTCGACAGATCTTTTTTATAGGCCAGAGGAAAAACTGTTTGTGAGTTTGTTTTGTGAGCCATGTTGGCTTTTCCCTACAGCTTTGCTAAAGCTTTACCCGAGTCTCCTCTAACTGAGATCCATTTGAAAGTCAGACATTCTTCTAATTACATCATAGGTATTTCTGTTTTCATCACTTTTGAGGGAATTGTATATGCTGTGGAGGAGTATTTACTGAACACTCTTCTCAAAACCTGAACCTTCTCTTCTCCAGACTGATGCTTCACTGTCCCTTCTTACAGTCATCACACAGTAATGGGATCCTGGCCAGTTTGCCCCTTTTTAGGTACAGTAAAACCTCATATTCCTTATTTCTACAGGCTTGCAACTGATTTCTTTTGACTCTGTTGAAAATTCTGAGACACCTCGGATATGTTTTCTGTGAAATCAAAAACTATCTACAACATGTGCAGATATTTATTCACTTTCCAAAGCATGGAGACATTTCCTAATGTTCTCTCAATGTAGGTTTTCTTCTTTACCATCATTGTTCATGACTTGTTTAGTCAACTGAGCCCTTATGCTAATTTCAGTGGAAAACGTGTTTTGAGAATTTTATTTCTGTATTTTCTTGTAGGCAGAAGCTCTCCATAAGCCTTCACAAATGTCAGCAGAAAACAAAGCAACGGTACATCAGTGATTTATTATTTGGTATTTTGAAGCAGAATAAAGGAAATAACGAGCATGAAAAATTATTCATAGGACTGATAGTATTTCTTCTCATTTTTTGGGAGTGTTTTGTGGGGGTTTGCGGTTTTTTTCCTAATGCATGAATTATTGTCACTACAATTACGAGATCATCAAAACCTCATTTTGCTCATCAGTCTTCATGGCAGTTGTTTCGCACCCACGCATGTTCTCTTCTAATTCAGTTGAGGAGCTAATGAATAACTCCCCCTAACAAAGAGGCCATTCATCCCAGGCTTACAGAATTATTAGAGGAGAGTTGCGTAAATGTCACTGAAAACTGGTGTTTGCAGGCCTGCCTCTAAATCTGGTTATTCACAACCTTTGCAGCTCAATATTATTGCTGAACTGTGATCGTTTTCTAATTACCTTAATAATACCTATTAAATCACTTGAATTGCATAAGCGCAGACCTGCTTAAATACAACTTAACCTAATAAACACTGGTCATTCATTAAAAAATAATGCTCATTATTTTTAGGAAGCTTTAACAGAATATTAAGCTCACCAAATCCTGCATCATTACACATATGTTATTATGAGCAACAAAGCACTCACATTTTGTCTGGGAAGCTCATGGTTTTGTGCTTTTGCACCAGAAGAGTTATTGAGAGACAGTAACATCCTACGTTTCAGTATCTGCCCTATTTGTAATGGGCCACCTACACACAAACAATCAACAGGGAGAAAAAAACAGTACTTTCACCTTAATGAGGGCAATCCAATTACCAGGGATGGTAAGAGAATGAGAAGCATCGATCTCTTGGCAGGCAGCCTTCCTTAGGAAATGCGATTGTCAAAACAGCAACAACAAGAAGTGGCTCTAGGCCATTTATCCTGGTATTCCGTGTCTATCCCAAGAGCTAGAAGCTTCTCATCCCTCTATATTTACAAAAAACAACCACCTTTATTCAAATCAGAAGAAAAAATCTGACTCTCTAAATTCTCACAGCCTTTTTAGCAGACTTTCTCACAGGCAGTAAAGCGGGGTGCTGTTTGAGAAAGGCTTGTGATTTCATTTAAGAAAAATAGATGATAAATTTTTAAATAAAATTTGGACTAGACTAAGACGATCAATTCTAGGAAATTAGTTAATAAATACAAAAGGTTGGGTGAATGCCCTCTTGGTAAACTGATTAGTGCAGTGTCAGGATAGGGGTGAGAGCTGCTATGAAATACAGCATTAAATAGGCCAGCATGGAGGGGTTGGACTGGATTGCCTGGTTAAGACAACAACAAGATCAGGTGCCAAAACATATCTGGGTTTTCCATGTTGTGCAACTGCCCATCAGGAAAACACGAGGCTCAGTTTTCTAAAGTGGAGGTAAATAAAGACACATTTGCATTCAGTCTGTCAGTCCCTTCAGCACAGACCCACAGCCCCCTCTGAAGTCCCTTATGGGCATGGTTGACATTCCCAGCCCCATTCTGAGCCTGGCAGGAGCCCCCAGGGGTCCTGAACCTCTGCTTCACTCCGTGTGTGCTAGGGAGCAGTGCCAGGGGCAGGATCCTACAGCCCTGGGTGCTTGGGAGTGTTGGCTCAGGTGAGGGAAACCTTGCCTCTAGCTGGGGCCAGGGGACACCCCTGTCATTGTCTGTCCCCTGGGGAAAAAGCTGTGCTCCTGGGGTCTGTGTGTGTGCCTGCAGGCTGCTGTTGCTATAGCATGGCCACTGGCTCTAATCATATTAATGGCATTTCACACTCCAGGAAAGTCATTAAAGACTCCGTTACTAGGCATGGGCTGCTGCTGGCTTGGTAACTGAGATACAGCTCCTGGAAACCTCAATGGTTCCCTCCACAAGATGAAATTAAGCTCAGGATGAGGCTTAAATTAAAAAAAAAAAAAAAAAAAGAAAAATAAAGGAGAGGGGGGCAGAGTTGGGGGAAATGTAAATTCATGTTCAATAGCATTGTCAATAATTCCAAATCTGTGATAATCAACAGAAAATTTAAAGCATTCAATGTAAAGGTGTGTGAGCTAACAGAGTTTGAGAAAAAGGTTTATCAATAATTTTTGTCCTTCCAGTTATTGTTCCTTTTCAGATTTTACACCAAACTATTTCCATGACAACCATTAAAACCCTCTGCTTTGGAACAGGTTAAAAATCCCACCACTAAACAAGCAAACTGCTTTGTGTACCTGCTTCTCCTCTTAGTTCTCTCTCCAGTTCGACACCAAAAATCTCCAAAGTTCTTTGTCTTTCCTCCAGTTCTTCCAGCTGGCGCTGGATTGCCTGCAAAAATGTAATGATGGAAAAGCTACAGACAAAAAAATTCAGAGACAAAAGATGGTCTCAGTGCTTAGAGAAACAGCTTAGAAAGGTCTCAGAGGAGTTGTGGCTCTTGCCAACTCTTTGAGTGTACCAGGCACCTAAACAATTTAAATGTGCCACTAGGTGTCTATCACAATTTTATGTTAGTATCACAGGCACCAAAAGAACCTCAGTTTTCTCTGAGTTTTAGCTCTCCCATTGTAAAAAAGAGATCACAAATTTTCTGTGTCTCACAAGGTGTAAAAAGTCAATACTTTCATATTCGGAGACATATTCTGAGATATTACATTAGTAAAGCTCATATAAATAGGGAAGGTTTACAGCTGGAAAACTCTGCTAGCTATTTTATTGTCCATGGGATTTTGTTTGGTTTACTTTCATATTTCACCAGCTTTTGACCCAGAAAGAAAAGGGTCTAATAGCTGTGACAATTCAGTGGCACTTCAGGAAGGATTTCTACATCCATTGTCCATTCCCTTTGAAATAAAACTTTTAGAGGTGTGGAGGGGATAAAAAGCATGAAGCACCTTAAAAGGTTGAAATGTCAAAGACAGATACTCAGCAGTTCACATTTCAGGCTGTATGAGGGCATTCCAAGCCAAGCCCTCAGCAACAGCCTAACAATTATGAAAGATGATTCAAAAAGTTTGGACTTCATTGTCTCCACAAAGCATTAAAACAAGAGTAGTCACATAAGGTTACCTGGAGATAATTTACAATTCTCAGATAAAAAACGAAGACATAGCTTCTCTTTCCATGTATTAAATAGGGTACATCTGAGATCAAATTGTGCAGAAGTGCATTTACAAATCTTAAACTGCAACTGGAAATAATAACACATCAGTAGAGTCCAGAGCTTTCCTAGCATTTTCTGAATAGCAGGGCCTGTATAAAATGAAGTGACTTTCCATCATTAAGGGAAAAGAATGGTTCACTTTTGTTGTTGTAGCAAGGAGAGAACAAAAGCCATCACTGTATTTTTGTATCCTCCTGTAATGCACAGAGGTAATGGCTGAGTTTCTTACATTCTACGGAGTTGATGTTATTTCCCCTTTCTTTCCCTCTTCAGTTCCCTTCTCTTATTGCTAGTCACTATTCCCTCTTGCTCTTCATGCACATTTGCAAAATTATGATGGTAATTATGATGATCTCCAGGGACTGACATGGGTTTGTCCCCCAGAGAGATGCAGGGCCCTGCCACACACACCTTCCCGCTGCTGCTGGCTGGGGGGATTTCAGCACAGAGGGCAGTGAGCCATACTGAGGAGTGAGAGGAGGTGCAGAGCCCCTTTGGGGCACCCCCATCCTCAAGAGTCACCCTTGGGAGACAAAGGGGACATCTGCGAGCTACATTTTCACCTGTGCTTTGTGAAGCCTCTTCAGCTCCTCTTGTTTAATCAGCTGCTTTGTCTCCTTCTCCAGCTTCCTTCTCTTTCTGAAAGCCCTTTTTGCCTATAAAAGACACAGAGGGAAAGAAAAAGGCAATCAAAGCATGAGTGTGCCATTGCAGCTTTCCTCAAAGTTGAGGTTGGGACTGACCCCTGGGGACAGTCTGACCCCATCCCTTGCCCAGAGCAGGGTGAGCTACTGCAGGCTGCTGGGGCAAAAGGGAAACAGCCCTGTAGGAATGCTTACATGCATTTGCTGTGCTTGCTATAAAGCATTACAAGCTCCTAAGGCAACCCTAAGTGAGCGTCAATAAAACATTTCCAAATCACAAAGCTGCCTGTATACAACATCCCACTCTACATGGCCATACACAGGCTGGAGAAAACACCAGTTTAAGGAAATTTAACCCATTTCTATTGCTATAAAGTGGTAAATTCACATCATGAGATATGAGATACTACTTGAAGCCCTATGAAACCTTCCCTAATGCCATTTCTGTGCTGCATTACAGAGATTTTTGCTTTTCCCCGGGGCACTTGTTGCTGCTGTCGGAGATCAAGACAGCACATGCAGCAGGGCTGGGCAGGGAATCACCTGCCATTTCTCCATCTTCCCTTTGACCCAAGCTGTCCTGAAGTGCTTCAAGGCTGTGGTTAGGGCAGACATTTTTGAGGAGGCAAAATATATGAGCACCAGAGACTGGACAAAATTTAAAAATTAACCAACCAGGAAGTCCCTACATTTTTTCCCATCAAGTTTTGCCAGATACAAATGGTGGCACTGGCAAAATAGCAGCCAGAATGGCATGAAAAGGGATGGTAGAAGGCAGCTGAAAGAAACACACCAAGTGGGGAATGTGCATCAAAACTGAATCACTGCTAATGCCCATGTGCAACAGCTGATCCTTCTTCCCATTTCTGGCAGCTTTCCTGGAGCTCTGCCTTCTCCCTGCCTGGTCCCTACCTGAACTACTGGAGGCCACCACTATCCAGCTTTCTCCCATGTCTTCCTTCTTTTCTCTATTTTATTTAAACCTTTTTTAATTCACTGCAACATTATTCTACTACAGATTGTCTTTCCTGTGACAGGAAAGATGAATGAAGAATCCTGACATCTCAGCACACCCTGACACAGAGCCACTGGGGACAAGGGTTGCCACACATCGCTGTGCTTTGGCTCTTTTTCCATTCAAAGTCCCACTTGGCTTTCACATCTTTCAGTCTTTTTCAGTAGTTTGCTTTCCTTCCTCTTCCCTCCACCCCCCAAAGGCAGCAAATTAAAAGGCCGCCTCATACTATTAATTACATTTACTGATATTCTGCACAGGAAAGAGATAAACACATTTCTGATGAGCTGTTCAGACAACAAAAGCTGTGTTTCCCCACATCAGAGCTGGGTGTGGAAGGTTCAGGGCACTGTAGCCCCCTGCCTCCTGCTCCTGCAGTTGGCCCTTTTGGGGTACAGGGCCTGGGGGTGACTTTATCCTAATCAGAACAAGTGTGTGAGCCACAGAGTGCTTTCCAGGCAACCTGCCTGCAGCACTTCTCCAATGAGTCTGTATTCCCCCAGAGGAAATCTGCATCTGTTTGGTTTATTTTTTTCGATAGTTTGCTTGTTGGGCTACATTTTAATGCCACTTAAGAATCAGCTTCAAAGCAGTTTCAGTGAAACATTTCTGTTTATCAGATTAAGACCTCCTCTGTCAGCACTGGTATAACCAGGGGAAATTAAAGGTCCAAAGAGGTAAAAGAAATGTTGATGTTCATCTGTCTTAATGCATTTTCTCTCCATGACATGCAACCTCCAATGTTCCACTCCCCACTTCGAGGAATTGCTGCGTGTTTTAGATCAAAATCATATGATGAATTTTAAATACAACCCAGCTAAGGAAATACCTTCCTATTTCCAACTCAAGATTACCTTGTGTGTTAATGAAGGCTTGGATTCAAATTCCTCATCCGAGGATGAAGTAGAATACTCAGTAGCTTGTTTTCTGATAGGCAGGTATTCACATCCTAAAACACAATAACAAAATGATCAGTGAAGCAAAAAGTACTGTTCTTTAACTTAAACAGACACTTTGCACCTGCCCTGACTTCTAATCAGCAGCACCTAGAGCAATTTGGAAATTCAGCTGACAACACTAATTAAATTTTTGATCCTTGTCAAAAACTGTCTGGCTATATATTTTATTTTATTTTTTCTAGGTACTACAAACAAATAAATTAATTCCTTGAGCACCCTGCATGTAGTATGCTGTTCTGAATGCACTCAACATTCATTAAAATGTATATCTGAAGTTAGCCATGTTACCCAAATGATTGTATAAGGCTCACTATACAGTGTAATTGAATGCACAAAGTCTGAGCCAGCTCTTAAACAAATTACCCTTATGTGGCTTGTAGCATCTGGCACCCATTTTTACTACATGACATCTGCTCAGTGTAAAATAGTTGGCGTCAGAATGTCTGGTCATATAAAAAAATCACAAATGTAATCAGAAGCAAATGGACTAAGAGAACGGGGCTTTATCACACAGCCTCATGCAACATAAATATTTCATTAATTATGTCTAAACAAATGTCACTTATTTTTCTGCTTTAGGAATATTATCACATCATTGGGCTGTTGATTAAAATGCCATAAGAAGTCAGGAAAATCTGTACATCACAACAATACACTCCATAAGGAAAACTCAAAGTCTGCCTTTGGAAGAAACATGCTTTCAGAATTATAAATTAAATTACATTTAATTGCAGCAATTTTATCATGCCTGTTTTTCCAGCATCTTGTTTCAACTGGGTGTAAATATTTGAATTTCTTCTTAATTTGTCTAATGCGTAGCTTCATTCTCTTTAATTCAGAAAATAAAACCGCTTTTGGAACATCTGTGTCTATGCTTCAACCTGCTGCAGGGTTAATGATTAACAGCTGGGCATCTTGGAAATGTACATTATTTAAAGCTAACAGGGTTAGTTTTTCTTTGTATCTACAAGGCAACAGTTGGTTTTCTAGGTGTATTCAGATTAAAATCTCCTCCCCTTCTCCCAGTGTAGATGTTTCTTCTTTGCCTTGCTCTGGGTCCCAGGACTGAAGTAGGACTTTTGCCTCCAGCCCTAATTTAAACTCAGGATCCATGAAATGTGTTCATCCAAGACAGTAAAGCGATAAAATCAAATCCAAGTAATTTGAGGCAGAAATTCTGATTTATTTTTTCCAGCAATCTCAGTTTTAGAAGCACCCAAGGACTTTAGAAGTCCTTGTGCTGCAAGCTCAGAGGGCTCAGTGGAGCAGACTTGGGTCCTGCCATCCTTTTTGGGATGCAGGTCTTGCTCATGATTCCAGCCCTTCCCAAGTGTGAGGAGCATCAGCCACTGCTTCTTTTAATGAGGAAAGTCCCCACCTTGCTTTTCCCTGTGTAACCAAAAGTTTGCAGTAACTACCCTGCAGTCAGGCCAGCAGGGAAATCAAATTCCACTGTATGCAGAGGGCAAACCTTGCAGCTGGGCAGGGCTGGAAACATGAGGAATGACACACTCCCTTTCTTCTCTCAGCTGTGCTGGGAATAAGAGAGAACTCCCTTGGTCCTCCCCTTTGGGTGATATCAATAATTTAGGAAGCGTTACAAGGTCTGGAGGAGAAGCAGCCTGCTCCAGCACAATAAGACAAACAAACAAGAAACCCCAAACCAAAACCCAAAAAACCCCTCAAACCAAGCAGGGTGGGATAGGCAGAACTTAGCCCACAGCTGTGAGAATTTCAACAAAACAAACATAACAATGTTCAAACTTAGGGACTTTACCGAGTCATTAAAATCTGAAATTTAGAACTGCAATACTGAAGTTAGATGATAATAATTTGCCTCCAAATATGCCAAGCCTTAAAGCTTGACCTGCTGCAGAACTGATCTCAAAAATGTAGGTTCTTTTCCAAATATTAACTCAAGTCTTCTCGACTTGGGCTTTCACTTTCCAGGCATCTCATTCCTTCAGACTTGGGGTTATTTATGACATATTTCTTATTTCCTGAGTAGTCTAGCATCATATCCAAATTAGCATATGTTGTACTAGAGCTTTCCCTCCCCATGGGACAAGACCTCAGATAAAAGTGCAATGCTTTTGAGAACATCTCCCTTAATATGAACATCCAAGGTACTCATTTTCCCAGGAAACCTGAGGTCCTCTGAAAAACAAGGGAGGGGGGACATGAAGAGGCTGGTAGGGTGATTTTGTTTAATGTGGGAGCACTACTGATTGTCCTGGAGATTCCTAGGGAAAATCCACCACTGGTGTCAATCTGCCTGTCACGGCTCCCTTCCCTTTCTTTCCTGGGGAGTTTTTGTGTCATGTAGTTACTGCAGCCTCAATACACAGAATGTCTTGGAGCAGGAACTGTTTTGATAACACAATGCTGTATTAATCTGTTGGCTTCCTCCATAACTGTCCAAGATTGCATATTTTTGTAAAGTCATGGGATTAATCCTGACCACTTTAAGAACTTCAGTGTTTTACAAAAGAAAGAGATAAATTTACACATATCTCCTGGGACACTGGGGGACACCGGTGTCCAAAATGAGATGGAAGCTGGTAGAAAATGGAAAGAATGGCCAGGAGAAATCCAGAATGACCAGCAGAAAGAGAGGACTTTGCTATTTGGTTTCACATCTCTGCTTCTCCACAGGTTTCTCATGTGGTCTTATGCATGTAATTAATTTTCTGGTGCCTGAGCTCCCCTTTTAAAATACAAAATCAGTGCAAAAGCAGTGTCCTTGCTGAGCAGAACACTGCAAACACACAGACTTTCTGGTGCACAACAATGCAGTAATGGGAACCTGAAACATTTGCAAACAATCCCTTCCCAGGGTGCACAGAATCAGCAAAGTGAGTTCAGAGCATGTCAAATTTTCTCATCAGCTGAATTGGTTATCCTACTTAAAGTATCGGTAATTAACATGGCACTTTGGCATTTTTTTGAATTTCAAAAGGTCAAGTAGGCTTAGGAGAGAATGGTAAGCCATCTGATTGAACAATTTTATTGATCAGTTTGGTGGGGGGAGTTTTACTGCAGGTTGGAACACAAAGGAAGCATCAGAGGACAAAGGCCTTAAAGATATTTTTGCAGTAAATCAAAAATCTGGAATAGCACCTAGGAAGTCCAGCATGGTTATTTGTGGACAGCTGTATATTCTACAGGCAAACTTTGGATTTTTTTTTTTTTTAACCAGCCTCTGTATGAAAAGTTTGCATGAACCCCCATTAATTTAATAAGCTTTGTCTAGGTCTCACACAAGTAGTCTGTGCAGCTGGATTCTGCACAGCCCCAAATTTCCAAGTGTCTCTGAGGATGAGCTCTTATGAAACAGAAGGGGAGTGTTAGGCAGAAAGCCTTGAAATCAGGCTGGACACCAAAAACTGGAATGAGCCATATGGAAAGTGGCACTGCAGGTGTAGGTTTGAGCCACGGGCAATCTGCTGCTAAGAATCTTCCTTTTTGTGAAGATTTCTTCTTCATGCTGAGCTTCAGCTGGGGGCTGAGCACATGGCTGGAAGGGACGGGATGACAGAACATATTAAATATCATAAGTCTTTTCTAAGTATTTGGTTACTCCCCAGGGTTTTTCTCTGTGATGAGCTGGCCCAGGATCATCTCAAGGCCATGGACACCCATGCTCATTCTCTGGATTCACAAGCCACTGAGGGAGAAAACACCAGTGCAATGCAATACCAACCACACCTGCACAGAGCAAGTTTGACCCCAAACAGGACAGGAAAGCCCTACTGTAAAGAGCAAAGAGGAGTATTAGAACAAGTCTCATTAAATTGGCTTCTGAAAGGGGCTAAGAGTATTTTTTTCCTTAAATAATTTTTCTGAAATTTTTAGTAAATTTCAAGAGAGGAAAATAATAACAAGAAGTGTGAGCTAAGGCTTGTCATCACTTCATTACTAAAGTTTGCCAAGCCTGGGCCTCTAACAAGTGCCTGTACAAACCAGAAATGCCATTTCGGAGAGTCAAACATGACTCAGCTCTTTACTAGTTTTACTATATATAGATTTACTCAAATATGACTGTTTTAAAAACTTCAGAGAGCTACAATGTTGAAACATTGAACAGATTACTGGGCAAATGACTAGATTAGAGCTTCAGTTTCCTTTTTTTTTTCTAAACAGACTTTGCATGATCTATATTCAATAATTGTAATAATTTAATAATTTCTCTTCTGGCTTGCACAGCAGAGGAACACAACATTTTACACCAACATGTTATTTCAAAATACTTTCAGCATAAATAAAGTACAGCATGATTCAAACTTGCAAGAACCTTTCCCATTTCGGTATAAGCACAACATACCAATTACTGCAATGCATTTAGTTAAGAGCAAGTCAGGTTGGCTTAGCTGATGGGCAGTGATGAGGTACAGACTCTGAAAAGGCCTCCCTTTGAAGAACACAGTGAGATGTGTGAACCAGCAACTCTCTGTGGCTTCAGTTCTGTCCTCAACACCTTCTGGCTCAATGGGAATGCCTGGTTTTGTGAGTAGTTGGATAAAGGATGCTCCAAGGATAAATTTAGGAGTGAGATCAGGAGTTATTCTATCAGTTTTAATGAGCTCCAGATCAAGTGGCTTACGTACTGTATCTTTCTCACAGTTTGTGGCAGTTCTGAAGCAGAAGGGATGCTAAAGGATCTGGCATCTCCCTGGGAACATTTCAGTGACTTTATAAGTTTTATTGCTGAGGCACAGCAGCGATTTTGGGGCTACAGTTTGGGTTGCAATTTCATAAAGCAAGAGACAAACAGGCAATACAAAAGGTTGTACAAAATTCAATAGGTTATTTAGTTAAATATCTGAGACTTTCTGCACTGGGAAGATGCACCACAGAGAAAGACAGGTGGGTGCAGCTCTCATGCCTCATATTTCACACCTGAATCTTTGCTGCACTTAATTCTTTCCGAGCTCATCATCACTCAGATTGCTCTTGGTCTGGCATCAATATTTCTTGGACTTGTCTGCAGTTTTAATACTAATCTTGCTTTTGCAGGCAAACAAGAAAATTGATGCCTTTTAATCACTGCCCAGATAGACTCACAAATAGGTCAGAGGAGGTCAATAAGTTGCTCTCTCCTCTCAAATTGAACAAGAGGATATTAATGACACTGCAAAGCTCCCAAAAGTATGTCCACAGCATGGCCACTGTGACAGCAGAGCTGAGGAGACACCTGCTGAGGAAGCACTAACACAGAGCAAAGCTTCTTGCTTCTGCAACCATACTCTTTCAGTCTCTGGTTCCTCATGGGAGGGAAAACAAATGTGCTCTGCACTGCAAAAATGGCAGGTTTTGGTGCTTTCCTTCTGCTTGCCTGCTCTTGTCCCCCTTCCACAACTCAGTGTCACTGCAGAAGCCGCTCTGCCCAGCATGCCACTCTGCCTTGCCACCCCTTCCACCTCTTGAGGGCAATTCCCTGACCCAAACATGTCCCAAAAACAGCGAGCAGCAAACCAAACTTCGGTCCAGCAAGCTGGTTCTGCTTGCAAATCCACTCTACTCCTTTAAATCTGCAGCAACTCCTAAACTTTAGCCACAAAATGTATTTATTAAATTTTCTTACGTAGAAAATAACTAGAAATCAAACACACATTAAAATAACAGAAATTAAATACACATTACACATAGATGTGTGCCTGCATGGTCACGCACAGGTCTTTTAAATGTTAAATGATATTACACAATAATAATAGTAATAGGACACAATAGTAGTAGTAATAAATAATAATAATAATAATAATAATAATAATAATAATAATAATAATAATAATAATAATAACAACAAAGTAATTCCACTGGGGTCCTCACCTGTGAAAGGATGACACAACCTTTCTGGAGAATGGTCCTTAATGACAGGCAGAGATGACACCAAGGAATTCTGTTCCCTTTCACGAGCTTTGCTTCTCAGTCTGTTGAAGAGTGACCCTTTTTGTGCAGTGTCATCCAGACTGTCCTGGAAGGAGTTCTTGGGCTCTGGAGATGAAAGAAGAGTGGACTTTTTCTTACGGATACATATTTCATCCATGGGAGTCCCTAGAGGACTGTCTTCAAAGGTAAACTTTTCTAGGAGTCCTGGGACTTCCTCCATCCTAGTGCAAGCTGGATTCTGAGGTATATGGGTTGACTTGGAAGGTCTGTGGGGTGTGAAAGATACCTCCTCCCTGTAACCCCTTAGGGATAGCCCTTCTGAGTCCACAGAAGAATGAGATCGATTTGAGTAAGGGCTCCCATCTCCTACACATTTTCCTGCCCACTCTCTTATTTTAGGATCCTGTGACTGAGTGTTATTGTTGTTCCTGTTCCTTTGGCTTAGGGAATACCCAGGAGTGCTGGGGAAGGTGAAGAAGGCTTGTTCTGAAGAGGCTTTGACTTTGCTGTCCAAGTCCTGCTTTAATCCTTCTGGAGCTGAGGTTAGAGGCTCCCAAATTGACCTTCTGATAGCATTGGCTATGAGCCTCAGTGGGGATTTTGGCTGGGCGGCTGCATGCTCCCTGGGAGCCACATCTGGAATACTCAGAGCACCCTTTGTGTCCACTGATGGAGCTGGTGGAGCAGCATCTGCAAATAAGAGAGGCCCAGGACAGCTGGAGCGTTTGAACATTTCTTTTCTCCAGCCATCATCCTTCTTCTCCAGAGCCCACGGGGCTGGACTGCTCCCACCTGGGTCTGTCCTGTTTGAGCCATACAAGGGCTGCTGTTTATGAAGCCCCAGCCTCTGTTTTGCCTCCTTTAATTTTTGCTCCAGCTTTTCTTCCGGGTGCCTGGTATTTTTGCCATCTTTCTCTTTCAAGCACAGAGTTGCCAGTTCTTTTGTCTTGCTGTTAAAGTGCTCTTGTTCAGAGGTGTATTTCTGTGTTTTTTCCTCCCAGTCCCAGGCTGAGCTTGTCCCAGTGTCACTGTCTGTGTCTTCAGGCTGACAAAAATCAGCAGCCAATGCCTCATCCCAAAGAGGTGTTCGTGGAGAAGCTGTGGTGCTGCTCTGAAAAGGACAGTGGGGAACATAGCAATGAGCGTCTTCAGGCATCTCCCTGGCTTCTTCTTTTCTTTGAAATACTGGGCTGCAGGGTTTGAAATGTCCTCTTAGAATTTCTGGTGGCTTCTTGTAAGCAGCCAGCTGTGAAGTGCATTAAAAAAATATTTTAGGGATATAAAAACACTGTTTTGTGTAGCTTCTGTTTCATAAGATATTTTATTCCATTTTAATCTCAACATAATAGTAATGAACATAATATTTAATTTATACACAAATACACATGTAGATGATAATGTGAGAAAAGCTCTTCTTCCTAAAGGGCTAATATTTCTCTAGGAGTAGAGATCTAACACTACTGGAAATTTTAATATTCTAAAAATAATATTATTCATGCTAAAAATCTGTCATATCTTTATGAATTACCTTTAATATTTTATTTAGAAAGAAACAGTCCTATCTCCAGGAAATCTATTTTCCTGAGCAGATATGCTCTATTCTCCTGTGTGTTCCAGTTGCATCACCTTAGAGTTTTGAGCAAGCAAAAGAGACCATTATTCATCCTCTCTAAATGTTTTCTAATATTGCATGTTTATGTAGCGCAGGTAGGAATGGAAGAGATGACCCAGAGAAAATGATAAAATGTAAGATGGTAGTTTTAAACAATTAAATTAGTTCCCTCTTGTGATTATTTTTCCTTTGGTAAAGGTTTAAATTCATTACTCCAGCCATCAAAATCTTCTGCTGAAGGTAGCAACAGGGATAAATACCCACTTTATGTAGAAACTAGAGTCCTTCCTTCTTAAAAGGGAGGCATTTTATCATCAGTGCTATGTGATAATGGATGGTGTGAAGATTGAATTCCTGCTTCCACTTATGTGCCAGATACCCAAATTCACATGGGTGAAGCCATTAATCTGTCTGACTTTTCATTTCCCAGAAGTATCAGAAGCAAGGCAATAATGATTGCACTTTGTTTCATGCTTCTGTTTGATGACTAAAGTTGTTACTGTCCAGGATCTTGGATTTTAAAAGAAAATTTGTAAGAAACACAATAAGCAAATAAACACCCTCTTAATCCTTGCTTTTCAGAGTAAGAAAAAGGCCACTAAGCAGTGCTGGTAGAGCAGGAGTGAATGGAGTCACCTCTCCTCATGGCCAGGCAGCTTTGTGCAGCTCTGCTCTCCTGGGACCTTCCCTTCCTGGCCCCATTGTCCTGCACCGGATTTCAGCCATCACCATGGATTTGGAAGAGTTGGTTTTTTCCTAGCACAGGCCCTGAGGTCAAGTAATTTTAATCATGTTTAACCCAAGGGTGAGGACAACTGTGTAGGGCACAGAAGTTGTGGGCTGGACCCTGCTCCAACTGGCTCCAGAAGTCCAGGGATGTGCTGCTCTTTGCTCAGCATGGTCAGGATGCACTCATGGCAGGCCCACCCTTCCTCATCCTTAAAGAACCTAAAAATAACAAACCTTCAGAAAATACACCATGGAAATCAGAGGTCTGGAAGGACACAGAAGATGCTCCTGAGCAGTGGGAGATGTGAAGTCCTTTTCCAGCCTAAACTATTCTGTGATTTTATGACTGATGCCACAGGTTAGTGGCTAACTCTTCATGTGATTGAGGCCTGACTCTCACAGCCGCTTGATTTGGGAATGATGACATCAAATCCAGGTCTCCTCCCTACGTACAGCACAAGTCTGACTCCATCCTCAGTGTGGACCAAAACTATGTAAAAGGAGCAGAGATAGCCTGCAGAGAGCAGACATGCCCAGCAGTAGTCACAGCCATTCTGCCCTGCTCAGTTCTCCTCCGTACCTGTGTTTGGGAGTGCTCCTCTGCAGCACCACTCTGGCAGCTGGCTGAGCTGTCCCTCCTGTGCAGCCCAGGTTTCTTGCTGGACAGCAGAGGAAAGCCTGCAAAAGACACAGCTTTTACCTTCCCACTGGTATTGACTTTGTCTGAAATGAGGTCTGCCATTAAAAGAGGAAGAGTAGAAGATTAAACAGCCTGCTGGGTGGAGTTAAGCCTGAAGAACTGACCTGCAGCACTGAAGTTTGTGGCCTCACTTTTACATGTGTGTGCGTGCTGTGCCAAACACATGTTGATATTTTCAACACTGAACTGCTTCCACTTCTTGGCTGGAAGTAGTGAAGCAGCTTTTGAGTTCCAGGAAACTTTCTGGAAAGCCAGCCCTCTTTAGAGGGCCTTCAGCCCTCAGAAGCAGACAAAACAACCTGTGGCCTTTGAACTTTGGGTAACTCCAAGAAATGAAGAAAATGGATGACTTCTGAGAGGGCTGTCCATCAGAACAGGGACAAAATGGGAACCTGCAGGCAGTAAGGACAGAAAAAAGTCTCCCAAACCAGGACAACAGGCAGTACGATGGGGGCTCTCCTAGGCAAGGTAATTAATTACTAAAGGAGGCAATTTGTACCTGAGGGGAGGCAGGAGAACTTTCCACTACTTGTGCCCATGGGAATTTTACATAAATAATCTTTGGACAAACGAAAGTATCCCTGATCCAGGATATTATCATGTCCAGCTATAACATGATAAGTATATTTACAGCTCAGTTATTAACTCCCAAACCCAACCATTAGTTCTGAAATCCATGCAAACTTTGGTTCTTCTACATGGGGATTAAAAGGTGCACAAGGACAAAAGCAACACTCCAGAGACAGAGAGGATGGTTCCTGTATGTGGACTTCAGCAAAGCCAGGGAGGAAGATGGAGTTTCCTCTCAGTGTCTCACCTATTTGTAGCCAGTCTTGTTATGTTTGATCAAGACTGGAGAGACACACTGTGCTGGAGCCTTTTAAGGAGCTCCTGCAGGGATGACAAGCAGGGGCTGACCTTTATATTCTGTAATTGAGTATGGGAAAACATGAGGATGCACAATTAGGATAAAAAAGCCACTACCACCACCTGCATAAGCGAGCCAGGGGGCTTCAGCCTGATTCACTAAAGCCTTGAGCCTCCTGGCAGGAGCAAATGTCATAATTCAGGACACTGAGGGGATAAAACCCCCAGCCCTCATAAAAACCAGGGGTCTACTCATATGCTCACCCCAGCTCTCATAGGCAGGCTTACAAAGACAGGCCTGCACACATGAGAACATTGTTCCACACAAAGCCACAGCTCCCCATCTATCACAGGGAAAACAGTTTCAGTCCCACCAAGATGCTGAACCTGTATTTTCAGCTTTGCTTTCAAAACAGGATTTAAAAAAAAAAAAAAAAAAAAATAAATCCCTAGGGCACTATCATGATCTTCCTGGCCCAAAATCCCAAGATAAATTAAGAGCACGGCGTTCCCTGTGGCCGTGCAATGGGGATTAAAGGTTTTGAAAGGTAATATCCTGCTCTGAGCCTTTCAGCCAATATAGCCATGACACTGATTTCCTCTCCTTGGCTGCCTACCCCGTGCTGTTTATGAAACATATGTGTTTGGGGAAATATGTCTGAAAAGGAGACAGAATTTTTTTTCATGTGACTGATGATCATATGAATTTCTTTAATCAAATTGGATTAAATATAGAAACTATGACTAACAGTCTTCCTCCAGAGAGTAAGAAAAGCCTTTATTCTGCTCCCAGTGTATGCTGACTGTGCTTTACACCTCATTTTAACAGCATGCTTGAGGTTCAGGCAGACTCCTGCAGCACATCGCTTCTCTCTCAAAGGCTTTTAGCTCCCTCTAGAGCCCTTGAGGCACACGGAAGATTTTAACAAAATGCTGGTAAAATTAATTGGCAAACCATTAAATAATGCCCTTGCTAAGAACAAGGTGAAAATCAGTCAGAATTAAGAATGACTCCCCTTCCAGTCTTCTCTGCTTTCCTCTCTAACAATCTTTCCTACCCCACATACAAACCTGGATCAAGAATCATTATTGATTGATCTTTTAAAAACTGACATCAATTCAGGCCAGACTTTAAATCCAAGCCTTTGATGGAGCCAAACTCTGATGTCTGTGCCTATTCCCATGTGCTTTACTCAAGGGATGCCAGGAGATGTTGAGTACACCCTGTTCCACCTTCTTATCCAGGTATGGGGGAGCCCTCCCCTGGGTAGGACACCCCACACAGCCTCTCAGAGGCTGCAGGGAATTCCAGGGAATGCAGCCCTGTCTGTCTGCCTCTCCAGGGACAGACCTTCACAGAGCTTGGTGGGGGCCTCCTGTCAGGAGCATGAAATAGCCCTGTGCATGCTCTCCTGAGATTTACTGAGTTATCCCATGTGTGGTCTCCAGGGGAATGTGGGTGGGTAGTGACAGTGCTCATGTGCATCTGACTTGAAGGCAAAGCTGATGCCAGGAAGAAAAAAATGCATCTTTATCTCATCATTTGAGGTATAAAAATTCATCCCACAAGTGGGTACTTGCAAATAATCTCAAAGCTTTCTTGTGCATTCAACGCAAGCATGCTGAAATGCCTCTGCTTGAGCACTGGCACATGGGCACAGGGATCCTATTTGTTTCAGAAGCAGAGCCATAACTTCTCTGAAGGCAGACGGGACACTGAGCAGCAGCAGAAATGCCCCTTGTTGCAGAGGGCAGCTTAGGGCAGGGTTAAAGAGCAGCTGTCCCCACCACTGCCAACTCTGCTGGCTCTGTGGCACTCAGTCCTGTGCCACACATTTTTCACGTGTTTCACACTCCAGCCTGCCAACCCCCTGTCTCCCAGACACAAATGCACTTCTAGCAGGGCTCTGGGGGGTTCTGGGTGCTGGTAAGCTCCTCCAGCCCCGCTCTGGTGAGGTCAGGAACCTGCTGGTCCTTAGGGCACTGCAGGAAGCTGTGTGCCCTTGCTGAGGGCTGTGCCTCGATGCAGCCCCAAGCAGCAGGGGTGAAACTGAGGGTGAGTGTCTTTTCTGGGGACCCCAGCCCAGGAGGAAGGTTATCTATCAGCCTCAGCTGAGAGGGGTGACCACAGTCTGTTTCAGGAGTGAACAGAGCACAATCTCTATCAAAATCACTGCAGTCCTGTGTGATTTCCAAAGGCAGGTCAGCCCAAAGCAAGGGGAACAGCTAGAGGACAAGAAGCACTAACACTTATTTTCACCATCTCACCTCTTGGGATTGGCTTTCTCCCTTTCATCAGCCCAGAAATGTCACCGGGGAGTTTTTTCCCCACAGAAAAGAGGTGACAGAGCACCTGTGGGAGCGTGTCAAGAGGCACCTCCAGGAGCACTTCTGATGAGTGACACCAGGTCAGACCCTGTGTCCCACCTGGTCAAAAGCAATCAGTGCAGGTGGGCTAGAGACAAAATCTGAGACAAAATCTGCAGCTCTGGAACAGGGGTGTGTGTTCCCATCTGGAGAATTGGACACCACCTGCTGATGGGTACACTTACACAAAGAAAGGGAGTCTGATCTCTTAAGGGTAAGAAAATGGAAATAAACATTTGGTGTGTTTTAGATCTCTGTTTTCTCAACTAGTGGCTTAAAATACAGAACTAGTAGTAATTAGTGACTCAAAATTACAAAAATTCTAAAGGAAAGGAGGGAAAACAGACAACAAAAAGACAGGAAAACAGCATAAAGAGAAGATACCATCACTTCTCAGGCTCTACTCACTCGTTTGGATTTTTCTCCTCCAATTCTGATACTTATTTAGCGCCGTGGACTGCAAATTGTTGGCTCTCTGGAGTGCTGAGCAGAAACAGAAGGGACACAGGGTCAGCTAATGCAGCAAAAGGCAGGAAGCAAAAGCAGAGCTGGGGCAAACAGAGGAGGAGTGGAGGAACAGAAGCCCAGTTCCAGGTGTCAGGGGTCAGCGTTCCGAGCCGCCTGCAGCCGGGAGAGGGCAGCGCGCACCCGCCGCGGGATGCGGGAGCGGCTCGGGAACCTCTCACGGATCCCGGTCCCACACTTTTAATTTTTTTTTTTTTTAATTTAAAATGCATATATGAATGTGGGTGTGGTGGGAGATGGGAAGAAACGAATGCTGTTTGCCTTTTATTTTCTGCAGAGCAATATCTTTGGCTGTTTTTAGCACATCTTTTAGTTCTGACCAGCTCCAGAAAAGTTTCTTTCCATGTGAATCCCAAACATCTCCTCACCTCCATGCTAGCTATATCCTTTCCTCCCTGTGCTTTCACTGGCTACAAAACCATGCAGCAGCTACCTGTAGAAACCTCTCTAGTGATTCTCAGCCTCACCCTTGCCTAGGCAGTGCTGCAGATATGGCATTGCCTAACAGCATCCTGACATTTTACTGATGGGAAAACATTCATCCCAGCCCTGCAAGCCAAGCACGAGGCACAACTCCTCCAGGTTACCCTGAACTGTGGAAATGGTGCTTGAGTAACAGCACAAAAACGGCAGAAAACCCCCCAAAAAGACAACCTGGCCACAATGCAGGGAGCACCTTCCACTTCGAAAAGTCTCCCCTAGTCCTACCTGCAACCCTCAGAGAAGCTGCTGGAGCACGCCCAGGTCAGAATACTGCTTACCATCAGCGACTTTGGATGTTTTGGAGCTTTCCTGGGGCACCACGGGGCTCCTGGTGAGCGATGCCCACCTCTGGATGGGGCTGGAGCAGGCGGGGGGCTCCGGCAGCGAGGTCTGGCCTTCGCTCACCTCCGAGTTCGAGGAGTCCCCGTTGAAATCAGACTCCAGCTCCGAACTACAGGCAAAAGGGCAAGATGGAAGTGGGACATTTCAGGAGGTGCAACAAGCACCAGCATGAGCCCCGACAGCAGTGTGGGTGTTTCAGAAGGAAGAAGTGCCTGGCAGCCAAAGCTGATGTCCTCATTTTCCTTCTTTCATCACCATTACGACAGGACTGTGATTTGCTGTAGGTGCCACCCAACTGAGCCATCCCATTCCCATCAGACTCTGGATTTGCCCCCCCCAGCCACAGCATTCAGCACCTGGAATCAAAGTGGGGTGCAACCCCTCACTGCTCACACAGCAAGGCCAGGCACTGCTGCCCACAAGGCTGTGCAGCAGGATGAACTCAGGGAAACAGCATTTGCAATGCTGTGGTTGGCTTGGAAACAATGCACAAGCCTCAGAACTCTACACTTTTCACATTTTTTTCCTGCAGATTTGTGAAAATAAGAGGAGAAAGGAGCCCAGAGGAGAGGTGTGAGGACAGCCACAGACCCAGCAAGAAAACATGAGTCAAGAAGCTGGAGAAAATTTTAAGCATAAGTCTAGAGAGAGAGGATTCAGTGAAGCTACCAAAGCAGCCTTCAAATGTGCAAAAAGTGTCTGTAGGAAAGAAGGAAACAAACTCTCCTAATAACTAGAAGCTGCAGGGCCAGTCCATGTAACACTGAGCAGTGCAGAAAGGCATCTGAGCTGATCACAGAGGCAGATTATGGCAAGCCCTTGTGTATATGTAATTAAAAATACACCACATAAACACACATGTGGATGACATGCAGATCCTGACCTTGCCTCAGGGCACAACAACTGTTTGAGGTGATTATTAGCCCCTTTTCTAATAATCAGGCTATTTCTTTCATCTCTGAAGTCCAGGCTGTAGGGAACAGACACCATCAGCCCTTCTGATGTGCCCAAATTCCCGCTGCCACACATGACCGCAGCAGGATCCCACTCAGCCTCTTTGGATGCAAACAATAGTGCCAAGCTAATTCTTAGATTTACTGTGATGGTGAACAGCTGTGCCTCAAAAGGAGCTCACACCGTGAGCACTCCTGTTGGCATGGCAGGAGAATGCTGCTCTGTGTTCATACAGAAGAAAGCAGGGTTTTGTTGTCACAGCCCAGGGCACAACTCAGGAGGAAGAAGAGGAAAAGGAGAGGCTGCAGGCCTGTATAAAACCACACATTTGGGTAGCACCCACCTTGCCTGGCCCCCAGCTTCACCCAGATCAAACCAACAGTACTGGGAGGCCAGGGCAGGCAGGACAGCAGGGAAGTGAGCACTTCTCCAGGTGCACTGCTCTCTCAGCAGGCTGAAACAGAGTGGCCTCGAATCTCATGCTAAAACACACTTTTTAAGCTGACTTTCAAGCAATGTCAACCATACAGATAGACATAAATATATATATGTAAAAGTATAAATACATGAAGGCTTTGATAGCTGAGACCTTGTGTGAATGAAGAGATACCACACTGAGATCGGGCAGAACGCCACACCAAAGGAAAAGAAAAAGCCCTGCCATTAACATTGATTGATATCTTTCTGTTTTAAAGAGCACAACGTGTATTTTCCTTGGCCAGCAAGGAGGTAAGTGCTGTAGGATGAGGTTTCTCCTCTCGGGGGTCATTATTCACCGTACCTAAAGCCTGAACTGCAAAGCTGTGTCACCAAACTGGTCGTTTTCCCAGTCCCACCGAGTTCCCTGCGGCCAGCTCAGCAGTGCCATTTGTCACTTGCTGTTTCTCTTGTCCCCCTTTTCAGGCAGGGACTGTCCTGCCAGAGCAGAGGGGACAGTGGGATGTTTAGCTCGGAGCCACTGGCACCCGCTGTGCTGTCACCTCCTGTGCCATGCCCTGCTGGCAGGGAGCCGGGGTGCTGCTGTCCAGCCACGGGGGAAGGAGCTGATCCCTCAGATCAGGGGGATTAGCCAGCTCTCATCGCTGCCTGGATGCCACCAAGGCACCACGAGCTGCAGGGTGTTAGCAGGGGATGCGAGCACATGCTCTGCCAAACAGGTAGGAAACTCTTCCTTGTGTTCTCCATTTCCTCGTGGACAGGTTCATCCTTCCCTGTGAGAGCACCCAGCACTCAGAGCACGAACCCCACTTAAAACCACCTCAGGGTATCGCAGAAAGTTGAGTTTCTCAGAGCCAGGTCGCTCTCCAAAAGCTGCACACAGCAGCACAAGTGGGTGCTTAGAGGGTGTCAGGAATCTGAATGAGCTTCCCTGCAGAGCAGCAGTGTTTGTGACAGTTGGTCTCTTGGGTTTGCCTTTTTTCCTTTTTGTTTTTCACTCCCCCTCTGACTGCTTAGTTCTCAGTAAGGAAAAGTGCTTTACTCAGGGGATACCAGTCCAATCTTTAGATGTAATGAACTTCCACAGAACCCTGCCCAAAAGCAAATATATCCTCGTGAGTATGTAGAAATTAGGCTTCCTCTCACAGCTCCCCAAGGTTCATCAAATTTCAGATTTCTTAGGGATGGGCAGGCTCTCAAAACCCAGGAGAGGCCCGGGGTGTGGAGCTGCAGGATGAGGCCCAAGGTGGGAGGTGGCCACATCACAGGATGCACCTTTTGCCATAACACACCCATTGCCCAAATCCCTGTGTAACAAAAACTGTCCATTCCAAGAGCTGAACCCAAGCTGATCACTGCAACGTTTATCCCTCTGGTTCAGGCCCCTGTGTGGGATGGGAATGTTTGAACATTTCCTGCAAAGTGATTCATGTGCCTTGTGGGGATTTATGGCTGCGGATAAGAACAATTGTTATTCTGAGCATTTGTGGTTTTTTTTTTTTGTTTGTTTGGTTCTTTTCTCCCAGTCCCCCTAGCTGTATATACATCCAGTACTGTATTTTGTTACGATTTTCTTCAGCGTTCCAGAGAAAACCAAAGTGCTCTTATAGGTTTACTTGTATTTTAAGGTACCTGCTAGCATCACTGGTGACCATGACTCGAACAGCGAGGAGGTTGTGCTCAGCCATCTCCTCCTCGGGGATGACCCTCACGATGGCCCACTCAGGGGAAGGGGGTGAGAACCAGCGCTCCAGCTCCTGGTGTGCAGGGATGCTCCTCGCCTTCTTGGGGGAGGTGGGCTCATCAGCCACGGGCAGGCAGCAGCCTGTGAAGGCACAAAGGTGACAGCAGGCTGTTAGGGGAGGAGGGACTCCATGGGGCACCTCACTTGAGCGGTCCTTGGCTGGGGGGTTTCTCCCTGGGGTGCTGCACTGACCCCAAAGCACAGGCAAGGTGCGTGCACTGACAGCCTGGCATGGCAAAAACACCCCTCCAGCCCAGTACAGCCCCGTCAGGGCTCCTCAGCTTGGATCCAGAAAGAAGGAACCTTCAGGAGCAGCCTCAGCTTCTGCAGCTGCGGGTCCTGGTGCTGCTCAGTGGGATGGACATCAGCCTGGTGCCTGGTGGCAGCCCCACAAGTAGGGATTTGTGGGCTTTTCCTATGCACCCGTGTGTGTGGCAGGAGGCAGATGAACCAGCCTTGCTTGGGTGGCCTCACACTGCAAGTTTAGGTCAGTTTAGGACAGCGGGAGTGAGCAAAATAAACACAGACCCTTCAGGTTATTTTTGATTTGGTACAGTGAATACAGACCCTGATTTGTGAAAAGAAGCAACATCCCAGCAGTTAAACAGCACTGCCCCTGGACTTCACATTCAGGCAAGGGGAATAAAGAAAAAAACCTCGCTCACCCCAAGTGATTAAGACAGGAGATCATTTCTCCCTGTGAAATCCTTCATTTCTGAGCAACCTTATGTACCCACAATCTCCCACTCAAGCAGATACAAACATTTCAGCTGCAAAGTTCCCTGGGGCTGGGTGCAGAAGGGACAAAGGACAAGCTCCAGGAGAGTGGCTGTGCTTGGTTCACTGCCCATGCATGGTGGTTTTATTGTATCCAATTCAACACCAGTGCTTCTAATTTACACCTGTGTAACTGGGAGAAAAATATCAAACTTGGGACATGGCTTATTTTCTAATCTGCTGGAGCAAACCATCTAGTTAACATCAATTAAACTCCTATTTAACTTGCAGTGCCTCCATTTATTGCAGGAGTGCACTCACCCCATCCTTCTCCTTGCAGGAGTTTTTACCTTGAACGTGTTGAGGCCCTACATCCAGCTCAATAGCACCTCAGCAGCCACATGTTTCTTGGCTGCAGAGGTTTCGTTGCCTCTGGGAGATGGGAAGAAATTAATACCTCTCTGATTTTTATGTCTGACTTCTAGTTTGGCCCAACCAGGCCACGCACCCAAGGATGCTGTGGGCTCCAGCAGCTAAGCAAAAATCAGTGTTTTGAGCCAATTTGTAAACCCCAAATCCTTCAAGGCAACTTTTTCCTTAAAAGATGGTGCATTTTACATGAAAATCAGAGCAAGCAAAGGCAAATAATAGTTAGGCAACTCTTTCTATAAATTCTGTAGCCATGCTGGCAATAAACACCGCCCAAGGTCACTTCAAGTGGCTGCTAAAGAGAGTCAGTTTTGCCATTGGCTTGCACACTCAGTAAGTTCCTTCCTACCCTACTCACTATGCTTTCCCTGCCACGCTAGCAAGAAAGAGGAAAAAACATGTTTATGACTAACAGACACACAGCTGGAGACCATCAAAACCCACAGACAGACAGACAGACAGACAGACAACCTACAGTGATTCCTAGCATGGTTCCTGAAGGTGAACACATTTCCAGTCAACACGTCCCCCTGCAATAGCTTGCTGCACATCCAAGTTTCCAACCATTAGGGACACATAATAGTCAGAGTTGGTGAAGGACCTCAGGGTGCCATCCAGGACAACAGATGACAGTGATGGATGGCACCATTACCTCTCTGAAGAGATAAATTTCTGGGCTTGCTTTTTTTCTATGGCATTCTTCTTCGGTTTTGGGTTTTTTTTTTTTTTTTTTTTTTTTGGTTTGGTTTTTTTTTTTTTTTTTAGATTTCTTTCTAGCATCACAGTCTCTCCCCTTCTTGAACTCTGCACCCAGGAGCTGATGCTCTCAGAAAGCTGTTAAAGCTGCAAAGTCCTTTCTGAGCAGGTTAAGTTTACATTCACAGTGATACCAACCAGGTCCAAGCCCAGCACCTCAGCCCATGGCATGGGGGTTGGACTAGTCCTCTGTAGGTGCCTTCCCACCCAAACCACTCTAGGATTTGAAAGTAAGCCCATTCCTTACTAACATATTTTATCAGTGTTTTAGTGAGACATACAAATTGAATAAATTATGTTGCACTCAGCTCCATAAAAGCAGAGACTGGGCCATCTTGGTGTTTCAGTGCGTGGGACACCCACATGTGCACATTAACTGGCTTACACATTCTGCAGGGCATTTGGAAAGTTTAATGCTAGAACCTCAGTCCCTCATCACAGGGCTGCACCTTGGCTAACAGGCTCAAACAGAAAGAAGAGATTTCCCACATCTTCAGGATTTTTTTGTAGGCTTTGAGGATGTTCCACCATCCAACTGGTCCCTCCTAAGAAGCAGGAGATTTTTCAATCCCTGAGGACAACAGGGGTCTGGAACAAGTTCAGGCAGCAGGGATGTGCTGCTGCAAGCCTCATGTAAGCGCTGTGGGGGGAGAGTGTGGCCAATCCAAACAAAAGCCCAGAGCTCCACAGGCCTGCATCCCACCTGGCAGTCATTACCTGCTCTCCCACAGCAGTGCAAACACATCCAGCCAGCCACCACTGCCACTGTGCCACAGGCTGCTGCTCGTGTTTGAGGAGGATCCAAAAGGAGAAGTTATGTTCTGATACAAACAAAGTATTCAAAAAGAAATCTGGAACCTCTTTACAGCTCTTATTTTGTGCAAGTAGAGAAGAAGGGCCATGTGAACTAATTTCTGATGAATCAGCCCAAAGGTTGAGTACTTACATAAGGGTGAGGCACACATTTATGCTCCTTGGCAGATGTTAGGCTAAATTAGAAGTAGGTGATTCAGAAAGTTCCAGCCTCACAACTCTCCCTGAATCCTGAACAGCCATCCATCCTTGCAGCACCAGCAAGGGGCTCAGTGAGATGCCAGCACAGCAAGGCTGAGCAGGAGGACCCTGATTTTCTGGAATTCTGACTTCAGGGTGGAAACCAGGGAATCAGTTCCCTGATTCCCATCATAGTGCAGGTTAAGACTGCCAGGAGCTCGGAATACTGGTGAAGGACTTCAGGCCGCTGCTGCTTGAGTCCTTTCCTGTCTGTGCCTGGCTCTTGAGTATCTCCAGTGAAGGACACCCCACACCCTCCCTGGGCAACCTGTTCCTCTGCACAGCAAAGAAGTTCTTCTCGTGTTCAGGCAGAACCTCCTGTGCACCAAGTTCTGTCCATTGCCTCTTGTCCTAGTGCTTAGCACCACTGAGCAGAGCCTGCCTCTGGCCTCTTTTCACCCTCCCTTCAGATACTGGTAGACTTTGATGAGGTCCCCTCTCAGTCATCTGTTTTCAAGGCCCAAATCTCTCAGCCTGTCCTCATGAGAGAGATGCTCCAGCACCCTAATAATTTCCTCCCCAGGCCAGGAGATTTTTGACTAGAAGCCAAGAGACTGAGCCAGAGTAAGCGAGCTTTATAAAAAGTTAAAGCTGCAGAGGTATCCCACGTGCAGGATGGAAAAGGCACAGCCCCATTCCCTGCCTGTGTAAAGTGGTGCCATGCCACTGCCCTCTGTGTGGCAGCAAGGGCTCTTATCAGAGGAAACCCCAGTCCTCAGGAAACAGTGCCTCAAAATAGCATTTGTGTAAGGTAGGAAACGTGGAGTGAGCACCATGGAAATGAAGTAATTTTCATTTCCATCGTGCTCACTCCCCATTTCCTCTTCCTGTGCCTCGGCACGATAAAGACTTCCAGCAGGGAATTTGCCTGCTCCACAGGACATTGGCCATACTAATCCTTGGCCAAAGCATTCCAATGACCCACGGAAGGTGGCTGGAGGAGCACGGCCACGCTGTGTCGCAGTCAGAGCGGGTCTGTCACACCAGCACACGCCACCAGAGTCCCTCAGCAGTGCTGACAACAAGTGCTGTGTGCCCTTTCTGGATGCTGGAGCTCCCCGAGCCAGACAAGGAGCCTCTGTGCTGATTCCCAAATCCTGCCTGTGCTTTGGGGCTGTTGGGTGCAGGGCCCTCAGGCTCCGCTTGGTCAGGTCCTGCAGCCAGCATAGCTTGGGGTGTTTGTGCTGCTTTAGGGTCTGTGTGCACACAGCTCCAACTTGCTGGTAGGATTAAAGGAATTTATGTTTTCCATTCCTTCAGCTGTTGTTAACGTCCTCCTTACTCTGCTGTCACTCACACATGATGACCCTTCTCATCCACAACCCTGCCCCAGTCTTTGACTGACTTGCATTTGAGAGCAGAGAACATGACTTTAGAGTTTTTGGGGGATTTTTTTGTTTGTTTGCTTGCTTGTTTGGTGGTTGGGGTTTGAAAATTTCTTTATGCAAGCAGTGAAGCTTAGCTGCCTTCAGCTACTTAACAGCAGCAACACAGCCAGTGATTTGAACAGAACAATCACATATTCATCTGGCCTTCCCACTCAAACACGATGAAAAATATGGATAAAAACAATTTCTCCTTTGTCTGCATTTCAAAATTCACCTCACCCTCCTCACATGGACAGAGAAACAACTGTTTTCCTTACAGGGCAAGGATTCAGCTAGCCCTGTGGTAGATGAGAAGTATTCCTAAGGCTTCAGCTTGCAGGGCTTGTACCTGGGTTGGCTCTCACCCAGAGGTCAGGACTGGTCAAAACTCACTACAATCTATGGGCCTGGCCAAAGAGCCCCTGCAGATCTCAAGGATAGGTACAGATACAAACCCTTTTCCTTTAAAACAACGTTTTTCTCTCCACTGAGTGTCATGTCAAGTGTTTTCATTCAATCTTCAAGTGTTTAAATTCAATCTTGTGCCAGCTCACCTTTGCATTTGAGACAGAAATGTCTGCACCAGGCATCTAATTAGTCAGAGATACAGCAGTGAGGGACAAGGACATTATAAAAGACCTTTCCCTCCATCTCTCTGGAGATGCTTTCCCTGGCTGAGCCCTTCAGGAAGCTCACAGGCTCAAGGCATTGTCTTGCTAACCAAAAGCAGGCAAATTCAGCATGGCTCTTCTGCTCGCTCAAAACTCAGCACAACCCTGATTCTCTCAATGATAGGCTTGTAAAATTCACATTGCTTACAGAGTGACAATCCAAACTTATTCTAAAAGGCATTTTTACTTTTTTACTTTTTTTAAAATAACTTTTTGTAACAGTAAATTTAGTCTGGATGCATTTCAGCATCTAATAGGGCCTTCATGCAGCATCACTGTCCTGCAAAGGCTCTGTGCCCAAGGCAGGCACATGGCAGTGAAACCTGATGTCCCCACAGTTATTGCCTTTTCTAATGGAAATTCTTCCAAAACTGTGGCTTGGATCAACCCATTTGGAGAGCCAAAGTCATCCTCAGGTCCAGAAACAAGAACAGAGCAATCTCCTGGGATGTGGGATCAGGGACTCTGGGATCTCAAGAGGTTTTCCTAATACTTTGGGTTGCCTTTCTTCCTCGGGAATTAGGGCAAAGCTGGCAATGCAGCACAGCAGTGGAGGGATCTTTGTTGTCTGTATTGTGCTGCCTGTTACAGACCCGAGCTCCATGGATATTCTTACAGCTGAAAGCCTGCAATGACACCATGCTCGGAGGTGAGGTTACAATGGGTTTTGCTGAGCTGATGAAAACACCCCGGGAGTCCCTGGCATGGTTCCACTTCAGAAACGTGCCCAGCAGTGTGCCAGTGACAAAGAACAGCCCTTTTCAAAGGGGGTTAGCCCTACCCACCCGGGACACCTTCTCTGATTGCCATTTGTACAGCGCTGACCGCTGCAGCATCCGAGATGCTGGTGGTGCTGCAAGTCCTGCCCCACGAGGCAGCCTGACTCCAGCCGGGCTGCTGCTGCTCCTGACTCATCTGCCAAGCCAGATCACACCGCTGTGACCTGGCAGGGAGGTGACAAGGCCTTGGGAAGCCGCCAGCTTCGGGCAGAGCCAAGCTCTTGCTGGGGCAGCTGGACCGGGCCAGCCGCTTCCTCCCCACCTCAGGCAGAGCACGTGCTGCCCACAATGGCACAAAGCCTAGGCTCTGCCAAAAACCATTCCCCTCCCCACCAGCAGCACTGTGCCAAGCGGCTCTGACACCAGCTGGCCCAGGGCAGCTGGCTTTGATCAGCTCCTCTCAGGACTGGCTTCTCCCCACATGGACAAAAATGGTCAAAGATGCTCCACCGAAAATCCCCATCCAAGGCAGCTGCACCAGCTCCCCGTCAAGTGGATGCTGCTGGGCCACAAACAGCCAGAAGTGTTCACATTTCTCCTCCCTCCTCCTCTTTAGCTGGTTTTAAGTCATGTGAGGGGAATTAAATTTTAAGCAAATCCTGTGGGATTTCTTGGCTAAAGTGAGTCAGACCAAACAGGAGCCCCACATAAGAAAGAAAGGGGGAGCGAACCTTGCCAAGTCAACCCAAGTATGAAAACTCACACAAACCCAGAGAACATCCCTGAAGGCAGATGAAAAGCATGAACAGAGCCAGGAAACAACATATTTAAAAAATTATATCTACCTTTCTTCTTTGGCCTACAACACACTCAAGATACTGGCAGTCAGGAACAAAGTATTTGTGGGGAGGGTGGTCCAGAAAAAAAACTCCAAGAACTCCTGATCTGCTCAGGCTGGGGGTCCCCACACACACCAAACACAAGGTCTGGTGGCTGACCAGGTGGAGATGCCCCAGCAGGGCCCTCAGAGGGGACAAGAAATTGTCCCTCCCTGTGGGCAGACAGCTCCACCCCTGCTCCATAGCTATGGAAAAGCACACAAGGAACAATTCCTTGTAGGCCTTGTTTGGGGATAGGGAGGAAGAATGAAACCTCCTGCAACTAGTTGTCCCAAGCTGCAGTGGGGACAAAAAAATTAAATTTTAATTCTTTAAAAAATTAAATATTTTTGAGAAAAAATAATTTGCAAACATATATGTGTAATCATTTTACTAATAATTTCTGCATGCCATTTCAGAGCATCATATTATGTGGATAAAAATAAATCCACACCAAAATCCGTTTCTTTCAACTACGCTAGAAATTGTTAATGTCTGCTGGCTTGGAAGGGCTTTATATTATAGAATTAGGAAAATAGAAGAGTGGGATAAAACAATGCTTCTTTATGTGTAATTTTGATTGATGGATTTATAGACTTGATCACATAAGGAACAGGAGAAATGGTTACTGAGGCTAAAAGTCTACTGATGTGATGTTTTGCCACCTCTGGCACAGAGGGCTGTGAAGCAGGAACAGTATGACAGCATTTACCCAAAACAGCCCCAGCCACTCAGGACTGGCACGGGGCTTTGTGGTGCTCAGGTGAAAGGTACCACCCAAATCCAGAGCGCTCCTCTGGTCAGCAGGGTGTGGGTGCCTGGCACCCAGGGCTGGCACAGGGCTCACCCTCCCTGCTGTGCAGCAGAGCTGTGCAGGCACAGCTGAAATGAGCCCAGTGAGCTCAGGGACAAGATCCCGAGCAGAAAGCACTGGCCAGGAAAGCACAGACCGTGTGCCACTGGAAGAGGGAATGGGGAAACACCTACAGCGTGGTTACACCTTTATGCTGCTGAAATACAGGGCTCAGCAGCCCACACAAGTGAAACCCAAGCTCAGCTGTCAGAGCTTCAGCATCCTGCAGCCTGAGCTCAAAACACACAAAGCTGCATGGGAGCACTGCCTGTGTCAGAGCAGAAATCTGAATGAAGACATCCTGCTGAGGTATCCCACAGATCTGCCTTAGGAGGCTACCAGGCTTCCAGCAGCATTCCCAAACTGATGCCCTGTCCCAGCTCCAACTTTTCATCTCACCTGAGATACCACCAGGTAGGTTTTTGCCCCTGGAAAAGGATTCCTACAAAAAGTATGATAGCTGACATTCCACAGATTTCAGTTCTTGCCACATCTCCCTTTCTTTCTCCTCACACTTCTAACAGAAGCAATTTCCACTTTGTTGTGGCTAACATGTGGCAAAGATTAAGGGGAACTGCTGCTCCCATTATCCATGGGGTGGCACTGAGCTTCGTGGGGCAGCAGGACCAGATCACCTGCCTGGCTTTCAACCATCACTGCCTACAGAGGCTTTCCTGCCACTTCTTCTCCATCCCTGATCCAGGAATGAGCCCCCTTCTCCTGCCCCTGTGCCAGGAGACCATCTCCTCCCAGTCTCCTGTGAGCCCATGCCAGCACTTGCACAAGTTCTTCAGCAGAAAAATACTTTCTCCAAGTCCCCATCACCTACTTTGTAAACAAACACTTCTGAATTCTGGCACAAAATATAACCACTGTTTGAAGCTGTCAAAGCCAGTCAGAGACTCCTGTGATTTTTTACTGCATCTGAGGAGACAGTGCACATTTATGTACTAATACAAACTGAACAAAAATTAACAAAGGAGAAAAAGAAGAAGCTTAGAGGAAACTTATTAGATCTACTGAATATGTGTCTTTAGGAAAAATTGATTCTCAAAGAAAACCTGCTATGATAGCACACTATTTCTATCATTTGAGGGTAAATATATATTTAATTAGAGCAATCTGTGTTAGTCTGGTATATTAAGGCATGAATTAATTTTGAATTTGGAGTGCAGCAACAACACTTTCAGTTTCCAGTGTCCGTCAAAATAGTATTTTTGGACACAGATTCAAAGCGCCAAAAGCCTTAAAACAAAGATGTGAATGAATGAATAACTGCAGAACAAGTGCTGAAAGGGCAAATTCAATACTATAGCAATACGGAAATGTCACCATTTCACATTTCAAAAAAACATTTCAGAAATTCCATCCATTTCAAACAAGTTTGGAGCCCACCACCTGATGAGATTAAAGCCTCCCTTCTTTTTATGTGAGCACAGTTCATGAAGAAAAGGAAAGAGAATTGGGGAAATATTTACATGAGTAATATGTATGCTTGCATCAGGCATTAATATGTCTTATCTTCAGTGACATGATCTTTCAGGCAAAAAAAATCAAGTCATCTGCAAACACGTCATGTCTTCGAAAGCATAAATATTAACGCAGAACTCAGTGTATTTCAAAACCCATTGTTTTGATTGGAATGTGAGGAATGAGTGAGCTAGAAGTGAATTAAAGCCAATTATAGTAACTAATTGCCATAATGCTGTGGAAAAATGCAGATCATAGTCTTTGCTTGAGGTTGGAAGACACACAGAAATAACTTTCACTGGCATTTTACAGCTGTAGCAATTTAGAAGAAACTCAGAGGAACAGAAATTACTCTTCTTGGTAGAGTTAATGAAAGGCTGGTGTTTGGATTTGATCAATTTTAAGATGTTTTGTCTGTATTCTTCTAGTCAAATCAAGTATGCTTAAAATTAAAAAGATCTTTAAAGGCTTAGCATAATTATAATAAAGGTGGGTTACCTTTAGTGAATGCTAACATGTTTGATTTTCATTAACAGACACCTAGGCAGTTAATGCTGCTTGGCCTTGAGAATGAAGGGTTAGCCTGGTTTTTTAAAAATTTCATAAAGAAAATAGGCACATCTCTATACTTATTTTCAATCCAAATGGCCTTAGTGGCAACAGACAAGCTCAGAACCCATTTGAAGCAGTGTAAAGAGGAGGAAAGACAGAGCATTACCTGAGCCTGCCCTTTTCATGCTGTAATGGCATCTGTGACACCAGGTCTTAGAGGTCATTAACTGTGCAAAGAGGCATTGATGTCCCCTGCTCCTAAATCACGGATTTTGGGAGGCACCCAGGACAGGGAGAGCCCAGAGGAGCAGCCTGCCTGCCCCTCATTTAAACAACTGCAGCTCTGCAAAGGGACACAGCATCACAGCTTTTTGGGGCACTGCTGACAGCTGTGGGGCTGGGAGAACTCCAGAGCAGAGCAAGAGGAAGATCCAGGTCTCCTGCTCACAGGGAGCTCTGCTCACATGGCAAGATAAGGAGTTCCAACGAGCTTATCACATTCACACAGACCTTAACCCACCAGGCTCTCCCTTCAGCAGCACTGCCAGCAGCAAAACTGGAACGTGTGGTTTTATTGTGTAATAATTTTGGCCAAGAGTGAGGGAACAAACACAAACTTCCTCCTCTCACGCTGAGCATTTCATCTATTTCTTATCCATACACTGTGTCCTGCCTTGTCTAACAGTGCATGGGCTGCCTGCTGTGAGGTACATCCCTCTCCTGACAGCACTGGCTAGGGATGTGACTGCTTGGGTCTTCTGCATCTCTGGGAGAAATAAATCCAGACTCTCATGTTACCCCAATTCCACTGATATTTTAGCAGGAATGAGTGAAACTTTATGAGAACAGCATGTACATCTGATGCCTCTCAACACTTCAGTGCCAAACAAATCATCACCTTCTGCAGGCAAAAACACTCTTCTGATGTTTCCCTGCCACTGCCTCTGCCTGAAACTGAAAACTGTGCAAAGCGTAAATTCAGTTTTACCCAGTTGATTTGTCTGTTACAATTAAGTGCCAAGTATTGTCCTCAGTGGTATTTGTTGCCCATGTTTTCATAATGGATATAATCTACCTCTCAGACAGCAAACTTTTAACTGTGCCTGGTGGCTTTTCCTTTGGCAGGGAAGATGGAATAGTTCATTGAGAATAACATCTGTTCTTCTTTGGCAATGATGTTGTCTTTAGCAACAATTTGAAAAAAAAAAAAAAATCTGTCATTCAAACAACCCCAGTGAGGTTCAGTTTTAATTCGTTAAAAAAAAAATAAAATCACACAATCTTTCCATTAAACTCTTGGGACTATTCTTTCTAGGATTTTTTTTTTCTTTGAAATGCAAAGGAAGAGATTATGGCTTAAGAATTGCAGAGTAAGCAAAAGCAAGAAAATGAGGGGGAGGAAGACTTAAGAAAGCTCTTCTGGAGAATATGCTGTTTAAAAAGAATTCCACCACCAGCTTAAAATACAAAAATTAAAATAAAAATTTAAACAAGTAATCAAATAAAGCAAGGCAACTGTTAACAGGCAATGGGTCACCACCAGCTTCAGCTTCCAGGGGTCCAGCAGGTACTGGGAAGAGCACTCCAGAGCGAGTAGCAAAGGTAAAGATTTATCCTGGGTTATTACCTGCTTTTCCTGAACACAACAAAAAATCCGAACACATTAACTTATTACCTTTATGACATATGTTAATATGTAAAGTAACAGTGTAAGGAAAGGTAGCAGAGGCCAAAGAGAGGAGGAAAATGCTGTTTGTGTGTGCCCCATGCCCACCAACACCAGCTCCTCATCCCCAGGAAGGGTAAAACCCAGCACCAGTCACCCTGGATCTGCAGCAAGGGGAAAACTCCTCAGGGACCTTGATGTGCATCACAAGGGACACACATGCAATGACACCACCACAGTGAAACTCTCGGGCCTCTGGCTCAGGCCACAAGCAGGGTACCACCACAGCATCCACCACAAGAGGAAGGTGCAAAACCAGTGTGAAGTCACTACCAAGTCTCTGTACCCAGGAAATTTTTTATAAAAGGAAGAGATGAAACAAGGAGACTTATAAAGAACTACATTTATTTTTGTTTACAGCAGATATCATAAATAAAGCTATAACAATTTTCACTATGTGCAAAATACAGAATTTCCATGTGAAAATTTAAATACAGAGTTAAAAACTATTTAATAAAAATATTCAGTTAAGAATATAAAGTAAAAGGAAGACAGAAGATTTAGGAGGAGAAGGACAGAATCCTCACTGGGCAGGAAGAGCAAGGAAAACTCTGCAACAGAGAGTAAAAAACACAGCAATAGGAAGTGGTTTGAAATGGCAGACCTTTATGTCATGACCTTCATATTAAAGCATGCTGAGCTTTATAACAACACACTGCAGCCCTGAAATACACTAGGAGTCACATCCCAGCCATTTGTGCAGGAAATGACGTTTGAAACACTGAGAGATTCTGTGTGGGCACAGTGTAGAGACTTTCAGAGCCATCGAGTCATTTTAGGATACCCACATGAATAAATACAATTGGCTGAGTTGTGCAAATGTACAGACCAGCAAGATAAGGAGCCTGGGGCTCTGGCCCTACTGCCTTCCTTGTTCCTGCCTGAGGTGTGTGGAATAGGGCAGAGGATGTTTGGCCCCTCCTAAGATCGATCCCCAAAGGCCTTTCCCTTTGAGAGGGGTCCTCAGCCAGACCCTCAGTGTACTTGCTGGTCAGCCTGAGCCCTTGGTTCTTGCTGGGATTCATTTCCCCTTCTAGATTGTCACCTGGTGATTATACAAACTGGACCTTATGTAAAAAAATACATCCAAAATAATGGTGGGAGTTGGTCACGGAGAAGGGTGGCAACATCTCATGCAGCAAGAGAAACGCAATCAGAGTGCCAAGCAAGGCCCAGGTAATAAAACCACTCACACCAAAGCCCTCTGGAACCTGGCATGTTGATAGAGAACCACATGCACTTCTAGGCCTGCCTACGATGTCACTTGGGGTGGAAGACTAGAACTTGCACCATTTTGGCTAATTTGCCTACAGAACCTTTTAAACCACGCTTTTCCAGTAGGAAAGCAGGGACACTGCTTGCTCATTGGGTGTGTGAGCTTGATGCAAATAGGTGTTCGTGTTAACCTGGAAAATCAGATGGGTCATCTCACCCTTTCCTTATTTTAAATCCTTCCTTTAGTTCTTTGAAAGAAGGCTTTAACAAGTTCTTTCAAGAAACCCTTTACTTGCCTAACTTACCTTAAAGGCACAGGGAAGCACACATGCACAGACACAGAGAGAAAAACATTACTTCTTCCAGAACTGTGAACTCAGCAACAGGTTAAATAATCATGCCAAAGCTCCATTAATATACCAGACGCACAGATTGCTCCAACAGTTAAAAAAACCAAAAAACAACAAAACAAAACACACAATGAAATGCTTTCAAACAACAGGGTTAGTCGTGTAATTTTGGAACTGGAAAAAAAATCACCTGAGAGCAGAAAGGCTTCAGCCAGTGAGCGGGTGCAGCACCGGAATGTTGAATTGGACTACAAGCAATGAGGGAGATTGGCAGAGAAGACAGCAGGGAAGAAAACACAGAACTTCACTTGGTTATGTAGGAAAGCATCAGGAAGATTACATCGGTACAAAGAATAACTGGGCAAAGTGAAACTGCCTTTTTTTTCACTCAATTATCAATGAGGACAAGCAGGTATGAGTATTACTAGCAGAACAGTAAGATGAAATCAAAAAATCAACCAATTGGAATGATACCAATAAAATAACTCTCCCAACAGAATCACCTGCAAAATCCAAGTGGAATATGCAGGGTAATTAAGATTCCTCAGGAAAACATTTTCATTACACAAGTTCCTGAATTTTGTTGTGGAAATGTAGTGATTTATAGGTCATTATACAAATCTATATAAAACCAATACCATATTTTAAATGTTTAAATTTAAATTTTTAATTTAAATTTCTTTTTAAAAATCTTATTTAAAGATTCAAAAATCTTATTTTTACACTTTCTACTAGTAACATTCATTTGGTTTAATTTCATTGATCAGAGATTTCCAAGTTTCTTACTATACCACCATTTTCTCTACATTTACCATTATGCTCGCTCTGCCATAGTAAAGAGCAGGAGAAAACATTAGGAAGAAGTGTTCCTAAAGATTTTCCTATTGACAAACTGAAACTAAAATTGATGGCAGCCCAAATCTGGAAACCTGACTGCCCAGCAGTTTGCTGTGTTGCAAGAGTAACCACACTGCAGACTGCCTCCTTTTTAGGGTGAAACAGTTACTATCCTTAGAAAATAATTTAAAATAGTACAGTGTTTCCAAGCTAGGTTTTTTTAAATGCTGCAAGAAAGGTACAGATATATTACATATACACAGATGGCCACCACGTAACTGTAATTATTGCTGTGTCCACTCAATGTCTAGCAAAGTTTGGCTGAATACATTTTTAGCATTAAAGGCAATTTATGTCAAAGGAATGCTACCTTATATCTAACAATTTTCTTCAAGCACTTTTTCAAGTTCTGTGCATAAAAATAACAATTTTTTTTCCCCAAAATACATAACCACTCTAAAACGTGAAAAACTCATCCTCGTAGTTTAAAGAAAGTCAAACTATCTAGAAGAAAGATCCAGTTTGTAATTTATTTTAAACAGCAGACACATTTCCTTCTCATACCTAAGAGGCAAAACAATTTAAATCACCTTTTCCCACATTATATTAAATCAAATCAAAACAGCAAACCCCAAGACCTGCCAGCCCATAGGCAGCACAGTCATTTGAGACCACTGGCAGGTGAGCCTCAATTTTGATATTAAATGAATGCAACAGTATTTCCTATTGTTTATGCCACATTCTTCTGGCTACAAATAAATGCTACAGATGCTTCTCATTTTAGACTGCACATATTGCCATGTTTAAGGATTTGCCTATTTCCTGGTAAACTTCTCAATATAAATAAGTACTTGAAAGGCAGGGAGCATGCTTACCTAGCTGGCTAACTAGGCTGAAAGTAATGAGCATTGGTATGTCACTGTGTCCTTGGTGTTTAACAGATTAAGGTACACCTTCTGATAAAGGTTGAGGGACATCTGAAAGAAATTTACTCATCTGCTGCTCCAGAGAATAGAATTTCACCTTTCTGCCACCAGCTGCACATGTTGAAATGAATTACCCAAGTAAAAAGTTTCTGCCTAAGAATACATTTCTAGGCTTTTGATGTTTGTTCTAAACCTGCATTTTTTAAAAATTCCAAAAGAGACTGGGAGTAGTGCCTGCCCAGAGGCACAACTGGAGTGACTTCAGTTACAAAGGAGTGCTCCATAAATTGGTATGCCTCATATCAGCCACCAAATGAGGAAGTCTTGACTTGAGGAATGTTCGGTCTACTTCTTTCTACCAGTTTCTTTGACTTAAAATTTCAATCAAGCCTTCATTCAACTATCATTTGCTCTTCAAATTTATTGAAAAACTTCAAATAAATTAGTAGAACAGATAATACCCACTATCAACAAAAGGTATCCATCGCATGTAAAGCAATGTAAAAGGCATGACTAGGAGCAATGTGAATTATGTACACGATTTTTTAAAAACATATTCATGCAAGTAAAAATCTCATAACCTAGAGCAAAGATGAAAGCAAGAAAACTAAAAAAGCTACATGCCATACTCAGGTTTCAAACCCCAGTCATTTGTCAGAAATATTCCTGAAAGAACACACATTCTTTCATGGTCTAACTGAAAAAAGAAAAAAAAGGCTGGGGAGAATAGGAAGAAAAATGGTTTCAAAATGCACCATCTTCTCCAGTGGTCTGATCACAGAATAAAATGGGGGGGGGGGGGTGGAGGGGGAAAATAATCTATTAAATATCCTTCATCTGACTCCATGTTCTGGAAATGTGTTTGGACACTGTCCTTCATGCTCTAACATACAGTACATTTTATGTTGAAAATTTCACTTGTACCTCGCTTCTATCAGAAGGAATCCACCACTCAATGAAGGCATGTGTCAAATTGCACAAAGAGCAAAAACAAGGCCCTCCAAACCAAAAATTCCCCTCGAGAAAAAATCAGCCAGGCTGTTAATTTTGAAAACTGGAAAGGCACAACTGAGCAAGACACACAGAAGGATTCAAACCCTACAGAATCTTTTCACCCATTCAAGCACATTTTCAAGTGATAGCTCTGCTTCCCGGTACATGTGAGTGAGTACCTCTAGGAGAGCACAGAGGAGTGGCACCCCAAGGCTCAGGAGTTCGTACAGGTAGGTATAGTTATATGCATTGTCCCTGAAATGGAGGTGGGTAGCGTGCAGGAAACCATGCATCCAGTTAGACAGGCGGCTGGGAATGTCAAGCAGATCCCTGGTCACCCGCAGGGGCCAGCTTAGCGTGCCCCGTAAGAAGGAAGTCAGGATACCTGGGGACCTGTCCTCTGGACTGCTAGCAGTGGACAAACTGCTTTCTGTGGTGATCTCTGAGTGTTTGGCTTCCACTTTCTTCCATGCGTCTATCGCCTCCTTAGAAAAAGCATTAAAAAATAAAAAGTGTTAAATATACCTCTAAAGTAGGTAAGTCCCGTTTCTGATATTGTCTTCAAGTCTTTATATGCATTTTCATTTCTAGTTGCTCTTAAGTTCAACTTTACTTTGCATAGAAAAGCTAATCCGTTGAGAATCAGATTATTGTTAGATATGCCAAACTCACAGAATGAGAAGATTTGTATTTTAGCACTGATTTTACTGCACATGAGGTAGAAAACATCCACACACACACAAGTACTTCACCCTACCCCAAGATTGCATTGGCAATATAATCACTCCATACCTTTCCATGGATCTGTATTGTTGCCCTTCTCTTTCTGTGCTTTGTACTGATTCTGCAGTGCGTAAAATGAGGTTTACAGTAAAATTTACCTACAAGAGGGAAAAATCAGTTACAGGATATGTTATCTATACACATATGGACTTAAAAAACACTGTTGCATCTATTAAAAAAAAAAAAATTAAACCAGGATGATGAGCAGTTGGGCAGCAAAAGGAATAGGAAACCTGGCACTGATTCTGACAAACAGCTCTGAATAGGTTTCTTTTACAGATTTGCACATTAGTTCAATAACATAAGGTCATTTATCTACCTCTCAGGTATAAGATTAATAAATAGCAAAAAAACAACATCCCATAAACATAAAGGTACAAGCTAACACAAGACATCAAGCAGAAAAAAAAAAGGGCAATAATCTGCTCAAAAAGACATCTTTGCAAATTCTCCACACTGAAAAAAGAACCACTTAGACCTTGAATCTTTAATATTTTTGCGGAGATCAGGTTAATACCCTGATCTACTCAAATACTTTGGCAGGGACAAATGAAGTTCAATTCAGTTTGATAATTCCATTCCAAACCAAAAAAAAAAAAAAAAAAAAAAAAGGAAAACCCCAGGATTTAGGTGAGATGAAGCATCCAAGATCTGAACCTCTTGTTCTACAGCAGCCTGGAGCCTGGAGTAAATCACACTACTGCTTTCAACTCCTGACCATAACATTGTAACAGAAATAACCTACATTCCCTGCATCCATGTAAATCTGCCACTGCTATGGCTTGTCCTTATAATCATGTTACTTAATAGCCAGGTTTGTTTAAATGGAGATAAGAATAACTCTATATTATTGGAGAAACCTCACCCCTTTTTCCCTCCCCTTACTTTGACCTGTGATTCGACAAAATGCATTTTGTCCACTCAACTTATTTTCCACTGAGGATTTCTTCATTTACAGCTCAGGTCATAAGCCAACTCTTTTGAAAAGTAGGACTGCAAGTACGAGGACTCAAAGATCAGCAGGGACACAAACAGCACACTTGGCAGACCTCCTCCTGACCGTGCTACCAGGACAGATCTTTCTCCTTAGTCCCAATAAGAGGCACCAATACTCAGACATTTCAAAATACTCCTAAACAGCTCCTACATTACCTTCTTCAACATCAAAGGCATAAATTCCTAAGCGGAGTGTTGTAGAACATATTTCACACTTGAAGCACTCCCTGTGAAAGAAGTGGCCTTCTGCACTCAGCCGCTCCATGACATAGACCCGTTTCTTGCAGAAATAACAAATGTCACTCCCCCCGATGGACTTGGGGAATTCTTTTCGCAGAGAACCCTGTTCAAAGATAAAAAACAACATAAAGCTGTGCCTCCACACCCAGATATAAATCCTTATGAAGGGGGCAGCTTCTTTAACTGCTTGAAAGGTTGCACAGCACCCTCCAAGAAAATACCAGTAGGGCATTAGTCAGCTTTTTATTACTCGTTATTGCAATTCTGTAGGTTTATGCAGCAATTAATAAATCAGACATCACAAGGATTTTAAAGAGGAGACTTTGATGCTGGACTTGCATTTAGTTTCTCTCTAGGAGTTCACCAACATTTTGATTACTCAGGTCCAAGAGCAGCATCACCCCTGAGTACTCCCTCATCACCCTGCACCATCCTGGCTCCAGGACTTGTGTCTCTCTCAGAAAGTGAAGACACACCTCACCAGCCTCAAACAGCAGACTTGCAACTGCCGCCAAGCAAAAAAACACACTGAACTCTCAGTTCAGACACAATCTGGAGGAAAATGCAGGTTTGTGCTTTAAGTTCCAGGAGGAAAAGCAGTCTTCAAACACTATACCCTTCCCATCGTCAGAGCTATGCCTCCCCTCTCAGCCATGTTCCTCCCAAGACTACAGCCCAACCTGGGGCTTGGTTAGCTTCAAAAATCACTTTGTTTCCTACCACACACATTCAGAACATTTCTAATGCATTCAAAATACAATCCATATTAACCACGTGAAACTATTTTGAAAGTTTGTTGAAATTAGGCTGGTAATTAACATCCTTTAATTGCCATGACTCTCATCCCCTCTTACATACACACAAAAGGTACAGAAAAGTGAACTAGAAATTGATTAGATGCCAGTGGACTTCCCTTTTCTTATTAGAGGCAGCTAGGAGGATGTTATTTTGCATTACTGTATTATGGTTGGTTACAGGTGGGTATAGGTTCTGTGCCTGCCACATCCATCACCACCTCCCTCCCCTTCCACCATCCCTGCTGCCAGAGGAGAGGTACCACATGGATGGAGGAGGAAAAGTCCAAGGCACATTCAGACAGCAGCACACAGTCCACACAACTAATCTTTCATTGGTGAGCAAAAGACAGCCTTGGAACCATTTCTAAATGTTAAGTAGAACTCACAATTATCATTTGTCACATAGTCTTCTGCTGAAAAGTTGAGAATTCTATTCCAGATCTACCACTGATGGATCACTTTAGAGCACGAATCTTTCCAAAGAAACAACCATGCAAAAGGAAAACCACACAGATGTGCTTTTAAAGCCATGGTGTTAGTAGTTACAGTGAAGCTGAAACAACTGAGTTTAGTGCTGGCTGGTAAGTAAAGTGTCATCACCACAACACAACACCTTACTTGGCTTCCCAGTACCTGACAGCCCTGAGTGGTGGAGGCAGCAGATGGTAAGTGAGGAATGGGGCAAGAACCTGCAGCTCTGTCCAGAGACCGCTTCTGAATTCAACACAGAACAAGGTCAGAGTTGAGAAACAGCCCTCTTCAAAAGGAGGCACAGTGATTCAGCACTTGAGTGTTAAAAATAACTGCATAAGCATGTACTGCACAAAACTTTATTTAGAAGCCACCCTGAGTAATAATTGTCTTTTGTTTCTAATTATACAGTAATTACATTTCATAAAAGCCTTCTGAAGTTTTAATTCACAGCCAAGTAAAAGAAATAGAAATAGAAGATGTGGAGAGCAACATTTCCATCAGCACATTGTGCCAATGTGCACCTGATTCTTTTGAAAAGTGTTAGACCTTTCCTAAGGCTTCAAGTGCCCCACAACTGGGGTCTTAAGTCAGGATGGCATTCTGGGAACATTACTCTTAAGTCAAATTACTGTTTCTTTGTGGGTTTAGTCTTACCAGTTCAAGCTGTGCCTTGGGTCTGTGATCATTCACATACAGATTTACAAGAACTTCAGCCACAGCTCCAATGGCATGTGAGACCTTTCCTACAGTCGTCTAATCAGGAAAGGGGAGAAGATGAAGAATAGAAGGAAGAGCTTTAATTACCCTTGGAAGATAATTTAAAGACAAAAAAGGACAAGAATGATTTGGGCACATGCAGACATTGATACAGGGAGGCAGGAGAAAGAGCAGAGGGGAAGTCCAGCAGAGCACAAGCATGTTCATGCGTGACTAGTGTGGGACCACAGAAGGCTTCTGTGCAGCCCACAGACTTTTCTCTGAGGATGACTGAGAAGTTCCTAATGGGAGCAAATGCTTCTCCTCAAGGCTTCCTGCTGTGTCCATGACAGGCTGAGCTGGGAGCTACTGCCTGGCTATCTGAGCTGCACATTCTGATATTAAAAAAACTCTGTTGTTCACTTCAACTTCTCTGGGACTTAGCTGTTACATTTCAGAACAGGGGTGGGATTGAACTCCATATGAACACTCCCCAAACTGTGACATTTCAGGGAACATTCTATGAAAATGTATGAGCCAAGTCCCACACAGAAATGTTTTGTTTGCCCTCTCCCCAGTGACTCATTGCAATGTCAGAGAGAACTGGAGAAACCACGCTCATGAGAGGGAAACATCTCCTTTAATCTGCTTCAGCCACAGAAGTTAGGCTGTTTTTAACCAAATGTATCAATCAGGCCTGCAAGGAGCCAGCAGTGGCTTAGGCTGTGGCTCCAAATGCACAGCAGACAGACCGATGACTGCGAGGATCTGCCAAAACACCTGCCTGGGGGCTGGAGCAGGGGAAAAGTGTGTGTGAGTGGCAGCAGGTAGGTAGGTACTCTGCTCCTGGAAAACGGACAGCAAAGGCTTCACAGATTTACAGAAATATTTTCTACTCTAAATCAAATATCCTGTATTGATTGGGATTTCAGCTTTCTAGTCAATGTACGATCCCACAGCCTCTCTGGCAGCCAATGCAGCAAGGGCCATCCTGGTTTGGCTAGGGCTCTGGTAATCTGCTTCCAAAGTCAGGGCACTGGTTTTTTCCATAAAGACAAATACATGATATCATATCTAACTCTCCATTTGCCTCTCACAGAGCCCAAATCTCAAGGAAGTCCCCCTCTTCTCAGTGAAATGATTTATCTACTGCCACCACACCAAGTCCTGCTAATTGAAGGTTTTAAAATACCTGAAAGTTACCATGAAGAAAGAAGAAAAATAAAAATTCAACAGTATTCAGAATACTTTAAAACAATTTTAAAGCATTTTCTATCAAGTTTAAAAACACTTATAATGCACTGTGGGTGTGTTTTAAAAAATTATTATGGATAAAAAAAAAAACAAGGGAACATGTCCAATCCTTTACAGCTCCCCTTATCTTTTGAGAGTTATCTCATCATTAACTTGATATCCAGGCAGGTACAAAATATACATGTTAAGACTACAAAGTCCATTTAAGGGATAAATTTCTGTCCTGTTTGGTCTTGTTTAGCATAAAAAGACTTTAAAATATTATTCAATATCTGGATAATTTGTGGGTAACAGCTGCAATGTGAACTGCTAATCCCATGCCACAACGCTGTCCCAAGTGGCACACTGATTTATAAACCACTCCAAGAGGTTCTACTTGCTCCTAAAGGAAAACTACGTTCCTTTGATTTGCTTAAGAACATGGAACAAAAAAAAATTTCCTCCCCAAATTCTGCACTTCTGAATATGCTGAGCAATCTCCAGGCCATGTACAAGTTCTTGTCCACAAGATCCAAGGTAAAAGAAAGTGTTCAAAGTCAGCTGAAGCACAAAGTTTTCCTTGAACTGGAGCAATCAGTTAAACAACAAGGCTGTGCTTGAAGTACAAGTAGTTGAATTTCAGGAAAAGTATCCTTGAGCCTGAACTACACCTTGAAATTCATCAGGTTGGCTGATTTTGTTCTCCTTTCATTGGAAAAATCTATGTCAACATTAAAGCAGTCAAAACAAGAAAATTGCATGTTTACAAACACTTAAAAAATGTTATTAAAAAGGAAATGTTCCTATAATGAATGTGAATTCACATTCCAAGTAAAAGCAAGCGAGATTTCAATTTAATTTAGCAACTATGCCCTTAAAACCAAGCTTCAACTTTTGGTCAGCCCTGACTTGGTCAGGCAAGAGATGATGTTGTACACCAACAGGACTATTTTGTTCAGTTCAAGTGCCACTCAGTCACCAAGCAGAAACATCAGGCCAGGATGAGCATCCACCAAGAGCACCTGCCACCCTCAGAGGCATGCAAAGAACATCCTCAGTGCTCCGAGGCTGCTGCTCTACTCAGACCACACAGCTTTGTAATGCTGGGGCCACTGTCTGCATGGAACAGAATATTGCCCATACTTCAGGCAGCTTTATGCCAGCAGCATTAAAGCCTTTGCTGAACAGGAATCCTAAAGAGTTACCTTACACGGTGAATTTCAGGGAACAACCAGAAAACGCTTAAAAATCCCAAGTGTTTGTGATTTCCCCAGACTGCTGAGTGTCAGTGGCATGCTGCTTTTCAGCAGGTCGACCAGGGTGGTTATTACCATGGGAAGAGAAAGCTGCCTTCTGTATTCCCCTGTGTTATTATTCAGAACTGCACAGCCAGCCAAGTAAGCCTCAGTAGCATTCTCATAAAACAAAGGAAATATGCTCTCTGCCTCCAAAAGCATACAATGCTTTCCCTTTGTTCTTTCATATCCTTAATGATTATTCTGGCCTTATTTTGCTTTGAGGGTGATTTATTTACTTTTTGTACAAGCTGCTACGTATATTTTCCCTCTGAGATAAACAATATTTGAGTAATAAGTTACTGTGTGTAGGAAACACCCCAGCACTGCTTACTGCTGGTAATTAGAGTCACGTCACTGAAGGGAAGTTTTTGGTCCAAGCTCTGCAGGGAGTAAATTGATTGCAAAACCTTCCCAGTTCTTAAGACACACAGTGTGGATTCACTCATGCAAAGCTCAGATTAACAGAGTTTTCTGAAGGTCAATCCAACCTTGAGCAGAAAACAGGAATAACCAAAGCCCAGCATGTAATATAATGTATGCTAACTCATAATTCTAGCTATGTGAATTTTGACAGCTGATTGAAGCTAGAAGGCACTTTTGATTATTATTGACATATTGCACACAGAAGGTAATTCTTACTAAGTTGTAATGACTGCATGTCTTGAAAGAAACAATAAGGTCCCACAGCCTTCTTTTCAAGTGTTCCTTGCAGGACTTAGACTTAATAACAAGTTTCTGTAATTAGGCAGCATGATTTCATAGCCACCCTTTTCAATAACTGTGTCTCCATAACTAATACTGTTCCAAGGAAAACTCAACAGGTGCAATGGTTTGTCATGTCTGGTAACAACCTCAGAACTAACCTGAAATTAAAATGACAGCACTAGCTATTTAAAACCATGGGAAGGTGCTGATATTTATAGGTCATATATCGTGAAGCCTTACAGAACTCGAAACACTTCTATAACCTTCTATTTGTCTTCTGGGGAAAAAGCAGAAACACTGACAGCAACACATAGCAGTTCTTCCTGTTGGTTTATCAATCCCAAAACACTTTCTGATACTGAAGCCTACACTCAACTAATGCTAATTCTCAGAATAGAGAGTAGAAATTCAAATTTTGAGACCCATAACCCCCCTCAAGGTAACAGAGACATAGGCAGTACATATTCCTGGTACATATTCACAGCAGAGAGGTCCAAATGTATTGTTGAACAGCACTTAAAAATGCACACTGTGCATCTGAAATAATGCTGATTTTTTATTTATATAGCACTGCACGTTTAGTCAGTGTTTTATAGAGCAGGATAAAATTTTCACGTTCTGAAAAGTGTGCAATCTCTAAGGATAAAACACAGGGACAACAATTTGACCCTGAAAGGGAAAGGATAGATTCTATTACCACCTGTGCTCCTGACAGGAGGAGTAAAGATCACCTGATCATTACCAGACCTGCTGTTTAAAAATTTTCCAAAATGCCACACAAAATGCACCATAGTAACACCTATGAAATGCAGTGTACAAGAGGCTGGCAGCCTCTACTACACATGGAGCTGTGTATGCAGGCATCAAAATGCTCATGTATGTAGATCTGCCAACGTGTAAATGCAGTCCTACTTAACTAGCCAAATATTTACCCAGTGAGATGAACATATATTTACTGTGCTGGTGACAGAACTAGATTTTCTTGCTTCAGCTGAGCTGCATTCTGCCAGTATCTCTGGAGAGAGCACTTTTCAGCTGAAGTAAACTCAGCCTGAGTGAAACCAAGTAACAACAAACTATTGCCACACCATTTGGGTACAAAGGCAAACTAATCAAGGCTGTCAGCGCTCTTTAAACAAAATCCAGTTTTTAAAACATCCAGGAAAAAAGATTGCTCAGAACAAAGGTTCTCCAAGAAGTGATGGTAAAGTCCCAATGAAATAATTTCTCACATATTTTCCATATAATTAAAAGCCTAGTTCTCATATTCTAAAGGGTTTTTCAGATAGCTTGGGCTTGGATTTTTTTTTTTTTTTTTTTATTCTCTTGGCAGAGTCACAATAGTTCTCCAAATCAAATGAACATCAGCCCTCAGTCTTTTGGAAACCATGACTTAGCTTAAAACCCATCACATGCTATAGCTCTTAGGTCATAAAAAGTAAGAGGTAAATCCAGAAAAAGGAATTACTTTCAAGATGAATGAAAGGAATTAGGGGATTACTGCAGCGAGGCATCTGCTGAGCTTGCAGTGTCCTTGAAGGGCCGTGTCCCCTGTATTTCCCTGGGGATTGGGTGCCAGGCAGTCATCACAACACAGCCCATTAGCATCAGTCAGAGATACTCAGTTCTCTGACTGAAGTTTCATCAAGTATGGATGTGTCCTCTCCATAAAGTCTGCTGCTACAAAGAACTGTATTCTAGATATTCACATGCAGAAGCCAGTTTAAAGTACAAATAATTAAACAAACAATAATAAAATGTCTTTATTGATAAATACTCATACAATTCTAAGACACGTCCATCCTAAGATGTGGTTATAAAACCGTCTTTGGGCAGGTTTTCCCCTGCAGAGCAGATGGATATTCTTACGAAAAGAAACATAAATGCCACCCAAGAAAACGAACCAACCCCACAGCATTCAGTTTGCTTTATAATGTGAAGCTTTCTTCAGCATACCTGTGGTATCATCCAACAGCAGATCTTATTATTGAAAATAAGCAGCAATGCAAAATTATCAGAATTGAAGTAAAAAATGTTAACCATTTGTTTTGCTCTTCAGCTTTTACCTGAGCCATTTGTGATGACGACATTTCGCTTACAAACATGCAGAACTAACACCAAAAAAGGACAGTTTGATTTAAATTTGAATTATAACCTATACAACAGATCTGCTGGCAGCACCTTCCATCCAAGCCATTTCTCAAGCAGCTTGAGTACAAGTTTGGGTTTTACATGAAAAATCTCTTAAGAGAGTACCTGTTGAGAAGAAACAGCAGAGGAAGCTGAACCAACAGATGATGAAGCAGCAACAGTTGAATGATGAGGTGGAGAGCAAGAGGGAGTTGGGGGCTGAGAATGGGGTAAGCCTTTAGTAGGTAGCTTATTCTGTGTAGAGCAGAAACAGGAGAGTTATCCAAGAGACAGTGACATCAACACAGGTTAAGTTCACCGTCATGCATCAAAAAACCCAGAGACAACAATGACAGTTCTACTCTTCCCTCTACCTCTGCACAGTAAGGGCCCATGGAAATCATCAAGGCACCTTCATGGTAAATGATATTACTGTACTATTTCTTTAATAGAAATATTCACAGTGGGCAGTAAGGTAAGATAGTGCTGGGAGAAAGCATAATGAAATCCAGCAAAAATCAGAGTGCACAGAGGAAAACTGCTCAGCAAGTTGTTAGAAACTGAGCCAGCAGTGTGTGCTTAAGCACAAGACATAGTTTATTTGAACATATTTCTCTCCTGCTAAAGCACTCTGGTTAGCTTTTTGATTCAGACTGTTTTACCGCAATTAAACTATGCAATAATATTTAAACAACACTTTTTACTAGTTTCAGTGGGATCCACGTTACTTTTCAGATCCACACAAAATGAAAGGAAGTTAAAACCAAAACCACTGCAATTTCTTTCCCTTCATGAATTCTTATACACCTTCCAATTCAGCAGTTCTTCAGGTGCAAAACTTAAAATTCACCTTTGGAAACTCCATGTATCCAAACATTGAGGCGAGATGTGCTGCTTTCTCTTTAATGTTCTTTTTATGGAATTCCCTATTTGCTATGCTCTGAGCTCTTTTCTGCAGTGACAGCCAGAGAAGGACAGCCAAGAAAAGAAAGAGAGAGATTACAGTTAAAACCACATCCATCAACAAAACATAGAAGTATGTAGGAAGACTTCTTATTGTCTTAATACAACCTACAGTCAACAGAGAACAAGCCAGCAAAACCACAGTACACAGATCATCATAGGCATTTAAGAGACAGAAAGGAAAAAAGTTGCTTGTCACCTGTTTCATTTTTTCCTCCAGGTGCTGAAGACGCTCAAGCACTCCAGAAAGTACAAATGCAGCAGAACAGGCAGATGCAAGATTTTCAGAGGTTTCTGACAGACTGGGCTGGAGATCTGTTTTGTGCACAGTCTTTGCTCTCCTGGCCATATGATCAGAACCATTTAAAGACTGTTTGGGTTCCCTGACCTCGTGTTCACTCCTAGCTACCACCTGAAACCGGGAAACACTTGAAGTGAACAAAACTCTGCTCTCTGCACTACCATGCAGTATATGCAGCTTTTAAGGATGCTTCTGAAAGAATGGCACAGTCATGCACGTAACTAGAAATAAAATGTTCTCACATCACTCTTTGCACAGTATCTACTGCACTTCTGGTGCTTGTGGGCATGCACTGAAATAAATCAGTCCTACACAACTTGTGCAGGCCTTAGCATCCTTCTCTACATTTCTGAGTATTTGTGAATAACCTCACATCTTCTAGGGTTTGCAGCTAAAGTTTTGGGTTGCATCACATCTGCCTGGAACTAAGCTTGTAATCAAATTATATTTATGAGGATTTCAACAGTAATTCTTGCCATAGTTCTAGATCTAGTCTGACCCAAATCAGTATATTATATATTTCAGATTTAAGGAATTTTCTGAGGCATTCAGAACACATCTCTGAATTTGAGGTTTCATATAAAATAGCTTCTGACCTATAGATTTCCACATGCAATACAGATTTCATTTCACTGCAGACTGCTCTTGAAGAGCTACTACAGGATATTTACTTCATTTTAAAACTCTGATGAAAAGTGAATATCAATACTGTTTGAGATGAGATTGCTTTCAGTGAAAGTACTAAGTGAAAAATTTAGACAACATTGTCAAAATTTTTTCTCCATATATGTGATGCTGCAAGAGAGCTTTCAGCAGAAATTCTTATCACAAGTTCTACTTATAGAAATAAAACACCTGAGCAACAATACCAGCGTTTCAATGCTCAAGCTTTTATCTTTTTGCCAGGTTTCTCTCTTAGCCTTATCATTACAATAGCCTAAAGCATCAAGTACATGCATAAATTTTCTGGTACTGCTGTAGTTTTTTCACATGTTAAATGTCACTGTGTAATTACATTAATACAATTTGGAGCCTAGATATGGTAACACAGAAATCAACACTTATGTTTCCAGGGTATTTCCACACTTTCTGAGAGTTTTCTCATCTGGAAAAAAAGATGGAGTAAAAAAGCCTTAATTTTCTAATGGGATTTTCACAATTCTCAGCTAAATGTGCCTGTGAACTCTGCAGTTTCCATCCAAATACTGCTTTGTATCTTGTGTAGCCCTGGGATAACAGCGAGTTCCCAGCAGTGACAGAAATGCTGTGATTGCCAGGTGTTACCCATAGGAGCTTCCTACCTGCCTTTTTGGTTGAGGTGGAAGAAGGCTTGGATCCATAGGTTTAGCAAAGCGAGGATTAACAGGAGGGTCAGAGGACAGCAGGGCTGGTCTATCTGTTAGCTCCTTGTAAAGCATTTTTAAAATTGCAAAGACAGAGTGAAGGAGGGGAAAAAAAGGAAGACAGTAAATAATTTCTGAGGCAGGAAGAAATAAAAAGCTTCTTTTAAAGACACACTTTGCATATTCTTGCCAGCCACCCATTTTATTAGCAACTTCTACCTATGTGTTAGAGTTCAACACATTCAGTCCTTTTTAACAGAGTTTATGATCAAAATAACTTCCTTCAGCATGCCTGTGGAAATCTCTGGCCACTTACCATACACCAAAAGCTCAGGGCATTGACAAGTAGCCAGGTAGCATGCAAACAACTTTGGTTCGAGGATAGACAAAGTCACTGGACATCTATAAAGCCTACACTATTGGAGGACCAAAATATTTAAATAAACAAACAAATACAGGATGGAGAATTAAGAAAGCCACCATCTTTGTCAAAACATCCACACCTTGCTCATCCTTCCTTCAGATGACAGACCTAAATTCTGCTGATTCCAACTATTTCTGGCTGAAGTGTGACTTTAAGCTTCTCCCCCATACCTTGGCAGCATGGGATTGTTTTTAAAACATCTCTAGTCACACTAACAACAAACCACGAAAACGCTGTATGATGCACAAATGTATTCCACTCTGCCTAGTTTTGGAATGGAAATGGCAGCCAGACATATCTTGTAAGAGATTAGGTTTCCTTTTGACACTCCCTAGATTTTCCATAAAGACAGATTCCACAGGATACGCAGTGTCCTTTATTTGAAAAATACAGGCAACAACAGGCCTTCTGCAATACTGCATACAGCCAGCTTAGGTTTCCAAATAACACAGATTCTACAGTCTCACTCCCATGAGATTTCTAGACACTGTAACACATAGCTATATATTTTTGTTAGATGCATTAGTCAATCTGTATGAGTTGTATTTGTTTACCAAGTATTGAGAGAAATACTTTTAATTTGCATGTAGGATTAAAACAGACAATCCACTTCAAACAGCTAACAGACTCCTGTCTTCCTGGGAAATTTGCATCACCTTCACAAGGAAAGGCTACAGTTCAATTTCAGAGATGGTTTTCATGTTCATCTATGACCCACCTGTCTCCGCAGAATTGTATTTGAAGCATTCTCTTCAAACTTTGCCAGCAGCTGAGTTGCCATTGATTTGACTTTGTTCTGGTTCATTCCTTCTCTGCCATCACTCTGTTCTTTCCCATTGTTTGTCCCCTGGCTTGGAAAGCCTGAAGTCTGCAAAGGAACAACAAACTGTGTTTTTCTTATGTTTCCTACAACACTCATGAAGGGAGAGGAGGAGAGAGGTAACATCTTTTTCAGCAAGGGGTGAAATGAAATATAATCTGCAGTATACTAAAATGACACGTTTAGCATGCAAAAGTTGCCAAAAAAATGTTTTCTTGGGTCCCAGAGTACAGTAAAAGGGAGCATTCATCAGTGCTGCTATTCATAAAGCAGAGTCACAAAGGTGACTAATTACAGAAGTGCTGGAAACCAAGCTGCAATGCAAACTCTTCAAATAAAAAGTTGTCTAAATAGACAATTAGGAAAAGGGAAAAAATCCCAATACCTTAAATGTTCCTGTGTCAGAACAAAAACTAGTGCAATTTAGTTAATGCTGTACTCCCTAACAAATGATTAAAATTAATTTAGCACTTCTGTGCACGCCACAGTAAATTCAAGGCTTCAAGTAAGAGGTTTTTTTCCCTGCCACGCTCCAAAGGCCAAACCTTGGTCCCCCAGCTCTGGTGCCCATCAAGGAGCTGGACAGGAATGGGCACAACTCAACACCAACCTGCTCAAAGACACCAAAGAGTCCTTTCCGACGCCTTTTGTTAGTCTCATTTTCTTCTGTTTTCCCTTCAACCTAAAAGGGCAAAGCCAAAACAAGTTCCATGGGTTACTGCAGCAATTCCCAAGTTTAGCAGAGCAGCTCCTCCCAGGAGAAGTTCCATCCCCAGGCAGGTGAGGTGTGGGCTGTGCTCAGCCAGGCACACACAGGTCTCGCTGCCCCACCAGACCCCCCAGCTCAGCAGGACTGCTCCTCATGCAGGTATCAGGGCAGTAAAAGCTGTCACACAGCCCCTGACTGGGAGCTCTCACTGGACTCCAAGGCATGAGAACACATGCTTGTATGCTGTCCTAAACAGGCCCTACAACTTGGTGCTTATCTGTCCCTCTTTCAGTACTGAGGAGTTTATACTTCATAAAACACTATCATATCCTTGAAGAAAACGGTTTTATAGCATGAATTATTCTGTCAATTTTCAGCTAGACTGCACTGTTTTCCAGAGAAGTAACAAAATCCAGAAACCCCTCACTCTTTCACTGTAACCCCCAAATCACTCTTAACCCATCTGTCTGCATACAGATCATGAATTCATAGTGCAGTCACACTTCCTTTTTTGAGCAATTACTGGCTGCCTTAAAGGCCTGTCTCCCTCATAAGGTTCACCTCCCTGACTGTGGGTGAACATTACAACACTCAAGCAACCAAATTGCTTCTTTTGTGCTCGAGCCACATACATATTTCATTATTTTACTCAGCTAGAGATTACACAAATCAATAATACTTCATAGTCTGCACAAACTTGAAAAGTAGTCAATGCTGGCAAATTTTTACCACTTCTTACAACATTCAGTCATGAAGATTTGATACAGCGATAATTTATTAACAATAAACTATATTCTACTTATTGGATTTGCCCATGCTGTAACTTAATGCCTGCTCAGTCAGGCATTGACTGAGTTTGGGGTTAAAAAAGCCCAAAAAGGAATAAAGATCAAAGAATGCAGGCTTCCTTTTTACATATAGACTGTTTGCAATAAATCATTATGCAATGAAGACGAGTAATCCCAAACAACTTGTGGGCAATCACCAAAGGAATCAGATGACAATATCTCAATTACTTTGCTTTGCTACGTTGTCCTTCAAGCAGCAGCTCAGTATAACTCAGCTATGCACTACCTAAACTCATCAGTCTATGCAGAAAGGGTGAACACAGATCAGCACAATGTATTCTGCATAATAGCCTGGGCCACATAAAAGCAGGTTTTGCTTGAGTGAATGGAGCAAAGCAAGATGCTACCTTTCAGAAATCACAATGAAAGGACTCTCATTAACACGCTGACAAAGAAGTGAAAGACAAAGCAATTTAATTGCCAAGCAAGGCTCCAAAAGGGCTGCGCCCTGCATTGTGTAAACACCTCCATTCATTTATTAGTCTGGAGCACAGGAAATCTCAGTTCCTCTGCAGCCAGGCTGACACTCCGGGGAGGATGGAAAACATGATGCAGCTCAGCACAGGCTGCCAGAACAGCCACAGCCACCCCAGCTCCAGGCCCCGCTTCCTGGTCTCTCACAGCCTGTGCCCAGATAAGGATCCCTCCTCCAGCCCAATCCAAGGACAAACTACATGCCATGGAAGTTCAGTTAGCAACACTCTCTGCTCTCCTAAAGCCTGGACAGAACATTTGATATATATATATATATATATATATATATATATATATATATACACCTGGATAATGCTCAGCACCACTTTTTTTCCAGGAAAAAGAACCCTAAAAAAACTGAAGCTACAGCCAAACTCAAGCAATTGCTTTCCAAGGAGCTTAATTTTCCAGCTAGTTTAAGCTGGTTATGGTACTTCCAAGTCTGTCCTAATCCAAGGACCCTAACTCACCTTGCTTGGTTTCACAGCCCATTCATGACAGAGCTGCAAAACCTCACACAAAATGCCTTGTTTCCCAAGCTGATTTGGGAAGTAATACTTCCACTTCTCATTTCCAACGAGCCCCGTAGTGGGAAACCAGAGGGGCCCTTCAAGCAAATCCCCTCGTGCTTCCATGCACTGCCAAGAACTCCAGCTCCTGCTATGGCAGCAGGCTTATTTCATGACAGGAGGTTAATCAGAGGCTCTATGGCTCAGTAATGGAAAGCTCTCCCCACTGCTAAAAGTCTGTTTACTTCTGCAAACAACTCATTGAAAAACAACACTGCGGTAATGATAAAGATTTTCCTTTTAAAGATGTCACCCACAAGAAAAAGCAAAGTTTATTCTATCTGTTTGGCTTCTCACTGCTTGGCTATCTGGGAACCATGTCACTTAGTTTTGTGTGCATGTGGGTGGCAGGAAAAAATTATTTCCTAACAAGAATATTTGAAGTTACTGGACAATTGACTGTCCACAGGTTTTGAAAACGTGTTTGCGGACAGAAGATATTCAAGACAAACTCAGCATAGGAAATATCTGGAAATTCTGGAGTAATCCTTCAGGTGAAAAAAATGGAAACCATATTTCTACAAGACAAGAGAGCGACAAATTTAAATAGCATTATATTAAAATACTGACAAATTCAGTAGATGTGTACATCTGTTAACTCAGGCCTCTGTAAAGCTTCAAGGCTCTGAAGTCCTTAATCACAACATGTATGGGCATGGATTTTCTTATAATACAGGGACATAACAGGGCCTGTCAGTAAGTCTTCATTAACAAGTAACCAAGAGAGAAAAGTACATGGGCATGACTAAGAGATTGTTATCCCAAAGCTGCTGATCAACCTGCCCACCAGTTTGTCACCATTGCAGCTTTCTTCTGTAGAGCTGGAAAGCTTCTCTTCAGAGCCCTGACAGCATCCACAAACTGCAAATCACTGCTTTGTTCAAAAAGCAGTACTCCCTCCTAATTAATAAACAGCCTAGCATAGCACTGATTATTTGAACTGATATATAATAAAATGGCTGTATATTTAACTCCAGGAATACAGAGCTACAGTACTCTTCTTCTTACAGGTAGAAATATCTCAGAAAATTATAGTAGTGTATATATAAACCCCTTATTTCTAAGCCTCTATTTATATAAAAGTTTATTTTCATCTTTTCAGGAAAAAAAAAAGTCATAAGGCAAGTCTTGCTTCACAACTCACCTTTGGTACTCGTTTTCTTGGTAAGGTTAAATTGATATAATTATTAAAGATGAAATTCGAGGATTTTGGTGAACCAAGATCATTATTTTCTCCATTTTGCTTCTCTGCAGCATCTGTTGAAAAAACAGCTGCTTAGGATATTTACTTAGATTAGTTTTTAAATTATTCTAACTAAGCCAAAGCTTTCCAGTTGAGTGCTAGCAGCAATTATATATGAAACACAGGCAAATAAAAGTAAATACGTGGAATCTAGGGTGGTTTAAAACAAAAAGAAGGAGAAAAACACAAGCATGAATGTGCTGTGTGCAGTCATCCCTCCTGGGGAATCACACCAACAACTTGATACATGCCCTTCATGATGTCAAGCAGCAGTTATCCAGCTGCTCCTGCTCCCTGAAACCACCAAGGACCCACAAAACCGCGGTATTCAATCAAGTTTTCCCCCTTTCCTGTGTTAAGCCTGAAGTAACTTTAACAGGCTGTTACAGTGCGCTCGGGCTATGCTTTTCCCCATTTCCAGGGATCCCTGCGACTCTGATCAGATAAGCCTGGTCCCCTCCTTCCTGCCCAGAGAGCCAGAAGAGCCCTCCCTGTCCAGAGCCCAGATAAGCCCCTGACCCTTCCTGTTCGCTCTCTTTTCCCCCCGCATCTCATGGAATAAAGAAGCTGGACAACCACATCGGGGTGAGAGCCTCTTTTGAATCTTTGCCCATCTCCTGATGTTCCTCCCCTCAAGGCCTCGTATCTCTGGGCTAGCCTGATAATTTGGGGCTGAGAGAGGTGGAAGCATCAACAGGCCAGAATGGCTCTGCTGGGAAAAGACTCTTGGCTCAAGAGTCAGCAGCCTGGATGAAGCCCTTGCCCACTTGCCAGAGCTCAGGAGTGCTGTGCCTCACCTACTGCACGCAGCGGGGTGCCCCGGAACAGCTCGTAGAACTTGGACAGGTAGAGCACCATGCTGAGCTTGTCAGGCTCCCCGACCGAGCCCAGCTCCTTGCCCGTGGTCACCGGGGGGATGCCGAACTCCTGCTCGGCCACGTCGAACGCCAGCTGGTTGTTCCTCACCACGTCCTCTTCCTTCAGGGCGTCGAAGTCACTGCGGGGACAGCACAGCGGCATCGCTCATTCCCCGCTCCCTTTGGGGTGCCCACGGCAGAGCAGCACCAGGAATGTGGGCACAGGCACCTCACTGGGTAAAGCTACGGACCACACAGTGCCAAAGGTAACAGCCTCACACAAATCCCCTTATTGAACATACTGACTTGGCCAGAAATGTAATTTAAAAGCTTTGCTTTGCCACTGAAATAGACCTTGATGTAGTCCCACAAAAAATATCCTTATTTATTGGAGAGATGCGATTCTTCCTCAGAAGTGCGAAGAAACCTCTTCCTTCTCCAAATATAGCTGAACTACTACAAACTTCATCCATTAGCAACAGATTACTTAGTTTCAATTAGTTTTATAAATCATCAAAGCCAGGAGGAATAAATTTAGGGCAGTATTGTATGGAAGTAGCATATTATATGTGTGTGCACACGCATGCACAGGCACTCCTTTTCCCTTTTTAAGGTGCTACACCCACAGTTTGAGCAGGGACCTCCTGCCCAGGTCATAACTGAATTTAGCAGTGCACTAAAATACATCTCACATCTGGAACTCTGTTATCCACTCTAATCCATTTTCTATGGGACCTATTCTAAGCCTCTGATCTTTTGAACAGCTTCCAAAATTCATGATTAAAATAAACATCTGAATAAATTACAAAGCTCCAGGCAGGGTAGTTTCTTTTTCCTCACAGCAAAATGTGAGTTTTTGGATCCCCAAAGAATTTCTCCTCTTGTCTCACCCACCCACTGCCCATTTCTGGAGCTGGGGGCCGTCACTGGCAGCCACCTCTCTTGCCTGCCTAGCTTTCATCCAGCCAAGTCCTTCTGCAGGCTCATTGAATACAAAAAGCCAACAAGATCCAACATAACATTAATTGAACAGCATGAGGTCTGTTAACTCTGGAAGATAAATTTATCAGCTTTGTAGAGAGCAGTGTAGAGAACATGTTTTCCACAGGCAGCAAATATTACTTTGATTTCTGTACCCTCTCCCCCAAAAACATCCATAATTTTAATTGTTTCAAATGAACCCAAGGCAAAAAAATTCCTTAAATTTCAAAAACAAGTTTCTTAAAATCTCAGATCTTCCTCTGGCACAAACTGTACAAGCACCCTAGGTACCACTCCTATTTTTTTCCCAATTTATCACACCTCATAAAACAGTTCAATCCTTCCTTTCATTTATCCACAATAAAGGGAGGTTGACAGTAATTCATGTGTGACTCCTAAGGCTCTGTAGGAAGACAAGAGAATGCATCCACTGCATTTTGGAGACTGGTGAGAAGAGAGAGTCACCCCACAGACTGCACCCGGCAGCGCCAGCAATTGCCATTTCCTGACACCTGTTACACACTGACCTTCTTGTATCTAACTATGGGGCATTGCAAAATATTCAGATGCATGGGGTTGGTTCATACAGCACTAGGACCCCAGAAACTGTGCCAAAAGGGGAATGCTGGTTTACACTCAACCCCTAGGGCAGGTAATTTTCAAGGCCCAGCCCTTGCTTTGCCCACGTGAAAGGACTCTGTGCTCTCCTGGACAGAGTCTTGCAAAACCTCCATCTCCACGGTCCAGCATTTCCCTTTTTGACTGTCACATCAACCAGTACAACACACGGAGGATGGCTCATTCAGGCTCACCCCACATTTCTGTAACTCAGGACTGTACTTCATGGCTGTGGTTTCAAACAGACACTAAAACCTGTCTCCAGGGATCCAGGAACACAGCTCTACACATTCCCCCAGAACTGCAAATTTTGTTTTAAATAGACACATGACTCCCACAAACATGATAAATCATAGGGTTCAAAACCCTCCTAGCTCTTTGAAAGCACATATATTTCATTTTAAACAGCGTGCAAGGACATACAGAAGAAACAAAGCAAACCCAACCCCACCCTTCCCCCGTCCAAACCTGGCCATGGTGTGCACTTCCTTGCAGAAAGCAGCCACAGAAGGGGACTGCAGAGTGTCAGGGTTGTTCTGGTCTTTGCAAAGGGTAGTCCCTTTGCAAATGCCTCCCCTGAGGAGCTCCACAGCTGTCACTTACATGAGGTCAGGCCTGAAGCGATGGATGATGGCACACAGAGCAAGGCCACTTTTCCAGGAGGTGGTCAGGTCAGTGACATTAACGTTTCGGTATCCCTCTGTCTGCTTCTGGCACCACGTCAAAAGCTTGTTAGGCCGAATATCTGATTCTGTAGAAATGGGAAAGCAAACATTTCAGTCAGCTTTTGCATGCTCAGAAGGCCACAAATGTTAAGCTACAGCAAACAAGAGATGCCACTTACCCTGTCTTGTGAGATTCACTGATCTTCTAATGGAGCTCACTCTTTCAAGAGGACACTGCTGTAGCTCATTGGTAACATATAATTGTCTCACCTAAAAGGAAAGGCAATCACCAGCATAATGTCAGCCAAAAAAACAGTTTTGTTTCCAGGTTAACTTTATCAGCAGCTGGTTCTAAATTAAAGAGTCTCCTGAAGATTTTGTTGACACAGTCCTTGCAGCTCTATTTACCCTTGATAAAAAAAGAACTGATTTCACAAGCAAGCCTTTTAAGTACTGACCTGATGAGGTCGAACACAGCTCGAGTTCAAGTTTGGGTATCTTGTTCCCGGGTCAATGGTGTACTGGTCAAAGTTCTTATTAATATTTTCAGGGGTCGTCTGAGGCAAGAGTCGATAAATGCTCTCTCTTGCAGAGGAAAAAGATGCAAGAGTTATGTATTAAAATAAATATTTCTCTATAAGATTTTTTTTTTTTTTTTTGCAGCTGCCTAAACCTTATTTTGGTTCTGCCAGGACAAGTGTTATGGACCAAATGAATAATGCATCCATCCCGTTTCTCATCCCCACTCAACAGAAGGATGCCAGACAGAAAAAGGACAAGATGGACACTCAGAGCTTTAGCCCATATCTTCCTGAGGCAGGAAGTGAGCAAGAAAAAGTAGAGGGGAAAAAAAATGACTTTACATCATCCAGTCATCTGGTTTTGCTTTAACATCTACTCAAGAAGTAACTTACCACACAACAGCCCTAAATCCTGTCATCCTGCAATTCCTATAACCACCACAGCTTTTTTTACTATGCTGTTCAATTTTCCATTTGGGACTAGGTCGTGTTTGAGTCATCCGACAGGATTCTATCTTAAAACTTCCCAAAGTGATGTAGTTGGTAAAGCTCCTGCTTGCATTCCCACAGCCATGACTCTTCCTATTACGTATTTGCCCCAAAACAGCCTGGGCAGCTGTAGCAGAGCAGGGTGGCTGCCAGCAGAACCGAAGTTAGCAACTTCAACTTCATCAGACCATGGTGACACCAAGACTCTGCTGTACTTAGCAACAGATTTTCTTGCTCCAGTCAAAAAAAGTTTCTGGTGCAGCATTATAACAATTCTCCACATATTTATCAGCCTAAAGAGAGCACCACTACACCATAATGCAGAGTTAAAATCACAGAGACCAACTCTGAAAGCTGTTAGTGTTGAAGAATTTATTTAGGCTCCTTTCAGGATTTTTTTTCTTTTTTTCTTTTTTTTTTTAATGATAAAAAACCAGGTGTTGAGATGGCTAGATATTTGGGTTTTTTGATACAGTCTCTTGGGTTTATTTCTTTAAGGATCACACTTCAGAGACATAAATCACTGATTTAAACCCTAATAATATTTCTCCTGATAGCATTCTGAAATCTCTTGCCTTCTAGCAGTAGCTGTGGCTCTTTAAAACACTGGAAATGCTGGGGAGCAAAGCAGCACTCACCGTTCAGCCAGGATCTCCAGCGGGGGCTTCCCCTGCGCCCAGCTCCGCACCATCCACGCCGTGTCAAAGGCAGCCAAGAAACCTCGTGCACAGCCAGTACCCATCGGCCAGAATGGCTGCAAGAGGCATTTACACTTCAATTATTTGCATTTCTTAAGTTCTTACTTAAAGTAACTCAAGTTCTTACTACAAAAGTAACTTTCAATGAGAATTTGGAGTCCAGGGTTTCATACTGTCTTGGAAAAATAGCCCAGAAATAGTCAAAATGCAACACAGGCCAACACTTGCAGGTTTTAAATGTGCCTCTCCTCTAAGTCTTGTCAGGGCAAAAAGATTAAGTTTTTTACTTTTTCCTTTTTTTTAGCTTCTGTATATAAAAACAAATTTCTTAGCCCCAAAAGGTAAAGGCTGAGAAAAAAAGAAGACTCAAGAATCATTAAAGGAAAAAAAAAAATATGCCCTTTTCATCTCCTAAATTTGTTTTCAACTGTTCTTTTCAAATGCCTCAGGCTGTCAGCATGAATTTAAAAAAAAACAAAAAAAGTTGCAGCATATACTTTTCACTTCAGAAAGAAAAGAAGGGAACATACTAAGGCAAAGAGACTGCAATAATAATTTGGATCAAGTTTTTGTCTATGATGGAATTCAGTAAAATTGTGCCATGCACCCAAGCTGAGGACACGGAGCTCACAGTTTTCAGACAGAAACACAAATTGCATAAAGCAAAATGGGATCTCAGCCACAGGCTGCCAGCCAAGCATTAGCTATGACAAACCATGGCATAAAAAAGGAGAAAAGAAAAAAGGGGGGGAAAAAATCTATTCCAAAGAAGGTACCACTGTTTCAGGACATGTAAAAGAGAACATTTTATATTGGAGGCTAGATTGAATGGTTGGATTTTAAGGAAATAAAATAAAACACCTGAAAATACTACTTAGAAGGCATTCCATGATATACCTCAAGCAAACTGTCTCCAACAAGAGCCACCAGGAGCTGATGTCTGTGCCTCTCTCTCACTAGCGCAGCATTTTCTGATGCATACATGGAGGTAAAATCAAACATTGCTACATCTGGTTGGCCATAATGATTAATTGCAAAATCCAAGGAAGGCAGCTGGTAGTTGGTTGCAAAGTCAGCAGCTTCTCTGGCGTAGGACAGCAAATTGCTCTGGTTCACATTTTCCCCACAGAGCAGCAGCTCGGTATCAATGGAGTCCTGCAAGGAGAGAAGGATGTGGGATGAGCGACTCCAGCATCCTCTCTGAACTGGAACAGTCTCACAGCAGGACTGGGAGCCACAAACCTCACAGCAACGAGAAACAAGTGACACTTGTCATCTCCTCCAAACAGCCAATGCACAAACACAGGTACTGTCCCAAACAGAAACTCTCCTTGCCCATACTGAACAAGCAGCTTTGTTTGCAATAGAAGATTGCAAACTCCTTCCAGTTCTTTGGTTATGTGATGTTTCAGAATGTTATTTCCCTCACATCAAAAGATGTCACCCACATCACTGCAATGCTTTTCTGCACACGTGCACACCACACCTGAATGCACAGGAGAGCAGAAGCACTGATGCTGTAACATGGAGGGCTCAGCCTCAAGGTTTGACTTGACATCTCAGTAACAACACCACATCAACTTGTAGCAGCTTTTCTGTTCATTATTGGGCAGGGTTTTTCCTTGGACAAAGTGGTAAAGGACCCTGCCTTTACAGGTCATCCTACTTAAAGGCAGTGATTATTAATGAGGCAGGTTCTATTTCCAGCCTAATCGTGGATGAGACCTCTAATCACAGATGATACCACAGAACCCCTATTAGCCCAGTTGCACCAGACACACTGGGGTGGTTGATTTTTTTCCACTCAGAGCTGAGTAGGTCAGGAAAACAGCTTTGATGAGCCACAGATGCTGCTCCTCTGCTCCAAACTCCCCACAGATCCCCTAGGACTGCCTCCACCTACAAACACCAGCCCCACAACCTCACTCCTCCAAGGGGTTCTGCCCTTCCTCTCTCCCACCTTGGTTGGTCATGGACAGCAGCTCTGCCCTGGGAGCAGAGAATCATGGCACTGAGCTAAGTGGTCCCATCAGAAGCCAAAAGCCCTTCTCAATGTTCCCCACAAGTACTTCCTTCAGGAAATTGCACTTGGCTGTTTTGGCACTGCCTTACTTTGCAAGAAAAATTGAACTCTCTTGGGTTTCCAGAAAAGGAAATTTAAGTGGTGCCATAACACTTTCTAGAAACAAAAGAAAATAAACCCTATATTTTACAGAAGAAGGGGAAAAAAAAAAAAAACCTCAGAAAAAAAATACCTCAAAATCACAAGTATTCCTGAAAGGTCAGGCCATCGTTTTTATAGCCTCCTTCTACCATGTTTCACCCACTTTAGAGAATTTGCAATTTAGCCTAGGGTAGGTTTTTACACTTCCTTATTTGCTTGATAAAACTGAACATAGCTGTGCTAAGTTCACCCTTAAATAACTGAGGTTTTTATTTTCTGCTGTGACAATCCCACCACGTATTTCCAAGGTGAGTCAAGATCCCATTTCAGCCAGTTTCAAAACTGATTAATTTAGGTAGTATTGTTTTCAGTTCTCTATTGAAACTTTGAGCTGACTGAAGGGAAAAGCAAATTCTAAAAATGTCAGAGTAAGATCCAAGTGACCTGAGCTTGAATGAAGTGATTAAGTCTATAAACACCGTCTCTAACATGCAGCAAGGTTTATACAGATGTTCACACTTACTCTGTGCCAAGCAAATAAAAGAGGGTTTAACCAGCATTTTTACATACGTTAATAATCACTCCTTTGTCCAGAAGACTCTGCTTTTTTGCTGTCATCACAAAATAATGCGTGCTGTCTTTGTAGTAAACAATGTTCTCCAGGTCAATGCCTGAAAAGAGAGACACATTTGTCACCAAATGCAGTGCCCTGCCTATGTAATTTACTAACAGTGTGGGATTGATCCTGGTAGGTGCCTTTCCTTCATGGGATGCATCCACTCTCCCAGCTGGGATGAAGGATTAGTGGGCAAAATGCTAGGAAACAAAACAAGAGAGGTGAGTGGTCTCGCCCAACAGGAGTTCTTTTCAGCACAGTTTAAAATTATTCAGCATTCTTTCAGGGAACAGCTAGTTAACTACAGCATTAACAGTTCCTGAGGTAGAACTGGGTGCCAAGGGAGCAAAGTGGTTTTTGGGTTGCTAGGGCTCTGGCATTGTGTCTAACCAGGGGGTTTGGTTTCAATTATAATAGTAATTTTTTAAAAATCAGCTATAAATCAAGAATAGAGTTGATTCATCTTCCTTTCCATTACGATGTATTTCACAGTTCATATTTTTAATATTTATGGCAGATTCTAGGACTTCTCAGTTTATCAGCTCCACACATCAAAAAGTAAGAATAAACTCCTCCCAAAAGGGCAGAGACCTTTTCAAAGGGTTTAAGCTGTTCAGCATGTGAACAGATAGAAACAAAACAAATCATGTCTTAAGGGAAAATCTCTGGGCCCTGAAAATGCTCTTCCAAATTTGTTCAACATAGCAGACATTTTTGCAGTTGAGAAAAATTTAAACACTAAAACAAGCCATGATGTGGCAACACCCAAGCTAAAAAAAAATAACCCACTGTACCATAAATGGACACCTCCATCTGCAAGCTTCTGACATCAACAATATTTTATCACTTGGAATTTTTTTTACACAGATTATTCAAAACTGATGTTACCAGTAACACGAGGGTGGCCTGGCACACAGAGTTCCCCTGCTGCCTCTTGTATTTGGTAGTGGAAAAAATGAGGATGCACTCACCCGTTTCCTCTTTCAGGTCCTGGAAGAACTTCTGGTTGAAGATAAAAGCAACCCCACTAATTTCTTCTACCTTGGCTTCTGCAGTTGTATTTCTGTTTATAAAATTGGCAGTGATTGCTATAGCCAGCTTTCCACGAAATTCCTTCCTCCTGAAGCCTGGTGAGCAAAGACAGGAATTAAAACCACTTCAGACTGGACTTTTAGGGAGGATCAGCTCAAGACAGCTCAGTATCTTTCCTACACTTCATCAAACAACACACCATCAGTAGATTCCACCATGCCTCCAAAATACCCTTGAATGTAAAGAGTCTTTTCTCCCCATTTTCAGCTGCACAACTACAGCTGCACTGCATTCAAGATAAAGTCTCATTAAAAATGGTTGGGTGGGGAACTAAGGGAAGAAGTTAAGGAAAAACTATGACTAAAGAAAAACATGGAATTTTTTTTTTTTACATGTCTGGGAATAGAATAGGTAAATTTCAGTGGAGGGAGACATTTTTAACCTGCTAAATGGCAAGTTAGGTATTTGTTATATAGGTGGTAAACAGCTCTTGAAAAAGATGCAAGACATAAGCAGTCAAAAGCAGCAGAAAATAATGTGAAAAGTAGAAACCCCTGTAGCGGTGCTTAGGTGCACACACTACCAGCTGAGACATTTCACAGTTATTTGGTATTGAAAAATATTCAGTGGGTTAATTGTTATATTTCCAAGGTGAGACCAACCGAGAAGCTCCTCGCTCCATCTCTGCTTTCACTTTTCACTGAAAAAAAAACCCCCGGGGCCACAATCTTACAATCACACATTGAAGTTTTTCCATCTGTATGTCTCCCTCATCTGTAATTAAATTATGAAGTAGGACAGAGGATCCTTAGCGTATTCTTAGCCCACTGCAGACGACATCATATGAATATGTTATATTATAATAAGAAATAAATTGGTTATGGATTTTTGTCTCTGTGCTTCTTGATATGCTCTTGTTATTTCCCTGGGATAGATTTTATATGACAACACAGGCTTCTGTACATATCTACAGTGCACCAATCACTCCCCTAGATCCTGTATGATGATAAACATTAACCTCTTGATGGAGTCTGCAGGTGAGGTAAGAATAATTAGGTTTTGCTGGTACCTGACTATTTAAATAGTCTTTTATGGGGGACAGCCAGACAACAATATAGTACAGCATCATAAGGAATTAACTGTAAGCACATTGTAGTTGGCAGATAAAAGAATAAGCAGACAAACTATGAAGCTAATAAAAAAGGAAAAAGTGTACTTAGAGAATGGAAATGAGCATGGATATCATTAGAGTTAAAAGGGAAATATATACTTAAGTAAAAGGTTTGTTCCTGTGACACAGGAGCAGCTTAGCCAGTGCTTCTCTAAGAAACACAGCTCAGGTGGTCTGAATTCTCAGCAGTGACTCAAGTTCAGGAAACATTTACACCCTCTACACCCACACACCTTAGAGCCATTTATGATCTTTTGCTATTGTTTCTAAAGGAACTGCTTCTGAAGTTCAGTCTCATTTACAAAGAAGCAAAGCCTCTGTTGCCTTCATTAAATTCTTGACAGTCACCTTTTGGTCATGAGTTCAAACACACAGGGCAAATTCACAGCACAACAGCAAAGGCTGTGCCATTCCTGACATCTTGTCAGCTTTCTTCTAGTTAAATCATCATATAATTACTAAACCTTGAAGCAAGCCCAATGGCACCACAATGCATTCTGTAGGCAGTGCAAATAGACCGAGCTCAGGAGCAGTAATGACATTAAATGTCTTTTATTTTGAGCTACGACTTAACAACTAAACCAAAAGGTACCACATAAAATAACAGCTTTCACACAGACGTCTGTGGATTGAAAGGCAACCTGCTGCTTTGTGTTCTCCTCTGACTTTCAGCTCTTTCAAGGTACCCTAAAGATCACTGATACAGCTAAAAACACAAATTCACCCACCTTCTAACGTGTTCCTGCGGCCATCTGCACCAATGATAACATCGAATTCATACTCTGACAAAGGGTGATCCATGGGGAGAAATTCAGCCCTCCAACCCATCTCTGAAAACACAAATAATATTTATTAATTCTTCAGCATTACAACAGAGAAGTGATTTCAGAGTCTGAGCAAAGGGCAGTGAGATAAAGGGTGCATTTCTGATTCCCTAGATCACCTAATGCAGTAACTTCCTCTCAGAGCCACACCACAAGAAGATGCTCAAGCACTTGATTCTCACAGAAATACCTTACCAGGGCAGTACATACATGTGGTTACAGCAAGGAAGAGCTGGCTACTAAAAGAGGAAAAATAGCATTCTATCATCAATGCTTTTAATTGCCTTCTAAATGGAAATTAAATGGAAGCATTAAGCACAAAGCTGAATTTAGCATTTAACACAACGCTAAATTTAATATTTTTACAAAGATGATTATGTGAAAGTGTTTGTACTGTCCATGTTTTAAAATTATATATACTTTAACTACTTAAACTACTTAAACCTGTTCTACTGTCACTATGCGACCCTTTGAAGAGATACCACAGTGTTTTAATTAAAATTTTAAAATACTTTAGTGATACTACATCCTAAAAACGAATATTAAAAAAAAATTGGAAAATCAGAATTTTTTTCTATTGTTTAAAAATCTCGCATAGGAATGCTGATAAGACTGTGTGCCAGTGGGAGTTATATCAAATGTGAACGCAAAACTAGGCCCTGGGCACTTAATTAATCCTCAATATTTATATTATCAATCAAAATCTGTTTTTGCAAGAAGATCCCAAGAAGCCACACCAGACTCCCTACGAAGCCTCAAACACATGCCAGAAGGCATAGTGCAAAACTTCAGCTTCTCAGCCTGGGTTTTGCTTTAAGACTTATCAGTGCTCTGTCACACTGATACTTATCACGCCTGGAACTTCACAGAACAAGGCTGGCTGAATAAGAAGGGCAAAAAAAGTCTTTATTTCTTTAAACAGCATTCGACTGCCTTGTACAATTTCACATAACACCTGGCACAAAAAGAAGTTGCTGCGAACAGAACTGTATAATGATAAATAATACTTTGGTTTTCTTGATCTTCAGGAGGCTCCAGGACTTTCACAAATTCCAGGTTCACATGAATTTCCACTCCAAGGATAAGTGCAACTTTGAAGAGGATGAGTTGAAGCTGTCGAATACCTGTGGAGAGCAAGTGACAAAGATGTGTTTGATAAGTAAGCAACCCCAGCTGCCACAGAACTGAAATTCATTGTTAACACAAGTGTGTAGCATTTCTTTCTCCCATACTGTAATGAATGCAAACATAGCAACCACCACAGGATGTTGTTCTCTTCCACCTCCTTTTCCTCTTGCAGCACAATCTTGTTGGCAAAACTAATTTTGGTTGAGTTTCTTAGAATGCTTTTGTAGAGGTTTGCCTCTTGATGACATTTAAAAGATCTGCTAACCAGCATGTTTTAGAATATAAAATTTTACAGCACATTTCCCTGTAAAATAGTTCACTCTATTATTTATGTCTACTTCAACATACTGGAATAAATATCAATATTCTTCATACATCATAATCAAAACCTGTTGTTTAACCATACCACACTAACAAAAAAATCTGCTCCATAATTCTGTAACTTGTTCTATTTCCACCTTGCTTAAATGAGACCTTTTTTTTTTCCTCTCTGTGTGCACACATGCACTGGCACATGGTTAAGGCAGATGAAATTTCTGCCAAAGCAAGTATGTCTCCACCAATCTTCTGATCCTGGTAACCTCTTATCTGAACAGTGCCCATGCCTTCAGATACTTACTGATGTGATCGATAGATCCTGCACAGAACTTTCCATAAAATTTCTTTGCTCCCAGTCCCCGAAGGTCGTGGATGGTAAAGGGCCAGAGATGCAGCACGTTGTTCCTTGAGAAAGTGTCTCGCTTCTCCACGACGACAACCTTGGCTCCCAGGAAGGCAAGTTCAATGGCAGTCCTCAGGCCACAGGGGCCACCCCCAATAATTAAACACTGGCAGAGAAAAGGAGGAGTGTCACACAGGGTTTTGTATTACTTACACACAGTTTCCAACTTACTCTAGTGGTATATGACTTGAAATACAACTGCACTTGCACTACTGAGAGCACAAACAAGTAATTTACTTCAATCAACAAAAAGGAATTTTTTTGCATGTGGTGTTCAGCCTATTTAAAAAAGAGGATAAACTGTGCTTAATGCAGACACAAAAGCATCTGATGAAGAGAAGTAAGAGAAAAAAAACAGCAAAAAACCAAACATTTTTGAGCATCTGCTTGCACATTTCTAATCCGCATTTAGTGTTTCTCAAGTGCTTGCAGCTGTTTCTCAACAGCATTACAGTTGTGTAAAAGGGAGGGGAAAGGAAATAAGTGGTCTTATTGTAGGCTTTTTTTATTTTAAAGAGGAAATGGGTGTACATTTACTAGATTTGTTGAACAAACCTACAATAAGCCAGTAGCTTTACTCTATTAGCTACTCTCTTTCAAGCGAGGGTGGATGTAACAGCCTGGTTCACCTACTGATGTAAAGCAGGACATGCCAAAGGAAACTCAGCAGACTTGCCCTCCTCTGCCAGGGCCAGGGAACTCATCCTGTCCTATTCCATTTCACCCAGTGCTAAACATCCCCACTTTCAGGACAATCACACTTCAGAAGCTTAAAACTAAGTTTGGGCACCCTTGGAAGAATCTCTTCCAAAACAATTACAGAGGATTCCTGCCCAAATTTTAGTTGACGGCTGTAATTTTTCACTGTCCAACAGGCAAAGGATTTCCAGAAAGTAAACTAATTAAACCCTAAGCATATCTAGTGCTTACATTTCCTTGAGTGATTACTAAAAACTGATTTGAAACAGTCTTACAGCTGGACAATGCTGTTGTTCCATACCTCCTAGGAGCCCCCTCCACTCCTCCAAACCCCCCAGATTTCATAAAATCCATGCCATGAGTTCCAGCTCTGCTGTGGCTGGAGCAGGGAGAGCTAAGGTGGGTCTGGGAGGGTGGGAGAGCTCCAGCACAGCCAAGCTGGGCTGTATTGTAAATGCAGATGAACCCAATGGGAAGAAATGCTGATGTCTGACTCAATTCAGAAGGCTGAATTATTTCTTTATTATAATTATGCTAAAATACATTAATATGCTATATAAAAGGAGGATACTAAAACTACATACTAATTCCTCTGACTCTATCTCCAACTCTAACACAACTCGTGACCCTCTCTGAGAGCCCAGCCCCAGGTGGGTTGGATTGGCCATCAGGCTCAAACAATCCTCACCAGAATCCAATCAAGCAATCACCCCAGGTAAACAATTCTCCAAACACATTCTACATAGGAAAAACGAGGAGCAGAAATAGAAATTTTTTTCTCTTTCATTTCTCTCTGTGCACATCTACGAAAAATCTTGAGAGGGAGAGAAATGTGCTTGCCACAGGGCTGTGCTGCACATCCAAGACCATTGTGTCAGAGGCCAGACACGCTCCTGTGAGTCCCACACACAGAGCCAGACACTGACTGCAGTTTCAAAGCAAGCATGGGCTCTATCTGCAGGCTCGCTGGATTCCAGTCTGGTTCCCATTACATTGCAATTTCAGAAAGTAAAGTCATTTATTTATTTTGGTTTGGTCATCATTTGTTTTCAGATCTAACAACTTGAGCAAAAAGTATCCAGTGCTGGCTTTTGTCCAACCCAATTCATAGAAGGGCAAAAATGGCTTTTTTCAATTTAATAAATAATTCTAATAATTTCCCATTGAAAGAAAAATTCCTGCCAGGTGCTTTGGCTTCGCTTTAGGCAAGTGTTTTGTTAACCAGAGATATTAAAGTTAGGCTGTTGCCTTAGCCACTTGGCTTTGTTCCTCTTAAAAGAACAGATTTAATTCACAGTTTCAGAAGAACACTCCTCACTGAATGATGAATATTAAAAAAAAAAAAAAATCAACAGATGTAACAATATAAAGGAAGAAAATAGAAGGCACATGTAGCCCAGCTGAAGAGGATCACTGGTGGATCTGGGTCAGACTTTTTGCACATGCTTCTTGTGATTAACATGGGAACTCTGAGCTCAGACAAGTGAGTGACTCAATTGAGCCTTCACAGCTTCCAGTCATGTTGAGCAGGCAGTTAGAAACATTTTACAAATAAAGCCTGTACATGGTCTGATAAGGTGAGGCTGTTTTTTTCATTTACAAGCTGCATTATACATAAATAAATGCAACTTTAAATAAAATAAAAAAATAAAAAGAAACAGCAGTCTTTGGAGATTTAGTCACAGCAGATCCTGCCAAGTAACAAAACCCACACAGAAAACCCTTCGTTCCTCCTGGTGCTTTGCAACACACTATGTTAGCATTTTAAGGAGGATTCTGCCCTCTCCTCTCCTCCTATCACATTGACAAAGTATCTTCATAAATACACCATGAAAAATGGCTGTGTGTTTGCCGCCACCCATGGTTACCTCCAGAAACACATTTGTCTCTATCACAGAGCTATTTGTTCTATGATTTATTGAGGACGCTTCCTGCTGATGTAGAACTTACTCTTGGCATTTCTTCATCTAATTTTGAAACTTCTGGGGTCAAAACCAGCACAAAATCCTTGCAAAAGTAATTCTTCCTACGTTTGTGTTCCTATCTTTATTAAATAAGGGAAGGGCCCATGCCACTCCCCGGTGGCCTGCTTGCCAACAGAGTCCCAGAAGAAACCTCCTGGCAGCCAGACTAGAACAAACTTTGAATGGCATCCTATTTTCTCCTCCTGTTATCCCAGTCTCCTGGCTCATCAGGGACTGCTTTTGAAACTAATTTCTTGCAGTTTAACACAGATCATGACAGCTGGCATCACAGAAGGGAGTCTCAAACAATCAATCCTGAATGAACAAATGCCAACGGCTTCTTGACATCCCCATCACCATTCACACATCAACTGCCTTTCGACAGTGCCAGATCATCCCCTACAAAGCTAAAGGGCAACTTGACTTTTCAAAGCATCTCCTACAAATTATTCCAAGTAACCGTTGCTGAAAAGCACAAAGAGCTTTTGCATATTTCTTGCTCAAGCTGGAAACGAAGGGAGAAAGTCTTGTTTAGTTTTACAGAGCAGCTTATGAAAGAATAAGACCATGACCAGACTTCTATGACCTGCCTGAAGAATCAGTATCATGTTGGATGCTACATCTTGTTTTACTACTGAGAGTATACCATGTTAGTGCAAGATAATAATTCCAAGAGAAGACATTTTTCCTGGTGAAAACCTCCTAGTACAAATGGCTGATCTTCTGCCTGCAGATGTATGAGAATATTTTCTGTCAAAAGAGAAGCTTCATTGAATTTAACAAGGAAAAAAATTACAGAAAGAATACAAGTTACAAAATTCCCATTGAAATAGACTAATGCAAGTTTCCAGGCCAGTAATAGTTACCTAGTGACTAACTTAGGACTATTTCAGTTTAAATTCATACTTAATAAGTAAAGCACGGATATTTTTGCACTTCACAACAAAACATTAATAAGTCCATGCATATTTTATAGAAGTTTTTTATTCACATTGCTGAGGAAATTTTCTATTTCTATTATACTGTTAAAAAGTATTGAGTAAATAGTCTACTTCTATGATACTGTTTAAAAGTATTGTCCTCTTCCCTAAAAGATTATTGTTTCTGTATAAATCTTGTCCCACACTACAACCCAGCACAGTACACAATACATTACTTATCTTCAGATGGAAATAGAACAGAACTTCACTAATTTCTTCCTTGTACAATTTAACTGTATCAGAAATTTTCATTTATATTTACTAATATAAATACACACAGCATTTGGTAAGTCTTATAAGCTTGATTTCACTCAAGGGTCAGTCTGACTGTAAGAGATGCTACTTTCTCTGAGTATGTTTAGGAATGGCAGTGCCTTGAAAATCTCCAGGAAATATTCCCAGTGCCAAGCTAAATGGCAGCACAAGTCACCTCTATAATAGCAGAACAGTTTCTGTGCCAGGCACAGGATTCTGATATGATCACCTGCATATAATGTACAAATATATGACTCAAAGTAGGAGGGGAGGAAAGGGAGAGGAATACAATCTAGAGGCCTCTTGCAATCCCTCCTTCCCCCCACTACTAAATCAGCAGCCTGTGAATCCAGGCACCTGCATCCCATTCTGGAAAAATCATATGTGGTTTAACAGCTGAACACCACCACTGTGTTTATTGAAAAACAAAACTCAAACAAACAAAAAGCAAACCAAAAATACACAAACCAACAAACAAAAAATCCCCACAACACCAACAAAAACTACAAAAAAAAACCTACCTCAAAATAACACTCCACAACAATCTAGTCACAAAAATCTCATCTGCTATAACTGAAAGGCTGAATTGATCTTGAAAAAGGTAAAAAAACATTAGCTCTCAGCATTTACACACTCAAGGAATCTACCAGTTGGTAGTAGCATGGGGGTGAGGGATGTAACAAACAGCATTTCTTGGCATAGCTAAGAGCAGACAAATCCTGTTGCAGCCCACTGCATTATCCCACTGTTGTCATTCCACTCTAAACCCCTCACTCCTCTCCTGCCCTAGGTACCCAAATATTAAATTAATCTTGGAAAATAAAGGGGTGTTAAATGATTATCTGCTCCGTGTCCTTGGGATGAAGACAGAAGCTTCAGTCATTCCAGGAATTCAAGATTTCCTCATTTCTGCCTTTCAGTTGTTTTGGAGGTGAAAAATAAGAGATTATTTTTAGCCTCCAGCTCAACAACAGTAGGACAGACAGAGGCACACCCATTGTTGTCCTGTGGCATGTCAAGCCAGAAGCATCACTGCAACTCTTCAGTGGAAATGCACACACACACACTGGTGAAAAAACAGCAAAACCCATCTGCCCAGGTTACTGAGCTGCCTTTAGCTAAACCATCAATTGGAAGTTGATAGACAGGCGTGGATCATGGTCCCAGAAAGGAGTAGAATGGGGTAGCTTTCCCCCCAAACCTCAAAGCCTCCTAATCCTCACAGCCACAGGTGTCCTCAGCAGCTGTGGGCCTCCCCAGCCAGTGACAGAAGGTTCTGCCTGTAGGACACAGAGGGACAGGGCTTTGCTTTTCCATGGCAAACATTCATTTCCATAGCCAGCAGATCTGAGACTATGACAGAACACAACTTTCACACCAGCCCAGGCCTTTGTGCAACACCCAGAGTGCCAGGGGTGCACCAAGGATTAATTTGGCTGATTCCAGATGGTCACATCCTACATGGATTTGGACAAGTGTTTATTGGTGAAAAGGCTTAATGTACTGCAACACAAGAAACAACACATTTTCTGGAACAGCAGCAACCATTCCCCTGGAAAGGCTCCAAAGAAAAATAGCTGCATAAGCAGCTAAGGCAGACAGCCACCAGGAGCTTTCTCCACCACTTTGCTTTCCAGTCCATCCCCCTTACTAGATATGAAAATGCTTCTGGCAAAAATAGGACTGCTCAGCGGGATGTTCCTGACTTACTGACTTACAGTTCATCTCCCATTTGCAGCCCCGGATTTTATCACATAAATCCACTGACAGCCACCGGATACAACACTGCAGCCAAATGCACCCCGAACCCACGGCACAATCAATTTAAAGTTTGAAACATCATCATGGAAGACACTGAAAAATTAAAATCTATATGCCACTTCAGACAGCATTAAAAGTGTCACAGGCTGAAGATTTATTTTTAATAAAAATCAATTCTTCCATCTTCTCCCCCAAGAAAGTGGGGGAGAAGGCCGAGGAACTAATTGAACTTGACCACAAAGATTATGTAATCTTTAAAAGGGTTGTTTTCCCCTCTGTTGTACTGTTTTATGAGATCCTTACAGAATTAGCAAGGTTAAAAAATGTGCCATTTGACAGAAATAATATTGACTTATATGTATGTTAATGAGAAATCCTAACTCTCCAAAGGGTCATGTGGACACTTCTTAAATACACTACTGATAGGTCAAAAAATCTACCTTAAAATATTATTAAGACTAGCTGGATCTTGCTGAACAGGCATTTTTGGAAAGTAAGCATTACAGAAATACCACTGTTGGGGAAGTTCAGAGGTACCTGGGAACAGCCAGGCTCACACCCCCCTAATTGCAACAAAACCCTGCATCAATGCATGAATTCAGTGCCTCACCATGAATCCACTTCTGCTTTAAATCCTTCCAGTATTTTACCCTTTGTACTCCACATGAGCGCCTCAGAAATGTGCAGTTTTGTCCTCTCCCAGATCAGTGATTGGCATAAATGGAGCCACAGCTTTTTCTTTTTTTTTTTTTTTCCTCCCTCTAAGACTATACCATGGATCTGAGGCCACCTAACACGGGGTGACTTTGGTCACAGCTCTTTCCCCAGCCCCGTGCCCAGCAGCTGCTGCACTCGCAGCTGGAGGCAGCACAATCCAGGGATCAGAGGATCTATCTTTACTGCCCTCCCGTTTTATTGAGTCAAAATGCCAGAAGTGAAACATTAGTACATTTATTGCATTCATCTGGCTCATCTTTACTGGGATTTTTTTGGAAGATAAGCTTCTGCACGGAAAAAAGTACGTGCCTTCATTTTTCCTGGATGTATTTGGACACACTTGTCCATCCATCCTCTCTGTCACATGGATATATGTACTAATATTAGACCTGTGTATTAAAAAAAAAGCTCTTTCCATCGTTTGAAATTAAAACAATGGTATGAACGATGCCTGTAACTCATATTCTGCTATGCCACACATTAAAGAGGGGCTGTGTGCACTCAGGGTGTTAGAAAGTCAAGAGTGCCTTCCATGATGCATCAGAGCTGTCAGGACTTTGGAGCTTTTCTGAAGAACTCTCTCAGGTGGCATTTGTTGTATTTAAATCTGGTGACTTGATCTCAGATCTTTTAGAACAATTGGCAAAAATACTCATTGAAAAAATTGCAATTGACAGTCATAATGCAGCAAAGTATGCCTGGAAACTTCATGTTGCTCTGCACTAGTTACAGTTATCCAAAAAACCTAGACATTACTAACAAAAAAAATGTTACACTCATTTCAGTAAACATATCCACTAGAAACCAGGCAAGTGCTTTAATCCAAAAATCTCCTCAAATAAAGCATAAAATAAGCCTTCCAACATCCTTAGGAATTAAGTGTGTTTGCTGTTTTCTTACCTGCCTTTCATAGTAACTAAAACACAGGGAAGAAAAAAAAGAACAAGCCCACACCCAAAACCCAGAAGAGATTGCTTTCTTTTCTTTTTTTTTTTTTTTTTGGCCAGCTGCTTAAACAATCAAAAGGAAAACAAGATAAACCTTGCAGAAAGAATGTTGCCTGACTATCCCAGCCATGAACATGGTTGGCAGCATGTAAGTACCTGGCCAGTCACACTGAGATAGTGCTCTGAGGCTACAATTAAAAACTTAGCAAAAGGAGCCCAAAACAAAACCACGGAACAAAGAATCCATCCAGAAGCAAAGAACTGATGGAGAGAGATAAAGCAATAAAGGCATCAAGAGCCTCACCCCTGAGCACAGCAGAGACCAAGCTATGAGTCTTGGGAGCTTTGTGAACAGTGATACAGAGAAAAGGGTTAATCCTCTACATGGTTTCCAGGGGCAGGGGCTTTGCTGGGCAACCAGCAGAGGACTTGTCTGTGTACCCAGAGGAAAGGATTTCTCATGCTCTACAGCATCTAAAGCATGCAGGCAGGTTGGTCAACAACCATGGCTTTATTGCAGCAAGAGCTTGGTAACACACTTTAAAAATACACCCCTGTTGCTCCAGTCTGGCCCATCTACAGACAAACCTGGAACTTTTAACCAAGAATCACTGGAGTCTAATAAACAAGCTGAGCTTCCATATGGAAATTGGCTTTTCAACTAAGTGGGGAGTTAACTTACTTTGAGGGTATTTCACAGAATATTTTAAATTACGTCATAAAATTCATTTTTCTATTAGGTGAATTGTTAACAAACACTCATTAAAGACATGGCTTTTAGAAGCCAGTCTAAATGAGTAAATGAGCTCATATAGAAATAGACATCAGGTCTGAATCAGAATCCAGATTTTTAAATTTTATTTATTTATTTTTAAATATGATAATAATTTAATCCCATCATTCCTAACTGTCCTAAGCAGTGTACATCAGCTACAGACAAGCTCAAAATGCAATACAGTACCAGAAGGCAACAGTTCTGTGCTCTTAGAGTCCTTTTTTTTCCAGCTCAGCATGCAGCCTTCAAAGTCACTGAATTTCCACTGCTAGCACCGACAGACATTTAACTAGTAAATCTAAATACAGCTCCAAAAATAGTGATAATCTGACTTTTTTCTAGTTTAACTGGTCGACTGCACAAACCAGTATACCATAGGTAGACAATGCCTTTACTTTTGCCAGTTTTTCTTACAATTTGAGATCACTAGGAGTTACCAACCAGCACTTCTTAGTAACACAGCATTCAAAAGTGCCAGCAAGCAAATGGACTTGAATTGTTCAAACAACCAATATTAAATATATTTACCTTTAGCATATTTTTTGAGAAGGCTTCTGATAGCGGGGGAAGTTAACAGCAGTCACAGAGCCTACAAACCAGGCTGCTGGCAGCACATCACACAGTGAAAGTTAAATTTCAGCATCTCTAGCTCTTATTTCCAAAACCTTTTTTGGCTGAAAACAAGGGCGGTACATAGTACCCTTATTACTAAGGGAAAGAGTCTCAAAAAGTAAATATAAAATAGTGAAAAAAATATAAAAATAAGCATTCTTCAAAAAGGGAGGCAGAGAGCTGGAGACAAACTTCAGCAGCAAATTGCACATCATGAGGTGCAAAAGTCTCTTTTACACCAACAATCCGACACAACAGAAGGGAGATAAACATACACAGAAGAGCAGTGTTTATTTACACGTATTAATGAGTCTGTTTTTGCATTCCAGGCAGGGTGAAATGCAGATGGAGGCAGCTGCCTCAACAGCACTGGCCACGCTTGTTCTGCCACTATCAGAGCTGAATCTGGGCTGACAGGCAGTGAACTTCCTAGCCCAGGTGCCTCCAGGCAGGCAGGGCATGCAGAACCACGGCTGGCCAAGCAGGGACCAGACCCACCAGCCAGGAATGGCTTCCTACCCTATCCCATTGTTTCCCACCTTGCTAAAGCACCAGTAAGAGAAAATGTGGGGAGAAAAAACCTAAGAGAAATGTCTTTGCCTTCCACCAGGCACTTGCTGATCTGCATAACTTGTAATTACTACTTTGGGTGTGTAGTCCTTGGCAGGAAGCTCACTGCCATCTCCTGCAACGTTTTCTAATCCGAGTCGCAATTTACCCCGGAGCAGTTATTTTATCTGAATTGTAAATCCTGCAGGAATGGCAGGCAGAGGGCAGGCAGGACAGGACTGGGAGGAAGGAACACTTGCTGTTGCACAGGTCCTTTCAGAGCTGCTCTCATAAACCTTCCAAAGGGGCAGGAGAAGGAAACAACACAAGGCTAACTCCCAGCGTGGCAGAACCACATGGTTTCTGCTCAGACAGTATCTCAGCCAGATGAACAAACCCAGAGAGTGGTGCAAGACAAGTCAGGCGGTGTCTCTTGGCTGCTTTGTCAATTAGAAACAGCGCGCCCCTGGAAAAACACGAGCTGCTCTTCAGGAGCAGGAAACGTCCAGGGTAAAACGCAAACTTTGAGAAGCTAATCAGAACTTGATCTATCAGCATCAGCAAGACCACAAGACACAGAAGGTGAAATGCCACAGCAGTTCTGGTTGTGCTCCAAGCAACCCCATGGTGCTCCCCACCATGGGAAGGCCCAACTTCCCTAGCACAGATTGGGTGAAGGTATTGAAGCCTCTTCTGCAGAGCTCTGACCATTCCTGCTGCTCTGCTCTGGACTTGCTCCAGTTTATCTGCCAGAATATTTTAGCTGGGGTTTCATCTGCACCAAGGAGGTGGCTGGATGTGTGGGTCCTCACAAGCACCAGATTATTTTCTGCAGCATATTCCAATTTTTTTCTGAGTATTACACTCCTCTGCTGGAAGGTTCATAATCTCTTTGTAGCTTCTAGCAACTTTACCCTGTTGATCTCAGGTTAAGACACAAATATCCTAGAGACACGAGATGGCAAACAGTTGGCAGAAAGCTAGCTGTTTGTAGAAACAAATTATTTAAGTGCAGACTTGTTAGGGAATGTGGAAATGTCAAGAACTGTCTGACAAAAATAATCCCCCTTTAATCAGTGTAGCAGAAAAAATAAAGCAAAATAAACTGATTTCAAGGGCATTAAAAGGGAATTTCTACTTTTTCTTTTCAACAGATACCAGCTAAACTTTTTTTTCACCATGAATGCCATCAATATTATGGCTTTTTAGAGAGAAGCCATAGAAGCAAATAGAAATTTTCTCGATTGCTTATGAAAATAATCTTCTACTAATATATTTTACATTTTCTCTTCTTACACAGCATCTTAGAACTGTGGTATTTTGCATTCTAAGAAAAGAGTATTCAAAGCTATCTGCACCGAGGCCTTAACAGCAGATAATGCAGAATTTTGTTTGTCAGCAGAAAGAGAGAAACCACATCCCCAAAACCCTGCTCTCAGGGCAGACATGGGAACCTCAGGAAGGACCTCAGCTACAGGAGACAGGAAATTGCCTTATTGTCTGAAATCTGGGGTTTAGCAGCCAAGTGTTTAATCACTTCTTGGTAGCAAAAGTTATGTATTTCCTCACTTATCAGTACACAAACATTACCAGAGCAAAGCTGGAAGCACAGCTAATAACAAACCCCTAATGACCACATTTGGCACCAACCCCCTAACAACCACAAGGGTCTCTTGGAAGGCAGGAGAAAGACCTGACCAGGCAAAGCATCCTGCCCTGGAGCTCCCCTTGCCCCCCACAGCAGCCTTCCTGGTGGATGGACACAGCCCAGCTGCTTCAAAGAACCAAACCCCAAAGCCCTACAGAGCCAGGGCCATGGGAACACACCCTGGTGGAAACTTTTGTTTCATTCACAACTAATTAAGCCACTTGCGGTGACAATAGTGGTGGTTTGTGTGAAAGTAACTGTGTGTCACTCCCTGTGGGAATCTTCATAAAATGTCTAGGAAATCAGGTCAGGGTGGGACAGTTCCCTTCTCTCGATTACTTGCAAAGCCATTAAGTGAGGGACAGAGAAACAGCAGGGTTCTGTTAAAATACAGATGTAAAGCTACTGTTACCTTCCAAGCCAAAAAATTTAAATTCCACATGCCTAAAAAGTCTTATCTAGCCTGATTGCTCTGTTTTGGCCAGGCTTTACTGCTTTTCATGACTGATAAAGCTGAAAAAAACTGTGTTTGTGGAAGTGTCTCCAGGATAATGAAAATAAAGTGATTTCATTACCAAATCACATGCCAAACATTTGCTTCTGCTGATGTAATTTGGCCCAATCTCAGTTTAAAACACATCACAAAGAGTCAAATACTTTGTTTCAATTTCAAAGAACCGTCTGCTGTGTGTCCTGTCATCACCCCAGCTTCTCCCTATCCCCTCTCTAAAAATCCTTAGAGAAATTAATGCAAATGCAGCGTTCAACAGCTGTGATTTCACTATATGTTCATAGGTGATTTATTACTTCTCCATGCATCTCAAGTAAACCTTCCTTGCCACTCATCCTCATTAGTCCCATATTTTTTATAGCTTTGAAATAGAAGTTGCTTATTAAAATCCTTAAAAATAAATCTACAGTGGAAATCCGGTGCAAAGCTTTAGAATCCCTGTCCTAAAAGGCAAAAGCAAAGAAGCACCAATATCAAGAGAAACAGCTTGTCTTTCAAGTATACCAAACACACATAGGTGCCACTTAAAATGTCAGTAGAACATGTGGCCTTGAGTATTCCCCAAAACCTCGACAGCTTCTGGATTCTACTATCCAAGCACTGTTTGTTTGTTTGCTTAAAGGAAAAAAAAGCACAAACACACAAAGCAGCTGAATGCCTCTTTGTAAAAAGCCACAACCTTTCATTCACTCAGCTTCCTAACTTGGCAGTCATCTTCTGGCTGACTAGTTCAAGTTTTGTGGACTTCACAGGAATGCTTTTTTATTAAAATAAGCAAGCTAGCAACACTATCTAACATATCTGCAACAAGTTTTGTGTGTTCCTTATAAACCCTGATTATCAGGTTTGGAAATCTCCCTATTCCAATAAGTATTTTGAAGAATTTGTAAATCCAGCAAAAGGGATTGGTATTTACTCTTTATAAGAGTAAAGAGGTTAAAGTTTTCATTATAATATGGATATTTTTTCCACTGGAGCATAACTGCCTTTGCCTTCTTTCATCTTACAGTTCAGTTACTCAATTAAAAACCAAACGTTTGCCTTGAGGGATGCAATCAGTCAGGTCAGTCGAACACTCAAACTCACTAGCTTCTGTACTAGTATGTACAGCACTGGAGAAGCCTGGCTGAAAATCCCTGTTGCCTCTGAAGGATCGAGAAATGCCAGCACTTAGGGAGGAAATTTGGCCACTTTACCTGCAGGTCCATACATGCTGGATGATTTGCTTAATTAATCGACAAGTATCTGCTTGGCACCACAGAGGAAGGTGGGAAGAGGAAGACATGTGGAACCCTGTGGGAATCCGGGGCATCCCTCTGGCTGCCCTGGCAGGTCTGGGACCCTGGCAGGGGTCAGGAACCCCCCTGGACAGAGCCCCCAGAGACACTGTCTGTGATCTCTGTCCATGGAAAAGAGTTTTCAATCTTACAGGATTAATTACAAGCTCTGAGTGTTTGATATGAGTAATAATTAAGTGTGGCACGGGTGCAAAAGTAAAATTTTAGGATTCTAGATAAGGGTTCCAAAGGGGACAAGATGGAGGAAATTGGGTGTGTCTTGTCCTTTTTCTCCTTCTTCATGTCCTCCATGTTTCACTGCAGTGTTGGCATTTTTCTGTTGGTTCAGGCTGGGGACACACTGTCCAACGTAGGTGACAGATATTGGCACGTTATTGTAAATCCAGCACAGGTAGTTTGTGGTATTTAATGTTTGTAACATCCCACTGAGGGCAGAGCCCCACACGCTGCCCTGCAGGACAGAGCTGCGGCAGGGCAGCAGAACATGTTAGAGATAAACAGAATAAACAACCTTGAAACCAGCACAGACCAATTATGGCTTCTGCTTTGGCAGCGGGGCTGACAGACAGAGACTTTCCACAATCTGGGAATCATCAATACCACAGATTCCAACAGAACCCAACCTGCCTGATTTACCACAAGGGGCAGGGTTGCAGAATGGGATGTTTGTAAATAAGTGAGGACTGGAAGGAAGGCACTTTGTACCTTCAACAAGCAGAGAGACCTGGCATCCTCTGCTCATCCTGCCCGTCACCCTATGGCTACGGAACACAGCAGCACCCAGTGACAGCAGGAGCTCCTTTCCCTTTCTCAGCTCTGTGGAAAGGACAGCACCAGCGAAGTAGGTTTGTTAACTCCCCAGACATTCATTTGGCAGTCTTTAGAAAATGAGACAATGTGAAAAGGAGTGGAAGGGGTTTACAGATAAAGGCCATCCCCCATTTTATTGCTCATGGGTACACCAGTGTGGTTAGAACAGGGAGACACATCTCAGGTTCAGCCAGAAAACCTCCAAGCCCAGTTCTGACCCAGCTCCCCTGAAACCACAGGCTCTCTGTACTGCTGTGCTGGATAAAGCATCACCATGGAGCCCTCTCTGCACCAGGGACACTGGTGCCCCCCAGTCCCAGCCAGACTGACAGCACAGGACAGTACCAAAAGAGCCACTCCATCCCTATGCAAGTCCTGGAAACATGCCCAAAAACAATTTTAGAGTCATTCTCTTGCAATAAGTCCCAACAGGAGGTTTTGGAAGGAAACCTCATCTATTGTAAAACAAGATTTGAAGGGCTGAGTGCAGGAAGGAGTAGAAGAGAGGCATCTGAGAACCACATTTAGTGGTGAACACAGTGGTACTGGGTTAACCAGCTGGACTCAATCTTAGAGACCTTTTCCAACCTAAATATGATAGACTTCAAAATAATTGAATTTGTTTTTTAGGATTTTATACGATTCCATATACACATATACCTACAAATGCACATATGTATGGTTTTAAGTGCACAGCTTTCAAAACTTCTCAGCTTAATTTTATTTATCCTTGCTTTATGCTAATATTGTTCAGCCTCAAAACAGCAGCTCAGGCTGTACAAGTCTCCCACCCAGGAACTGTGCCCAAGGTGGGGTCCAAAATACAGACAATGCCCAGAAGACCAAAGCTGTGCCCAGGAATTTGTCCCTCCTCCACTGGGAAGTTTTGTACCAAAACTGGAACATCCAGAGAGAAATGCCAGTCTACCAAAAGCAGCTGATAATTACACGGTAGCACTTTAAGCAAAGTTTTCTTAGTTCTCAAGTGTAAGCATGTATTTTGCAAAAACAGCATGCACCTTTGAAGGGGAAGGCAACACCACATTTGCATGCTTCAGAGAACCAACACCCCCTCTCAGAGTAAGCCTGGGATGTTTCCATGGGCAGAAATCTCTGCTCCCCTGAAGCATGGGAGACCCTGAATTTCAGGTGCACAGCGTGAGCCAGGTGCTACCCCCTGATACATATTCATACCTATCTCAAACATCAGTGGGAACCTCATTTATATGTGCATGCACATATTCATATGATTTACACAGGTAAACAAAGTAAATGTAAATCAAGTGCAAGTAATGAACTTGCTCCATACATAGAGGCAACATTCACAGATATCTTAAAAAAGCTAATGAATATACTAACACTAGCTGTTACAGATATTCATTTATAACATCATTGCATGATGTTTTGCATGTTTAAAAATTTAGACTGATTTTAAACTGGTAACATAGGCAACATGCATTAAACCTTTAATGTTCTTCAATTGTCCAGCTTCATTCCCCAAAGAAACAAATAATCACTTCAGAGTCCAACTATGCTCCTCTGCATTAATTAGTATAAGATGAAAACCAGAGAAAAATTTTGTCAGCATAAAAAGTTGTGCTTTTTCTGCACAGATTTGCAAAAAGCACAGTGTGGTATCTACAGTTTTGCCTGGTTAGTACAGACTTGTGTTTCTCTCTAATGTTGGTGAACTAGGCAGGTGCCAGCTCCAGAAACAAATTTTGAACAGGATTCAATCCCAACTTAGAAGACCAAGACTGAAGGAAGTTTGTTTTGTGAAGATTTAACACTGATACAGGCAGACTCCTACAGTTTCAGAAAGTTAATTTTTGCCCCAGTTCTGTGCATATCTTTCTACAGCACTCTAGTGTTACTTTGGGTTGGGTTGGTTTTGGTTTTTTGGGGTTTTTTTTTCCTATAAAGAATTTAGGGAAAATAATGCCCCCAATAAAACAACTCTGAAATAGCAGTGGGTTTGAAGTTCTTGAAAATTGCTCAACCAGTTTTGAGCAATTCATCCAGCTTAAAATTGTATCATTGTACAAACTTTGAAAGCCATATTTGGCAGTGTTCTTCAAGAACAGTTAAGACACAGGATTATTGTTATTTAGCTGGAGTGGAACGTTCTGTATGTATAAAACTTGTGTATATTGCAATGAGTAACTTAAGTGTGGCTGAAGAGTTTAGAAGCATGAAAATCAAGTACAGCGTTCAGCTCTTAAATACCATGTGAAGAAAAAAAAAACCCAACAGTTTCGGGATGAGGCAGCAGATTTTCATTTTGTTAAAAAAAACCCCAAAACCAACAACAAATAAAACAAACAAACAAAAATAAAACACCAATATGAGTCATGTAGAACCCAACTGAGTCTTCTTTATCTTCTCCAAAGATTGGGAAGATTGCAAAACTGTATCTAAGAACTGGGAGCTGCAGGCTCAGCTACAGCATTCAAGGCCAGAACCTCATTTAAAGCCTTGAAGTAATTTGTTTTCTTTTTTTAACTATGCCTACTAGCAACCTTGGCTCTGTTTACAGAGCTTCAACTGCAAAAATCCACTTAGCTCATTGCTGAAGTTGTGATCCTGCTTTAACAAGTAGGGTTTTTACCTGGGGCAGACCTGCCCAAGCAGTCCCCACGGAGGCGAGCACTGGGCACGGCTGCCAGGATGCAGCTGTGAACTCCTGCTCCACCACTGCAAGCAGCACTGGCACAGCACACAATCAGAAAGAAAGCTAAAATCACCATTTGGACTGGAGGTAAAGGGTGCTGGGCATGACCTCTCTGCACTGGCTGGGCTGCCAGCATTTCTGAGAACCCCTTATCGGTGAGTGGGGTCAGGGTCCACACTCCTCTCCCAGCACAGCAGCTCCCCTGCTGCAGGGACAGGCACAGATAGGCTCCACAGCAGCCTGTGATTCACACCCCAGGAATGTTTGGTAGATATCCCCACCGAGCCCCGCTGACTGTGGCTGCTGCTCTCATTCCCAGCAATATGAAGATTCATGTTTCTCTCGTTAAATCAGCGATGACACACTGAAGCGCAGGTCTGGGCATGGGCCAGGTTCATGATGAACATCTCCAAGTATTTCACAGAATATCTATACCCACACTCTACATGCAGACATTCTACAGCCATTTGCAAGTTGGCTGTACGTGCATCATAGAAACGTCCATCAATTTCTGCAAATACTTACACCATGCCACTAAAAATAAATCTTTAATCTCAAGGGGCAATAATACCATACTTTCAACACTGTGGAAGGTGTTGATTAGCTTCCTCCTTGGCAACATTGTAAAGCATTGCACAGCCTATGTATTTTATGTACCAACCCACTTCTATGAGTCTTCTCACAAAATAAAAATTAATCACTTTTCTTAGGAAGTTTACAGAACAAAGCCTTGGCTTTGTAATGTCACCATTTGAGAGAAGACTTAGTTTCTACATTTCACATGGGTCTTAAAACTGCTTTTTTGTATTGCAAACACTTCCTCAAACTTACCACCATGGAAATTTGGACCTGGTATGTGTATGGTGAGGTGCATATGGAATATTTCCTATAATTTGTTAATCATCAGACATTTTCTCATTCCTTCCCTTTCCTGTTTTCATCACAAAGATGCTCCATGACATATGTTCAAAGACTTTTCCAAAGAACAAAAAGGGAGAAGGAAGCACAGGTCAAAAAGGGAAATGAAGGGAAAAAGGAGAGGAGAAAAATGGAGCCTGCCAGGAACACAGTGCAAATAGCTGCATGACACTCCTTTACTAAATAAAACTATATTAAGGACCCTTATGGCCTTAAAATACATTAATAATCATTGGGAGCTTATGAAAAGTGAATAAAATCAGAGGACTCTCTATGTACTAAAGGGAACTTGGTGTTCTTCTCACTCATGCTTTTGAGAAGTTTCAGTCAATGATGCAAACCAGAAGAAAGAGGCTTTCAACACTGTCTACTGAGTCCATGAAAGAACACTGCAGTAAGAGTTTTAATTAAAAAGCCCTCCACATTTTGGTGTCTAGTTATACCCCAGTATGCCCCTCTTCTCTGTTCTACCTCTCTACAGTCAAGTAGCTTCTTAAAAGTTACCCTTCTTGGGGCAACATTTAGCCATCACTTCCCAGTAAATGAATGAATTGCTCTCAGGACAAAGATAGTAGAAATATTCTGTGATAGCCAGATGAAACAACTGGCAGGAACTAGAGTATCTTATACAGTTTTAAGGCTCACTCATATATTGTGAGTTTCCACAGAACTTTCAGAAGAAAAACACCTTAAAACCTGTCCAAATCAGTTGATAACCAGTTTCAGCATATTAAAGGAAGGGCTACTGAACAGACACACTGTATGTGATGGTAGAAACCTTGCTTCTGCAGAAAACAAGTTTAAAAATTCCCAAGGTATGAAATGCAAAACTGAATTCCACTTACCTTAGTGTTCATACAAGACTTTCCACGTTTATACTCTTTGTGACTTGCTCTCTTGTCAAGCTTGTTCCACAAAGCTTTGGCCTTCCATGTGGTCACTCTCGATTTCAGTTTGGTATAAAAGTTTCTATTGTCCAAAGGATCTAATTCAAGTTGGCGAGTGAGAATATTGAAGGCCTGAATGGTGCCTTTGCATGTTGATGCTTGTACAAAGTTTTCAAATATCTGGCCAGCTTGATTGTATTTTTCATCATCATTTTCCCCCATGTTCTGAGAGCAGAGCTTGAGAATGATTAAGCTGGAGCTCTTGTGCTGGGGTACAGGTGATCAACAATAGCAAGTACTTCTACACATGTTATTCCTAGAAAAGACAAACACAGGTCATATAAAAGCAGGTTCTGCATGATAAAATAAAATCCACAAACTGCACTTGCAATACGAACATAAAGCCCCAGCATACAGTGACTAGACAAGCAGGCACAAAAAGTTTGTAGTGATACCCAAGTGTTACAAACAAACATAACATTTGTGCTGTGATGTCTTGTACTCACAAACACTGTTATAAAAACGCTGCTAACTCAAGCCTACTGCTACAAGAAGAACAAACTATACTGAGAGCTTGAGAATTTTAATTTTTTTTATAATTTTTTTTTTTTTTGTTCAGTCCTAGATAACTGATGAGCAAACCCCAAAAGTCCAGATTTTTCCTCCAAGCGGAATTTACGTAACAGGAAGTGACATTTTGGTCTTAAGAATTAATGGAAACCTGCAGCCAAAAGTCAACACGGTTTAATGGATATTTTTATGCTGTTGCACAAGTTAGGGCCAAGGGTGCAGCTCACCCAGAGCAATTTAGAATTGGCACAATCACTTGCCACAAACAAATACACAAAACAGGCTAAGCAGAAACATCATCACAAGTTACACCAGAACTAAAGAAACCAGAAAACAAGTAATCACAAAGAGTCCCCCTTTTCCTAACACTCTTGCCAAAATGAGAAAGGCTTTAGTGCATAGAAAGGAATTTTATCTCCACGTCTCCACATGTTCAATGCTGAAGTTATGTGTTTGGAGTCTTACCTTGTCATGTGCTGATGATATCAAGTAATGATGTTTGGCCTGCTAAGCCTCATTGGCTCTTCCTAGTAACATGATTACTGTCAAACTGTGCCTGATATTCCAGATAAATACCCTCACATTCTGCAAGAGCAATGCTATTCTAAATTAACACAAGTTTCAAAGAACTAAAATACTTTAATTGCGGCACTCCCTTATCCTTTAACCTTGTTCCTCATCTCTAATGGGGAGCATCTTAGAGTCAGCCAAGGTCCACAGAAAGTATCCAAGTGGCTTTCACATTTTCCAAGAATATTGTTACAGGTTATGTATAAACTTGTCCTCAGAAGAAGGTTTACCTGGATTCAAGCTCAGAAACTTAAGTCATGTATCCTTTTTCTTGCTATTAAAGAATTATCTGCCAGTCCAAGAAACCAAAAACTAAATCAATGCTTGCCTAACTTCCCACATAATTAGTTATTTTACTTGGAATGTCATTTGTTGGCTGATAGCTTCAGAATAAATTGTTAGAAAGGCCTTTGAAGTCATGTGTCTCAGTTTAACACTGTTCACAAACTATTCGTTCTCTGCTTGCATTTCCTTCAAAGAAGAAAAAAGAAAACATAACCAGCATATTTAAGTAAAGAAGAGACCCACCGTGTCTATCTTACCATCCTCTAATACAGAAAAATATTATGCAACTTATTAAAGAGATCCCAGAGGGAGATATAAGGAAGCATTTGGAATACTCAGATTCCCTGTCTGTGCTCAAAATAAATAACCTTTGTATTCACATCATCAGTCTGTTGTGGGTTTGCGGGTAAAATAAATTGGCAATGTTGAGAGTTTGTACATTTTCTTAGACCAAATGTCATGATTAAATGTTTGGTGCCAAGAACAAGTCAGGAAATTCTTGTTTTCCCCTCTGAATACTTCATTTATAGTACACTTCATGCCCTCTTCTTCAGAGCTTTGTGAGGTAAAAGCACAAATGTTTTACATGCCCCACCTTTCAGAAGATCTAATTTTTCAAGCAGCAGAGTGCCACGAACTCCCATTGACTCAGAAGGAGTTCAGGGCATGGTGCACTTTCCCAGGTTGGAGCACTCAATGATTAATGAGCAAAGTCCCCAAGAACTGCGTGCCAGCCTGGCTTTGCCAACACACTGCAGGTGCGGCATTCCCCTCACTGCTTCTGGCTTTGGGAATGAAGAGCTACACAACGGGTTTAGGTCGGTCCAAAAAGGATCAACAGATCCAGAAATTCCATAGAAAAGGCAGGGAACAACCGTGCAACACAATGCAAGATGCTACAATGAGGCTTGAATAGCTTGGCATGCATGCACCTCAGGATTTGAAGCCCACTAAAAATAATACTTAAAATCAAGGCTAAACGCTTACTTTACTCAGGCAACTTTTATACTTGCCTGAGGTATTTCTATAACAGAAAAGCGTTCATTTTCCTTTTCCCTCAAAATAATTACGAGCAGCGTCAGTGAAATGCCCCACTGTGGACACGTCAGCTGAGGGAGGGAGTGGCAGCCAGACACGCTCTCCTTTGTCACCAGAAATCCACATTCTGCTGCCTCACTCACACCTACCAGAGACTTTGCTGACACCACAGCTATGAAACACTGCTTCCTCTCCACTGTTTAATTAGCTCACCCCAAGATGGTTGTGTTCACAGAACACAAATATCTTTAAAAGTTAACTCTTGGCGTGACTGATAAGCGAATGTGATCTCAAGCTCTAACTCAGCAGCTTTTCCTGCTTACAGAGACTGGAGTTTTATGGCCTCAGCTGTTGCCATCCAGCAGGGAAGTGGGGGAAGAGCAGAGCTAAGAGAGGAGAGCAGTATCTGAACCAACCAAAGAAGAAAAACAAGCATGAGGCAGTGCTGGTAACAGCAGGGACAAGGCAGGACCCTCTGCAGGCAAAGGGAAGGGACAAAAACATTTTTAGCATGGAGGGGAAGTAGGTGTCACACACACAAAAATATGGCCTAGCCTTCCTCTGCCTTTCCACTGGGGAGAACAGGCAGGACACCTTCTCCACCCATAAAACCTCCCTTCTCCAATACCACAAAGCTGAGACTGAGACTATTTTTTCTGGGCACAAAATCTTCTCTTCAGGAACTTCCAACACACTCCCTTCTTGCCCATTACTGAAAAACTGAGGAGTGGCATCTCAGTAGACATTTGCTCACTAGTGAAGCATTTCTCTTTGCTGTGTCAGAGGTCATATTCTCCAAAAATGTAACATTTTGTGGTCAAAAAAGCAGGATGAGACAGGAGACTCTGGTTACTAAGGTTTCTGGATTGCTGGAAACACCACTTATTTTCTCCTTTTTTTTTTTTTTTTTTGGCACGAACACTGTGTTGACAGATGACAGAGCTGAAGATGGTGCTCTAAGTATATGCAGATGATGGAAAAGCATGCATTTCTTTCTGAGAAGTCACTGATATTTCACTGAGGTATTGTATATAACTCACTAGAAGCAATGCAATAAGGATAAGAAGTTCAACAGGGTCATTCTTGCCTATAATTAAAGCTTCCTGTTCTGTAACTGTTTCAAAGACTTAAGAGGTAATGCATTAACTGCTCACCTGAAGTAGAAAAATTAACAGTATTTGGCAAAGTACTTGAGTTCTGAGAGTATTATCATTTATCCTTTTGCTTCCTTCATCATATAGATCACTCTAGGGATGAAACAGAGCCAAAAATCTCATCAAGGTGAGTATTGATGCTGAAACTGCAAACTATCCTTTTTAAAGTGACTTTTAAACTTCCTCTAGTAGCATAATCCAACAATAAAAATGCATTTTATTTTAAACCTCGCTGAAGTGTTACAAAGCCCAATAAAAATTTGGGTCAGTGAAAGACAAAGAACGAGAGAGCAGGAAATAGCCTGGACAAACAGTCCTTTTAAGTCAGAACTGAAGCATCTGTGGGTTAGACCCAAGAATTGCCATTTTAGGTCCCCTGCATGATGCATTAAGCACACACAGCTTGGCCTTCCACACAGCTTCCCATGGCATTGCAGGAGTCTCTGGAGGACACAAAGTACACTGGGAGGTAGAAGGGTTCCATTTCAATGGCCCCTCCACTGCCAGAAGTTATCCCTGCCTCCTTTCTGCCTCCAGCCAGGGCCAACAGGAATGTCAGATAAGGAAAGCTGAGAGGTGCTTGCTCATGCCTGGTGCCTGCTCAATAAGAAAGTGAAGATCTTGTTACAACTAAAAGGAAAGCAGTGCAAAAGAGGCAGAGAGAAAGCAGAAGTTAAAGCAATGGCACATGCACAGATGTATCCATAGGAAAGCTAATGTCTCCAGTCTTGGCTGATATTTCCTGTCAGCAAAACAAGCTCTGCTACTGCAGACAATCTTGAGAATACTGGAAAAAGCAGCTCCACTGTCAGGGCAATTCCACTAAGTATCTCTAGTCAGATGGATGTATGGAGCTGGTTCTCATCTGCACATGGAATCTCTCAGCAGCAAGCTGAGCAAGCAGTAAAGTTGACATATATGAGTCATTACAGGAAAATAACATAACTTTTTGACAGCAGCACCATACAAATTGCTTGTCAGCAAGGTCACGAGGTACTACCTGCAAAAATTATCACCCTCTTTTGGCTTATTTGTCCCACTGGAATGAGAACAACCCTAATCTAATTCAAAATTGAAGCACTTAAGTTCTTTTTTAGTCCCTTAATGCTCTGCTTCTAATACTTAAGAACATGTTCCTTGAAGAAAACAGAAAAGGATTCAATTCCTAGCATTTCAATACCACTAATCCTGATTCCACTTTCAATGCAACCCTAATTCTGCCATGTCTACCAAGAATAAATTCTTTTATTAAGACTCCAGTTTGGCATGCAGGATACATTTATTGTTGGCTTAAGGTTAGAAACAACAACAGAAACAAAAGACTGCAGCAATTACAGCAGTCATCTACTCCAGCTCTTCCTCACCATCAGGTAAAAGTACAATATTTCTGCTGCTTTCCCTGACTGAACAGTCTAAGAGGTCAATACTATCACAAAAAGTGAAGTTTGCAAGTGAAATTGGCCATGTTACAAGACTTCCTGAGTTTTTTAGCTTAGTTTCTACTGTGATGTACTTTGTTTTTGTGGAGACCATTCTAAATGTAAATATTTCTATCTGGAGGAAACACAGCTATTTGGTGGTTTGGTTTCTTTGCATGTTGTCCTAAAAATGACATAAAAGGAAAAAAGAATTCTCTGTAATTCTGGTAACAAGTGAAGCTCTCATTTGTTTTGCTTATAAAACTAGTTAAAAGCATGTTGGCCTGAAATACTAGTTTTGTGCTGGCAACAGACAACCCATTTCTTGAAATGCATAGTCCTACCAGAAACATCAGTGAAGGGAAGCTGCCTCTGAACAAAGTCTCACAAACTTCTCTGTAAACAGCCAGATTACTCTTCTGTACTTTTATAAAAAGCTGACTTCCACAGAACTCCTGCAAAATAACTTTTCAGGCCAAGTATGGAATTCAAAACAGCTCCTACTGAGACACTGTGTGCCTGTGAACTTACAAGGTTACCATGCATGCTATCAGCTTGTTTGGCAGTGGTTATATGAGACATTTCAAACACAGGCCTTCCAACAAGTGCTGCTGTGCCCGTTTAACCTGCTGCAGCTGGAAGCATCCACAATAAAACACAGCTGGAAACATGTGCACAACTACACTATTGTAAATGCAGGCGAACCCAATGGGAAGAAATGGCAATGTCTGAATCAATTCAGAAGGCTGAATGATTTCTTTATTATAACTATGCTAAAATACATCAATATGCTATATAAAAGGAGAATACTAAAACTATATACTACTTTCTCTGACTCTATCTCTAACACAACTGGTGACCCTCTCAGAGTTTAAGCCCCAGGTGGGTTGGATTGGCCATCAGCTCAAACAATCCTCACCTGAATCCAATCAAGCACTCACCCCAGGTAAACAATTCTCCAAACACATTCCACATGGGAAAAACAAGGAGCAGAAATAGAAATTGTTTTCTCTTTCTTCTCTCTGTGCTCCTCTGTGAAAATCCTGAGAGGGAGAGAAATGTGCTTGCCACAGTACACTAAGGCTTGGCACTGGATATTTTAGATAGGTTCACAGAAAACCGGCAGCCATGGGGATCACATCGTTCTACTGCCTGCACAAGAAGTCCTGTGCTGTAAGCATCACTAAAATCCCCAGATGCTCATTTTGCAATGCACAGGCACAGGTTTTTCAAATGAACAACAATACATCATTTTGTATGCAGCTTATACTCAAACTACTCATCTACTTATCAGTAATACCATCATTTCTGAAGAATGAGTTCTAAAACAAATGAATTTTCTTTTTAATTTTTATTTTAAAGTAACGTTGTTGTAGCTACACCAGTGGAAATTATAATTCTAAACCTTCAAGTCCGATGGTTTTAAGGAGAAATGTCTCTAGCTCAATTCTTATTCTGTGCAGGTTACAGTAAGTACTTAAAAAATATTTTTTACAGGCCTGCTAAAAGCTCTGCTACTAAGTTTCCATGTAGTCTGCATCTTCAAAGGTAACTGTACATGATTATACCACAGTCATTTGGGGTTAATGTTATGCATAAACAAGATATTAAAACCTGACTCTAGTTTAGACTGGTTATGAGGAAGAACATTTTTCAGCTCTGCTGTAGTAGATGAGAAACACAATATAAACAACAGTAGAAAGTTTATGCTGATGTTTTCCTAGGTTAGGATCACAAGAACAAGGGAAGACAGTATACCAGAAGGGTAACATTAGCCTACAAGAAAGCATATTTCTTAGGAAATAGCACCTGCTATTTAAACTAGAAAGATTTTATGGATGTAGTCTCAGTGAAAACAATTTAAAGGACAATCTTTAAGCTCTTTGAAACTCCTGCCTTTCTTTTCCTATAGTGACACTTATAATTTCAAGCTCACAAGCTGGAACAGCATAGATAGTAATCACAGAATAGGCAGTGCTGGTTGTCCTTTGATCAGCACAAGATTTTCTACTTTCAATAGGATGTTTGGAGCACTGAGCCAGACTAACTTGGAGAGCAAGTAATACCCTATTTTCCATTCCCCAAATCACAGCAGCAGGGAGATGGCAGGGCCAGACACAGTGAGAAGGGATGGATGACACAAGAGGATGATGGAGAGGGAACTCTGGCACCACTCCTGCCCAGCTGCCAGTGAGAACTTCAATACCCCACTTCTCTTACAGCCCTGTGTCCTCCTCTCTGTTCCTCACCCTCAGGGCACATGCAAAATTTTGATGGCACAACTTTGACCATGAAGAAGACAAATAAAAGCATACCCTGTAGATGACAGAGCCCTGTCAGCAAAATCCCTGGTATATATGAAGTTATGCCATCAAAACTGAGCCACATTCAGCAGTGGTTCCTCTAGTATAGCTTTCCCTTTGTATGCATGGGGACATAATTACAGAGGTAAATACATCATAAAAGAAAACAAACACATGAAGCAGTAAAAAGCAGACTCTCTTAGTCAGCAATCACAGAAATGATGCTGGTTTATAGCACTTTGAGAATAGGAGTAATGCAGAAGGATGGGGCAGCAAGATAGGCCATGAACTGACACAGCAATGTGGGACTGCCAGTGCCGCTGGCAGTGTCCAGGAGGGGCCACCTCATTGTCCCCAGCAGGGAGCAAGGGACAAAGAGTGCCACCAGTCTTGAATCCTTGAAGCCACATGCTGCCCAGATACAGCCTGTCCCCTCACTGTGATCTCCCCAAACCCAGAAAGCAAAAAAGAGCAGAAATGCTGCTTCTCTGAGAGCTGCCCAAAAGGATCTGCTGGAGACACCAGAAAGTGCCCTCGGAGAACACTGGATGCCAAAACAAGACTGTCTTTTGTTTCTTCTCACAATTTCTGTGAGAAAGGAAATTAATATTTATTCAGGTTTTTTTTTTTTAAGCAAAAGTATGAACTTGGCTGTGCTGAAGCAAACACTCCAGGTTATGTCTTGTGGGGGAAAAAGAACAGCACCAGCATTAGTTTTAATAGATTTGTGCCAAAAGCTCTCAGGAGTGTTTCAGATCATCTTTCCAAGCATGGATCTGTAGATCTCTGCTCTCCAGTATGTGTCCTTCTGGTTACTGGGGCTGTGGCAATTACCCAAGAGGAATAAACAGCCAGCACTGGGGCTGCAACACCCCGAGGGTTCCAGTCCACAATAATTCATTTAGCAAAGCTGCCCTCATCTGTAGACATCAGACTTCCAGATCAGTGGCAAGGATTAATCCATTGAAAACACAGACTTGCTTTGCCAATAAAGAAATGAAACATTCTGGGCAGTATTTCATATGCATACACACACATTTTTAGGAATCAACACATTCCATTACTGTAATTTTTTTTTTCAACGCAAGGTAGCACACAGTTCTTCCTGTGTTTTACTGAGGCATTAATGTTATCACACTGAAATCCATGGAAACCACAAAGTTAAAGAATCAAAGAAGCCCAAAAGCAGTTCTGAGTTGTAAATGATAGGTTCCTTGGGTGCAGCAATGCCAATTCACCACCAAAAAACAGCCATTGAATGGCAGTGGAGAACTGAGAAGCTGTACCCAGACAAGTCAGCCAGAGAGTGATGGGAAACCAGAAGATTAGGTTAAGCACTGAACTCTGATCCAAGGAGCATTTACATAAAAAGACAAAGAAAGAAAGCTACTGTGTTAGTTTTGTATCTGTTTTATGTTTTTTGTCCTTGTAAACTGGACACACAGTTACCGGAAGAGATTGGAAAGACAGTTTCTGAAAGTAGAAACAGTATTTTTGGAAGAAAATGTGCAGGACAAATGCTACCCTCCCTTTGCCCAGACTTCCCAAAAAATGAAGAAAAACAAAGTATAAAAAAAAAACCCAAATAAAGATGCCAAGAGAGTTACAAAAACATAATCCATTTCTGCTGCAGAAAAATCCTCACTGTCAAGCTATAGAATACATCCTGAAATATTAGTTTTGGGTTATCCACCAGAAAAAAAAAAAAAAAAAAAGACCCATGGGAGCAGTATGCTAGGCAACAGGAGGGATGACAAATGCATCGCTGTTTTCACAAGGCAAGCTGAGATATAGTCAGGATTAAATTATGGTTCATCTTGTCCAGCACAGCAAAGTTCACTAGAAACTGTGAAATACCACTTCTTAATCGTAATTGTTCATCACACAGCCTAAGGTTTTTCTCTACGTAAGTCCTATCAACAGTATTGAAGGTCAGAACTGGTTGCACCTTCTCTATTGAAGTTTTTATGCAACAATGGCCATTTGCTTACAGTCATCTCCCAAACTGAGTGACCTATGCTGTAATATGTAGATGTTATCACCATGCTCTTCATTAGTCATCCATTCACTTGGAAAACTTACTTTACCATGTACCTGTATTTCACTGCATGTAAGTGGGCAGACACCCGACACTGTAGGAAAAAAGCACTTTTAAAGTGCCAAGGCAAAGGACAATGTTGATTTTTTCTTCTAACTGGTTACTTTTCTCAATGTCATCTAGTCCTAACATTCCTTTTACTCTACAGAAGAGTCAGAATCTCTCAGTGAAAGCATCCATCTGTGGCCAGCATCAACACACATACCTGAAAGGCAACGTGAATGGGGCATTTAAAGAGTTGAGCCTGTGTAAGTACAAAAACATCACAGGTATGTTGCACAGACCCAGGAAGTTTTAAGGCAGTGCTGCTGCTTCATTCCCATATATTGACGGGAATGAGGTTACGTGGAGCAGCCACAGCTGACTGGGAATCCTGAAATGCTGCCAGGTGTGACTGCATGGTGCTTACTTGAGCGTGGTGTTTTCAGGGCAGAGGAGATACGAGGCATCACATTTCTTCCTACAGCTACAGGAAGACAGAGCTAAAGCTGCTTTGGCGCCCCAACTCTCAAACAGCCTGTAATTTTCAGAAAGGGAAGGTATTAACTGGTTTGGGGTTCACAGAGTGCCTGGTACCCAAGGTGCTGATTAGAACTGGCTTTGTTAGAGAAAACAATAATTTAGGAAGGCAAGTGGTTTGCAGAAAACATCTTGGGTCAAGTTGGTTTTGCTTTAGCTGAGCCCGCACCGCTGATCCCCTGGGCATCACGTTCATTCCTCACTGCGCCTGCTCTGCCAAGAGCAGGGGCTGGGGTATGGGAACAGTCAGAAGATTGGAAGTTTTTATCCAGCTGCTGATCAGGAAACCCAGAATGCATTCATTCTATGTACCTACACAAAGCAGACCAACTGAAGACACTGAAGATGTGTTTCATTGTTACAGTTCCTTAATATATAGTTCAAACAGCTTTAGTATTCCCCAATTTATAGAGACCAAGAAGGAGAACAGAGAACTGACCTTCAGAAAAAGGGTGGAGAGAAAAATGTTTAAATCTAAAGTATTCACAAAAGAAATACTGTTTAGTTCTCCAATTTACAAATACGATTTTTTAAAAAAACATTTTGTTACTGAGCCCAAGACCTTATGTTGGCTTGGACTTCATTCTGTTTCTATATTAGTACAGATTTCTCCCTCTCTTCTGCATGCAGGTAAACAGTATTGCTTTCATTTCACTGAAATGTGTAACCAGATCTCTATCTACGCTCTGGTTATCAAGGTTTAGTTTACTAGGAGTAAGGAGTTGGCTAATGCCATAATACTCTATTTACCAGTGTGATTAAATACAACAACAACACAACCAGTGTCCCAAAAACCATATGCACAGAAAAGCCTTTGTTGCAGCATCTTTCAAAAGCAGGATATCCTTGGAGCTCACTATATGGGCTCTGAGGTCATAAACACATGAAAACACCACAGAAACTTAGCTTTTCTACCCAGACAGGGATTTTTAAAATATATTTTATCCCCACCTAATAATTGCTTGGAACTGCTACTTGGATTACCAAAGAGAACAAGCCAGTGATACACTGCATAAAAAAGTTTGGGACAGTAGGCACACCAGGTCCAAAAGGATACAATTTACATGCTGCATCAAGGGGAAAAAAGAAAATAAAGTCACACAAAAACTAAATCTCAGGTGAAGATTAAAGGATATTTATAGCAGCTCCGGAAAGCAAAAATTTCAAGAAACAATGCTTTCTTTTGTGTGCAAGTTATACATGCTACTTAAAAGACAACAGTCACACCAGTAACCAGAGTAAAAAAAAAAAAAAAGCTAATATGCCAGGCAATGCATTTCTAAATCAGAAAACCTTATGAAAGGAAGTCTGGAAATGACTGCAATAGTCACTGAGTCATCCATTTCCTTAAGGTACAACATGAGAGGCTTTACCCCTGCCCTCATTCCTGCCAGCACAGAGCACTCTGAAGCACATGAAGTTCAAATCCTCCAGCACCTCCTGTGTGCAGCACAGACTATCAGTCCTCACGTTCCTACCAAAGCCAGACTGAGCACAACTTCTTCACTGATGCCATCAACTTCAGGCAATTCCTTTCAAATGGAGCCTTCCACAGGAGAAACTTTTACTGTATTTAATTTGATGGTTTATCTCTCCTCCAGGATCAGAATTCTGCCTCCCTCCACCACACACAGCAGGAGTTCTTCCACCTCTGCCCTTCCATGACCACCAGTCCTGCCAGAGAACACAACCAGTGCCCTGCCTGCTGAAGCAACACAAGATAACACAGAGAAAAACCTCAAAAGTCTAGGTAGTGAAGGGTTTGCTTACCAGATGCCCTAATGCATAAGACAACAACATCCAGAATAGTTTATTCCTAGCTTCCTGTGATTGACAGGAGAACCTAATAGTGCTAGAATCCTGTTTTCTTCACTGGACAAAAGATGCCATAGGTTTGCATAAGAGAAGACTAAAAAAATTGCAAAGAGGTACAAGTTACAGACGGTGAGCTGGCTGCTACAACCCTCCTTATGTTGCCCATGAATATATAAACAGAGTCTAAGGGAGATTGCTAGGAAAAAAGTACAGAAGGCAACATTTCACTGGATTCCTAATAACCAGCATATCAACTAATTATAAATCAACTTTTGCAGAGCCCATTTCCCCAAGGCAGATATCTTGGCAGGCAGCGTATGGCAACACATGAACAGCTCACCTTGGTATTTTCAGGTCAGTGCAGCACCAGGCAGAGAGCACCCTTGCTTTCCAAAAACAGAAGCTGACAGCTTTGCACAGGTCCCTTTTAGCCCATCTTCTTGCTGCTGGGGCAGCTGCACTTAGGTGCTGCCTGCTTTACCTTTCCTGGCAGGGCCACTCTGGAGTTCCCCAGTCTCGTCTGGCAGCTCTGATCATCTCCAGCAGGTTAAAAGGTCAGCTGAGTAAATCTGCTCAAGGCAGAGCCCGGCAGGCAGGGGCAAGGATCACAACAAGGACGTCCAGCATAGCCACTGCTAATGTGGCTTCACCACTCCGGGTCTGCAAGCGCTGGAGCAGGAGAGGAAACACCCTGGGCACAGAAGGAAGAGTGCAGCCACCCTGACAGACTGTGTGACTGCACAGGTACAGACATTTCTGGGGTTAAATACAATAAATACAACGTCCTTGCACTCCCAGACAGAAACTCCAGATTTTAGCAACAGCTACCTACACAATTACCCGGTGGTTTTCTCCCCTTTCTTGCCTATGCCCTTATTTTTCTGTTCCCTGCAATGCGTAATTCACTGGTGCATCTCACAGCTCAAAGCAGACAATTTTACTGCTGGAAGTTTAGTCAACAGTGATAAAAACATAACCTAGAATACAGGCTTAGAGGAGAAAATAAACAGGTAAAGGCAAAGAAACTGTATGAGCAATTAAAGTACAATTTTGGTGGAAGAAAGAACCTTTGGCCCAAGTCTCTCTGCCACTCTGACATTTTCTGACAGAAGTTCACAACTAAGTGACACTGACCAAAACCTTCAAGTCACAGTATCTTGAGCGAAATTTTTAAACATGCTATACAAGCAAAAAGCTTAACTGTCTCCACCTCTCCTGAGCACTGGCAAGGTTATCATTACAGTGCCAGTGCTGTAAAACAAACCCAGTCATCTACAATTGCAGCATGGAGAGGATGGCTCTGCTGAGAACAGGGGAGGGACTGCGCCTGCCAGGGTGTGCCAAGCGAAACTTGCCAGCAGCACATGACTAAGCATCCAGCTGAAATAAAGGTAATTTCTCCTTACCTCCCTCCTCCCATGGATCAGTGAACACAGGAAAGCCAGAGCATTGCAAATGATGTTTGAGAAACCTTATGAATTAAAAAAATAAGCTCAACATATCACAAGATGCAAAGCAACCCTTCACACAGGACAGTGACTACAAATACTCTTTTTAAGATTAAACTTTATCAAGTAATAAATATCAGAAATGCGGATCCCATTGCCAAAAATAGAAAGGCAATGCGGATACACTTAACAGAGACTCTCCATGTGAATATAGATCTGTTTGGTAATTAAATAATGAATGTAAATGTTACCTTTTTTTGCTTCATTCTGATTGGGAGAGGTAATATTTACATTGACAATATTAGTTTCTAGTGATGAGGTCCAAAATAATCTATGAGTGTTCATTTTAAATTCCCCAGACCTGACAGAAAAGAGACAAGTGCTCAGTCCTCTGGATAGTCTCCCAAAGAAATCAGAATCATCATTATAATAATAATGGAATCATCAGCCAAAAGGAAGAAAAACACTGTTTGATTTTACCTCCTCCTCCAAAATTAAAAGAAACACTTATTTCAGCCCTGTGACTGGCTAAATATCCCAGCTAAATATTATACAACATACAAAACCCAAAAGAAATTTAGAAAATTTGGATTAAAAACACGAGGTGCTTCTTAGTATGTCAAAGGTTTATTTTATTTTTTTTCATTAGAGGATATAGCCATTAAAACTAAATGTAGTGATGGCTTCCATGAATTCCCAGAGGCTCTGATAAGAACCTTACAATGTCTCTTGAAATCTAGCAAGAAAGTTGGGCGAAGTTATGAACTACATTGGCTTTTAGAAGTCCCAGTAACTCTCTCGCCCACACTTTCAGAAACTTTTGCATGTGGGTTGGCCTACTGGCTGGATAACAACTGATTAGGGAGAGAGGCAAGGAAAAACCTGCCATCCTTTGCTACTTCAGTAGAGCAAATAAAATTGAAAACTAGTGGCTCACATTCTTTGTTCACTAGAACTATTAAAAAACAAAAACAACCAAACATCTGCTATATCTGCATTAATATTTACCTCTAAACTGAATCTTGTGTGCAAATGTAAATCTGCTATACTATCTATGTCATTCTTGGATTTATCTTGGAAATTAATGAACTAAGAGAGACACTCAGATAATTACATAGCTGGTTTTAGGAAGCCAATGGTTGGAATCCTCTTTTGGGCTTGAGATTTCAAACAAGCCAAACTGCATCACAAACATGTACCGTATCAAGTGCTGGGTCAGAATCCACAAAACTTTACAACAAAAGGCAGAAGTTCCATATTGACACTGCTTTGTAGAACCACCTGACTATCCTAAAGAATGCATACAGGTGCTGCCTTAGAAAAAGTTGAGTCAAGAAACTCTGTCAAACACAACATTAAGTTATTAATGTATTTTACTGAGTGTCAGGCAGAACCTTGGACTAACCTCTGTAAGGGAAGAGTATTCTGAACACACAAAAATATCTCACACCTTTCTCTGAAACAGCCATATAGTTCTTTTTGGTCTCTATTAATGCCTAATAAACAAAATAACTGGGAGACATGATTTGCTTCCATAACTGAGTTTGAAGATGCTTCTACACACGAGTTACTAGTACCATCAATCATTACATCAAGTAGCAGCTGAAGAAGCAGCTATAGGTGTGGTGGTCTGTATCTAAATGCATAAATAGGGCCTTAAGATGTCAAACTTCTGCAGTTGTCATGAAATGTCATGAAATGACAACTAAGTGCATGCATTCAGCAATCCTGGAGCCCTCTGTGTGAATGTATTCAGCAAACAATCACAACTCTTTCCTCAGTCAAAAAGAAAACAGAGAGAGAGAAAATAGCACTGCCCTTTGCATTTTTGCATAGGTAAGCGTGAGATAAAAACCTCATGACCCTCCTTTCCCACATAAATACACAGAGGTGAACGCTCTACTGTGACCACTCATTCCCAGGTGGGAAGGAAACCGAGAGAAACCCTTTTCTCCGAGTGAGGGTCCAGCACCCAGCTCTGCCAAGCTCCCAGCACCTGACACTGCTCCTGGTGCCTGCTGCACCACATCTCTCACATCTCCCACATAGCCACATCTCCCTCCCAGGGCTGCCAGCCCCAGGACACCCTAACTCTGCTCTGAAGTACAAACCTGCCCTGCCCATGGTCATCACCCTGCTGAGCCCCCTCCTGGGGAGAACCACTGCTCCCAGAGGAAAAACGCTGTTCTCCTCTGTCCTATCTTTAACCTGAAAATTGATAGGTGAAGTAGTTAATCAGAATTAATCCACAGGGGATACTAAAGGCAGTCTTTTCCTCACAATGTGCACAAAGCTGGCCTGGTGCACATTAACCTATTTTCCTGTCTGCTTATCTAAGCATTCCAGCTACAAATGAGATGTGGCAGAGCTGGGGCACTCCGTGGTTGTGCCCTGCATTGCCCATCACCCCTGTAGCTCAGATACCTACTGCCAGATATATCCCAGGTAGCCAGGACAAGTCCCAGCACATCAGTAAATATTTGCACATTGTCTCCAATTCCCTTTGCCACACAGGGTTATTTCTACACACCGTGGCACTCTGCAACAGGGCAGCATCCCACAGTGCTATGTGCCAGCAGTGCAGGCAACAAATTCAAACCAATCCCCGCTCCTTGACACTTTCATGAGGAAGCAGGTCACAACAGAGTAATATCCACTGAAAAATGTGTGCTGTTCACTTCCAGAAAATAAAGTTAACCCTTCTTCCCTCTCACACACAGCCCCCCAACAGCACAACAGAAAGGTGGTTTCTTTCATGTGAACAGGTTCACTGCGACGTATTTAGCTCTTTACACAAGCTTTACTCTTCCTAATGCATTTTTGGGACACCTACGGTTGACTTGGTGCAACGGCAGAGTTCCTGAGAGTAAGTACAGAAAGAGGTATTTGATCACATTCACCAACTCAGTTTTTGAATGCACCAATAGTTCATATCTGTGGAGCTTGTGTCCAAGCCTTAACCATGTGCATGTTTCTGACACTCAGCCAACCACATTAATGTTCTGAATGCAAATATTGCACACAGGGGTGTCAGCTGTTACTTTTAAAAATCCAGATAGAAATGGGAGGAACCTACACTCTGCATTCACACTCCAAAATCCTAAAAATGGCTCCAAACTTCAATATTGTTCTGTCCCTATAGCCATGTCATTACTGAAACAATTTTCTGAACTGACAGAAACAGTTGGCTGCATAGGTGGCAACCATAGGAATTTGTAGCACTCAGTTGAAGGGGAAAATCAAATACCCAGCAGAAGGCCAGAAGATCAGATCTGAATGAGAACTCATCCACATAAATTATACAAGCCCAAATATCACATTCCATCAGAAGTTCTTTGAGTTCACCTGGGATAGAAATGAGACCTGGAGAAGTAAGCTCTTATGTCAGGATGCTCACTCTTTTACTGCCTCTGAAAGGAGAAAAGCAGTGGCAATTCAAGTGCACAAGCAGATCCTGTGTCTGACCCACAGCTGGGGTGAATGGTGACATGGGGGTGATTAGCACTGACTGCATATTTACCACCACGAAGTCATGCCCAACACAAGCCCGTTTTTTCTTCTAATCAGCTCAGTTTGCTATTTTAAATTATTCCCCAGATCAGCATGAGGTGCCATAAGACAATCAGTAAAAAAACAGCCTGATTACAAGCATGTACAACAGGTGAACCTGTATGAAAGGAGGTCAAACTATAATTAAACAGAAACCAAAAAGTACCCAGTATCTTGTAAAGTTCTTGTTTAACCAGAGGGTTTCCTCGGCTAGAAAGGGTGTCAGCAGAGAACACTGCATTCCGTTCTGAATTCCTCCCTTTGCTTTTAGCAACTGCTTTCAGAGCCTGCATTTGTTTCTGTAAATCCTTCTGTGCTGCTCCCTGCGTGCCTGAGTTTAGAGGGCAAGGGTATTGCACATCCCTGACACCACTAACAGATGGGGCTCACCTCAGCCAATAACACAGATTATGGTCTTTGCAATACACTCTTATCTGATTACACACAAAAAAGAATTCCACTATCTGCCAAACACGAGCCTTCTCAAAGAGAGGGGAAAATTTGTCTTCTGCTCCACCTTCTGCTTTGCTGTTTATAAAACTGTTTTGGTTTTTTTTTGTTTGGTTTTTTTTTTTTTTTTCTTTCCTGGATTCCATCATACATGATTTGCACATCATAGGTTAGGAAAAAAATCTTGGAAGATTTAAAAGCCTTCCAGTTAGCTATGTGAATCACTTATCCAGGTATGAAAACGACAAAATATGTTACCAGAATCAGGCATTTTAATGTCCTTAGTCTTCTAAAAGTAACACAATATAACAAAAATATCATAGTTCCAGTGTCTCACTACCCCCACAGCAAAGAATTTCTTCCTGATAATCTAATCCTGCCCTCTTTCAGTGTAAAGCCATTACCTCTCATCCTATCACTACCTGCCCCTGTAAAAGGTCCCTCTCCAGCTCTCTTGTAGCCCTTTTTGGTACTGGAAGGGTGGTCTAAGGTCTGTTGAATTACCACAGGGCTATTTAAAGTTGATTACAAAGCATCCCTGATTATTCCCAACAAAAATTTCACATGGCTTCGGAAATTCTATTTTGATGCTTGGCGATGGCAGCAATAGAGAACGATGAACTGCAGCACCACTTTGGGCATTACTGATGTCTCTGGCAAGTACATTTCTCTCCCTCTCAGGATTTTTCATAGAGGTGCACAGAGAGAAATTAAAGAGAAAATTTCTGTTTCTGCCCCTATGTGGAATGTGTTCGGAGAATTGTTTACCTGGGGTGATTGCTTGGTTGGATTCTGGTGAGGATTGTTTGAGCTGATGGCCAATCCAACCCACCTGGGGCTGGGCTCTCAGAGAGGGTCACGAGTTGTGTTAGAGTCAGAGAAAGTAGCGTGTAGTTTTAGGATCCTCCTTTTATATAGCATATTGATGTATTTTAGCATAGTTATAATAAAGAAATCATTCAACCTTCTGAATTGAGTCAGACATCAGCATTTCTTCCCATTGGGTTCACCTGCATTTACAATAGAAGTCTAAACAGGCAATAAGCTGCAAGCTTAAAAGGACTGAAGGATTTATCGTGGACTAGCAGGTCCAAAGAAACTGCTTTTGAGGAAGCTAAAACTCCACAACACACAATGCCAGGCACAGTCATTTTAAAAACTGAATTGGTAATGTTCCCTTGGTAGAATGCAACAATTGGAGAAACTGCTGCCATTATTTCTCCAGAGCACAGCAGAGGAGATGCCAGAGCCAAGAACAAAAGTTTAAATCTAATCCACAGAATTCCACAAACCATCTGCCTCCCCAGGTTTTGTCATCATAACTCTAGGGGGCCAAAAGCAAGAAAATAAAACCCAAGTTTTCTCCTAATTACATCAGTGTTACTGGGACATGGAAATAAGAACAATCAGAATTTAACTAAATATAAGCTATGGCAGTAGTGCCTTTCCAATTTGTGTTGTGGTATCACCTACCTTTCCTAACACAGAATGGGGTTGCTCTTGTTCCTCTCCCATGCAGTAAATTGCTTACAAAACTTTGGAGGAGATAATAAAACCTCTGAAAACATAACTCCCACTAACACAGGGTTATCAACCCAGAGCAGAAAGAAGGCTTGATAGCACACACAGCTCAGATTTAGGGACAAGTCCGAATTTTTTTCCTTTCATGGAACCAGGATTCTAAAGATAATTTTGGGGAAGTTTTTACTTGCATGTAACTATGCATGCATGAAAGCATTAGTCATCTTCTCCAGGTTAAAAATAAACACAGCAATTTTCAGAATGTGTCACAATACAATATTAACTGTGTATCTGCACAGTGACTGAATCAGTGGACACTTAATAGCCTTAATTTAGAATATCTATATTTTCTGGAATTAGTCTAATGTTCCCTAAACTAGTAACACCACTTCTGAAAGAGTCAGTTTGCTGTATAAACACCTCTAAAACTGGTCCCAGTGATGAGAAACAAGCAGTGTGCCCTCTGTGCTTTTCAAGTTCATGGGCTCCTCACAGAGAAAGAGCTCGAACAGGAAAGGTGCAGCCAAGAATTTGCTCTCACACAAAATGCACACACCAAATTCCTATTATACAGGTACACATCTATTATACAGATGCATGCAAGCCAGGCTGCCAACACAGGCACAGAAAGCATCCCCTCAGCCTTTCTGTAGCTCCTCGACTCTGCATCCAACACGTGAGCAAACTGAGAAAACAGAAGGACCATTGGGAGGCAGATCTGAGTTTCAGACACCTGAAATTGTCTTCAATTTAAGGCAATCAAAACACACCGTGCCCTTAAGAAGCAAAGCCTCTTCCGCTAGGAAAGAGAGCTTTTCTGCTGACATCAGGGGAATCAGAGTGAGGCAAAGAAACAGACACAGGTTACCAAGCATTCACAACAAATGGCACAGCCACATGGAAGAGTCCCAATGGGAAACATATAGCATTTCAAAGTTTTCACTTTCCTTCTCTCTTTTCAAGATACTAGCTATAAAATACCACAGCAGTGAGACAGCTGGAGGAGATACAAGGTATGTGCTAAAAGAGGTGAAAGACTTAAAGCATACTCATGAAGAAACTGGAGAGCAATCACCTCTCCTGTTTCATGGTTTCTCACACTTAAAGAACATCTCCAGCCAAAACATAGGCTCTCTCACCTCCATAAGGAATGGGATATCAGCAGGAGGCTAGAAAACCCTGCTTCAGTATATCTTAATAAAAACAAACCCTTTTCAGATCATCCATCTAGATTCTAGGCAAAACTGAAGGAAATCTGATCTCCCCACAAACAGCACCGCCCTGTCATGGATCTGGTAATGCCATACAACTGCAGAGCAGCATTGAGGCAATTAACTAAAATTAAACAAAAAAGAAATTCAGAGTGAAACAGAGATGATTTCCCACTTTTATAAGCTCTCCTTTATACTAATTTGTTAAGAATTCACCTGATTTTACAGACAGGGCAAGAAAAGTCACATCACTTGCAGCAGGAAGTGGATTGAAGCATGCTTCAGTTTCCCTTCAGAACTTCATTTCTCCACCACACCACTCTAAGATGCATCTGCAGTATTTTTTCCTAGTACCATGAAAAGAACAGCACTAACAAACATCAAACAGTGTTTTAGAAGGTGTATTTGTCAGGCATCAACGCTGCAGGTCCATTTAGCAGTGGGGAAGGACAATACTGCAGCAACAATGCTGAAAAGGAGAACAAATGAGTCAAATGCCGTGTCCCAAAGCAGCCTCCCAGCTCACAGAGGAACCAAGATGTAGGGAAAGGACTGAGAATTCAGCACCCCCAAGTTTTAGGTGAAAAAGCCCATGGTGCCGGTGCTGTTAAGGCAGGGTGTCCACTCACATCAGCTGATTTATGAATATTGATGTTTTCTGGTCTGTGTTAATGGTGACCCCATCATCCCAGACCCTTGCTATGGCCACTGCAGACTCTGCTATCTGCCCGAGGGGGAGGCAGCAGCGATAAGGAGGAGGTGGGGCAAGATTCAAGTCACAGGGAGTAAAGTGGCTAATTATTCCTTTGAGCAGCAAGTAAAACGATTTAAAAGATATATTTTCTATTCTAAAGCTTGTATTTTTCAATAAGAGAACTGTAAACGTGTATGTTTTTTCTATTTCTAAAGAAGTAAAATATGACAGAAACAGAGACTAAGGTAAGATACAGGGAGAGTAAGATTTAAGATCAGGGACATGCTGAGAGTTGAGTCAACAGTTTTAATTCTTAAAACCTTTACTGACCTCATAATACACCAAGAAAAAACTGTGTAGTATCTCTAGAGTTATGAGCAAAAGTCTGTTGCTGCTTCAGCGCAATTTCTTAGCTGCATCCTCCAGAAAGGATAAACCCCGCCGTTTTTAGAGAAACATCCGGACACCACAAACTGAGCATAAGTGGGCATACATTCAGAGTGCTTGTGTCAATGAGAACAGACACCAATTCCAGTTCGGCTGTCAGACAATCTGTTTTCCACCCGTGTAATATAATTAGCACCCAAAATAAAGTGGCGAAATGAGGGAAGCAAGATGCCCTCTTTTCTCACAGATCAAGGCACTTCGTGAGCATCAATTAGATGTTAATGTTCCTGGGAGGCAAGCGTGACAAGTCTTATTAAGCCATTTTAAAGATTAGAACACTGAGTCACAGAGAGATTAAGAACTTCCTCAAAACCAAAAGCAGAGTCAGAGAGGGGGCAGCTGGCACTGGCAGCAGAGGACTGCACTGCTCCACCTTACTGCAAGGTTTAGCGTCTCTAAAGAGAAAGAAAGGCAGAAAGAAAGGCAGGGAAAAGAAAAAAGAAAAAAAAGTCCACGTTCCCATGAAGTTTCTTGTCCTTGCCAACATTCCTCCGTTTCGACCTGCAAGGGACCATCTTTAGACACAAAAACGCAGTCCCATTTCCACGCTCAGATCTCATTTTGCCTCAAGGCACTAACAAGGTTGCCAATTGTAAACAGTTTTTAAAGTCGGCAGAGACCTCCAGATCTTTTTCAGTAAGCTTCAGAGAGAACTTAAAACTTTTTGATACTGGCTCAACCTTACAGGCGTAGGGGCAAATAAACGTACCACCACCCCACGAGCCAGCGATCTGAATTCGAGTCACATGCTGAACTTACACACGAGAAACCGAGCTAACGCGACAAGACAATCACTATTAACAAACACTTCGAAGCTCAAAGAGAAACTCAGCAGATGCCATTCTCAATTAGCCCAAAAAGGTGAGCGGAGAAGGATGTTACGCTGATTAACACATTCATTAGGACGCGTCTAAACTAATAGCCCGCTCCAGCGTTGTAACACGCTTGGAAAGCGCTCGGCTCTCTTTACCCTAATCGCAGGGTACCCTAATCGCAGGGTACCCTAATCGCAGGGTACTCACTGAGCGAAAAGATTATTTTGACTTTTCCTGCGTGGCCGTCCGAACCAGCGCGGTGCCACCGTCCGGGAGGGCTCCGGGAGCGCCGCACCCGGACCCGCCAGCGGGGCACGGCTGGGCACGGCTCGGCACAGCGCGGCATGGCTCGGCACAGCCCGGCCCGACCGGCCCCGAGCGCCGCCGCCCGCGGAGCAGAGCCCGGCTCGGGTCGTTCCCTCCCGCCCGCGGAGGGACCCCCGTGCCCCGCGCCCGCCCGCCCGCGGCCCCGCTCCCTGCCCGGCCCCGCCGCACCTGCTCCGCCCGTCCCGCGGCCCCAGCGGCGCCGCCGCTCCTCATGCTGCCGGCGCTGGCCGGGCAATCTCGCCGGCCTCGGGGCGGGGCCCGCGGCCCGCCCGCCCCCGGCTCCAACCCCGGCTCCAACCCCGGCTCCAACCCCGGCTCCAACCCCGGCTCCAACCCCGGCCCCAGCCCCAGCACCAGCACCAGCCCCGGCACCAGCCCCGGCTCCAGCCGCCCCGAGCGGGGTTTCTGTGGGGCTTTTTCGTTCCGGTGGTTTCGCGCCCCGAGCGGGACGAAGCGGCCCCACCTGTCGTGAGGGAAGCGGTGTGAGGGGCGGCGCGGCATGGGGAGCCCGGGGCGATTCCTCCCGGCTGCTAAAGTTTTGGGTTTTGAGGGGGCATAAATGTTGTCGCATATTCGGCAGGTTCAAGGTTTCGGTCAGAGGGCAAACAGAAAACCGCTGGGGAGAAAGTTCAAGGTCAGCTAGCAGCGCTGGCGCTGTGACTCCCCGACTCCCATCAACAGTAACATCTTGCTGACGGCAGATGGGAAGTTGTATGGAAAAGGAACAAAGAAAAACAATCAGGAATCACTTGAAGTGCTGCAACAGAAAGGGCAAATGAGCTAAAGCCCATATCTGATAGCCTAAAGCCCCAGCAGGCCCACTTTATAGGTAACCACAGCCATCATAAATATTTTGGCGTGTGCCACACGGTCACTACACCGAAGTGGTGCTGCAGAAGGTTGGGCAGAGCAAGGGAGCTCTGACCCTTTTCACACTTGAGCCAAATTTGAAGTGGTTTTGGATAACGTGGAGGGAAAACAGGCGTCAATGTGGCCCTTTTCATCCATGCACAGCTGAATGTAACATAATCTCTAGTGACCCAAGTGGTTTAGCCAACTCTCAAAAAAAAATTGTTGATCTTAAGGCAAGAATTTTGTTGTAGAAAATACCTCTCATTCAGGTTGAAATTTGTCTTCTAGTTTTCTGCATTGTGCTTGGCTGAACCCAAGTTTTGCTCAATGATTAACTCTGAATTGCAATATGTCTGTATGCTGATTTAACTTCTGGAGATTAACTGTACTTTTTCCTCCAAGTGATAAAAGCAAGAATATAGAAAAAAATGGTGCATAGCATTTCCCTCTTATCTAAAAGACTATTATCTTTAGCAGCCTTGGGGAAGGCAAGAACAAGGAATGAGAAAATCCTCTTGGCAAACTTCCAGGGAAAAAAGTGATCTCTAGTTAAAAAAGGGGCATGGGTGTATGAAAGAAACCATATTTATATGATTTTTACAAAGTCTTTCTAGTTTCAGTCCACCACTGAGAGTCAGAGAACCCAGAAAATATAAACTCTGAAAGACTTTAGCCCCTACTGGGAAATATTCCAAAACTTCTTTCTTTAGGATAGATGTTTCTTTTTGGTTAGGAAAGATGCTTACAGCACCAATCTCCCACATGTCTGTTCACCTTCACAACTGTCCTCTTCCCCTCCATGCCTCTCAGAAAAATAAATCAGTCCATAAAAAGGTAACCCTTTCCTGCCAAGTTCTTCCAACATTTTTCTGCATCATCAGGGGCTGCATGAAGACCAGCAGGAACCTTGCTGTTTATTAACTATAATTAGTGTATTTACTCATTGTCCTTAATGTTTTGATCTTTGAAAGTGGCTGAAAGATGACTGTATAATTCACACTAAACTATTATCACAACCATCTTTAAAAATGACGTTTCATTAGATGTTACTTAACCAAAATTAAGAAATTCTTTATTCATAGTCACACCTACCTCTCTCCAAAGGAAAACATAGCTGAGATAATAACTGAGGTACAGTCTAGTCACTCTGGGCTAAGATGATCACACATCAGTTAAAGATTAGATGAATAAGCTTTAATCAGGAGCCACCCATCTGGCATTACATGGGACTCTGTGGGATATCCTAGCCCACCCTCCCTTCTTTGAGGTGTGGGACACACAAGCATAAAAGGGAAAGAGTAACTTCCCTGGATGCTGCACAGCCTTGCCTTCCTGAGACCAAGTTCCTAACCCTTTTTTTAACTGTGTAGCTGCTTTGTTCAATCCTAGCCTGTTCTCCTCCATTGAAAGGAGAGGGAAAAGGAGTAAGAATGGTTCTTACAAAAAACAATCCAGCTGTATTAACTGCAGATGTTAATAATTCATAATTTGTCTCTGCTGGTTTCAAGGTGGTTTATTCTGTTTATCTCTAACATGTTCTGCTGCCCTGCCGCAGCTCTGTCCTGCAGGGCAGCGTGTGGGGCTCTGCCCTCAGTGGGATGTTACAAACATTAAATACCAGAAACTACCTGTGCTGGATTTACAATAACGTGCCAATATCTGTCACCTACGTTGGACAGTGTGTCCCCAGCCTGAACCAACAGAAAAATGCCAACACCACAGTGAAACATGGAGGGCATGAAGAAGGAGAAAAAGGACAGGACACACCCAATTTCCTCCATCTTGTCCCCTTTGGACCCCTAATCTAGAATCCTAAAATTTTACTTTTGCACCTGTGCCACACTTAATTATTACTCATGTCAAACACTCAGAGCTTGTAATTGATCCTGTAAGATTGAAAACTCTATTCCATGGACAGAGATCACAGACAGTGTCTCTGGGGGCTCTGTCCAGGGGGGTTCCTGACCCCTGCCAGGGTCCCAGACCTTCCAGGGCAGCCAGAGGGATGCCCTGGATTCCCACAGGATATTGATCCCTCTCTGTGGCTGGTGATGTGCAGCACTCCCTTTCCTGAAGTGTGGAAGTCTGTCTATTCAAATTCTTGTAAATGGATTCTTATCTACATATCCAGCACAATAAAAGCCCTTCTTGTGGCTTTTATTCAAACAACTTGTTCTGATCCTTTCTGATGAACTGTGGGTGTCTTCAAAGTTAACTGATTTTTTCATGTAAGAGGCCTGGTTGTGACCTGGCTCTCCAGAGACCATGTTGAGACCATCCCTTATCAATCATTTATTTTATTTATGACTTGGAGAATTCATCATGCATCAGTTTGTGATCTGTAGGGTGCAGGGAATAGGGCTTCCTCCCCTTGTGGGGGTTATGAGGAATGAAACCTTTGTATGAGGCTAATGTTCTGCTGCATCATGCGAAAGGCCACTATGGGTATTTTCCCACTCTTGGTTTGAAGTTGCTCATCGTACACATCTCTGGTGAGAATCAGTAGTTAAATACAAATTTTCATTTTCTCTTCCTTCTTTAATGCTTTTTGGTTTATATCAACATAGAAAGCCATTAGGGTGGCTCTTTTAAAGGGATTTTGCTTTACAGAGTGAGGAAAAGAAAACAGATCTAAGGAAAGGAAGCTGGATTCTTTATGTGGGAGCATGTAATTTTCCTGGGGCCTGGAATAGCTGGATTTTCTTACCACATATGCAGAAAATAGCCCTTCCTACCCAGTCCTGGGTGTATCAGATAGTACCCTTAGCATATAAAGGAACTATTCCAGTGTGAGACACCTTCTAAACAACATTTGTGTTCAAGTTTCTAAGCACCTTAACAGATTGATACAGGTCTGTTGAGGCAGAGTTCAAAACACTTTGATTCATTAGAAAAAGCAGACAGAACTACCAGTGAAGCATACACAGCTAATTTTCTAGCCTTTTTCCCACAGGGGCTCCAAGTTCATTCGCTAGGAAAGTTTGGGGATGGATCCTTCATCATCCTGCCTTCCTTCTGTGAGCAGTTTCTCCCACACTCAGTGCTGCTGCTGCAGAAACAGGATTTTTGCAGGGCTTTCCTGGCTGCCAGGGTTTGTATTTGCCCTGTGTTGCCTCTGTCCTTTGGGAGTTCTGACAAGCCATCCCTCAGCACACCTGGTCTGTAACACACCCCCAGGCTGCTAGCATTAGTCCTTCTTCCCTCCCTGCAAATATTATTGTTTGGGTTTTGGGCACGTGTGGGGGTGGTTTTAGTTTTCCACTTGTATTTTCTCTGGTTTTTTAACAAACAGGAGTTACAGCTTGTTTGATGCATGTTACTGATACAAATCTAGGCAATTTCACTCTTTGGGTCACATGTCTTTGCTGGCTAAATCTCCCCAAGGCTAAAAAGGATTTTGCTTATGTGAAATTTATAATAATACACCAAATATGAGCACAGGATGATCTCTTGCTCCTGGTATCATTCAACATTAATCAATTCATTTCCTAAGACACTTTGCTAAATGCAATTTCATAGAGAGACAGACCAGCTAGCCAGCACCAGCCTCTTCAAAATCTTCAGCTCATGAATCAAAAAAAATCTTTCTTTAAGGGCAGAAGAAATTAATCTTAGAATCTCTAGGATAACTTTAATTTTAGTAAAGCATGAAATAATGGTCCTGTATTTATTCCTATAATGGAGTCACGTCTCCATTATAGCAAAATGACACAATGAAGCGTCATTTTACTTCATTAAGGGATAATGTCAGCTCTGGTGATCTTGTAATTACAAATCCTGGAAACATTTTTTGAGTTCTGAAAAGCAACAGTCACAACCCTAAGATGTTTTAAACCTCTCATAGGGCACATATCATCTTGTAAGGTGTATTTGAATTTTGAGAAGATTTGACAGATAATCAAATAAGGTGGACATTACGAGGAGTGGAATAAACCATTTTTCTTTCCTTCTTGTAGCCAGTCTTTTACTCTTAAGAGATTTAGTCTTTCTTAAGGATATGTTTTTATTATTACCCTTAAGAATACCACTAAAACCCTTCATTTTATCAATGTTAAGTTATTCCACAGATATTTTATATTTTCATTTCTGACACTTGGGTTTGTGTGCTCAAAAGAATAAAAAAAGAAGCTTTTGATTCTGCTTTCATTTGCAGCATTCAGTACTCAGAAATACATGAGAAATATCAAAGCCATGGAGCTGCTTCTGTTGAAATAAAAGTCAACATCTCACTGACTTCAGAGAGAAAAGTATCAAGTAATTAAGTGTTGTTTTGCATGGATTCCAATGGGCTTTGGATCAGGCCTCGTTTCCCCAGCCAGTGCTTGCAGCGTTGCTGCTTTGGATTGTGCTGACAAACGACTCTCTGTAAAACTAACCCACCGAGCTCAGCAAAGCTGATAAGATTTCCTTCCTGCACTGCTGTGCTAACACCTTCCCTGAAAATGTGATCTGACTTTGGCCATACTTGATTTCAGTTTAAGGCTTTGCAGAGAAAAATGAAACTTCAGTGTGATAAAGTGATAAAGGAATTTAAGTTAATGTACACTCTTCCAAGCCAAGTGAATCCAGGCTATGTGCAGCTGGGAAATAGATTGTGCTTTGCTGGGGTGCTAAGACACCTGCATGAGCCAGGAACTGCCAGCTGCTTGAGGGATTGTCACCTTGCAAAGCAGGCAGAGAGGGTTCAGATTGTATCAGGAGAAAAACGCAGTGCTCTGTGAGAGACAAGTTGGGGAAATTTTGTGAGAAAAGAAAAAAAAAACCCAAACAATAGAAACAACTCACACACCTGCATGGAAACAGTTCCTAGAACGTGGCTGTCAGTGAGTAAGGGGAATATTCTATAAACATATTCTGAATACAAATTAACTTTTCTGTATGTGTTGTCAGCAAGAACCTAGATTATTTCTTGTCTGTGGGAAACCTTCTGTCAGAGACAAAGATCACTTTCCACATGCTTTGATCTTAGTATATTAAATCTTAGCAGAGACTTTATTTAATTAAATGTTATTTATGTTTTGTGGGTGCTACTGAACAAAGACTTCCGTGAGTGTCATTAATGGAAGAGTGACAGAGGGTTTGAAGCAGGGAGGACCATCATGATAAATCCGAATGCAGAGATATTTTAGGGAAATCACCCTTTCTCAGGCAGCTGAACACTCAAACATGCTTGCCTAACTCAAAGATGAGACCACAACACTTCTCAGGTCCATCCTTCCAGTCTCACAGATTCTTCATTTTTAAGTTAAGCACATGATTAACTTGTTGATTTGTGCTTCTGAAATTGTTTCTTTAATTGCTGTGACTCCATACACATGAGCAAAGCCGTGTTACAAGATAGGTGCTAAATCTCGGGGAAGGAGATACTTTCTTTGGCAATGCCAGAGTTTACTTTGGGACATTCTGGGGACCGATCATTTACTGTGCTGCATTACACGGTGTTAGAGGAGAGGTGACCTCACTTCTCATGCTCAGCCAGGAAGAAATGGTCAGGAAGAAGATACGTTCTTTTTTTAAAATCATCTAACACAAATGTTTCTGACTTGCTCTATGGAGATAATAGAAAACAACCAGCAACTGCCAGGCATGAGTTTTGTCTGTTATACATTATTGTCTGTCTTGACAGCATAAAATTAATAAATTATATGTATTCAAACCCCCTTTGTTTAAAAAATGAGGTTGCTAAGACACAAGAGTTATGCACGTTTAATGCCATTTATGGTCAGAGGATCCTGTCAATAGGAGAGGAATAACTGAGGACCTATAGGTTGCACTTAAGTTTTGCTCATTATAGTTGAATACTTCATACTTCAGCAAGAAGTGTTGATAATGATAAAAAATTTGGTTTACCTATGGGTCTGCATTTCAGTATGATTCAAATATGTTTATACAAATAATTGTATATGTAAACTTTTTTCAACACTGATCAGTTGTCATGATCCAGGAGGTAAGTGGGTATGCCCAGTAAAATGTACATATTGATATTTTTCACTACTATTCTTATTGTTAAGAGAGAAAATTCATCCAGCCTCCTACACTTTACCGGAGTGAATGCTACGCTCATTTAAACCAGTAACCAACTTCTCTTCTGAACTTGCTCACTGCCAAAAAAGAGAAAAAACCAAAGAAAGAAAAGAAAAACAAAAAAACAAACAAAAAAAGAACAACAAATGGCAGCACAGCAACACAACTGCTAAACCTGAAGGTATTCCTTCAGTACAGACACAGAGGAGACATTTCCCCAAACCTGGTGTAATAAAACTGACAGCTATAGGTCTCTAATCCCTACCTTAAACTTAGGAAAATTATCCTCAAAAGATTGCTCTTCTTGCTGGGTAAAAATACAACCATGTTCTCAACCTGCTACTCAGGAATATGCTCTTCAAAGTTTAATTGCTTTTTAACTACTCACTTCAACTCCAGGCCTTTTTCTTTTTTAATTTTCTATCCAGCTACAGCAGCACTGAAGATTTCTCTTTCTTAACTGATCACAGGGAAAAAAAATTAAAAAAAAAAAAAAAAAGTCAGCTTATTCCTGCTTCCACCCTTTCATCCCTGATTCTTAAATGGGGCCTAAAGCAATTTACCTGTTTAACCTTGTGGGATGATTAAGTTGTTCAAGCTTAGTCAACTCCAGTTTCCCAGTTAATCTGGCTCCCCGCCAGCACTGCCAGTTTTCCATGACCCTGTGGGGGAAGTTTACAGAACATCTCTGCTCCCAGGGCAGCTGGCTGCTGCCTTGGTGATGTGCACAGACACCAGAACCCCTCTGCCACTTTCAGAGGGGCTCAGGAGGGAAAGCCTGTGCCACAGCCCCCCTGGCACAGCCAAACAAGGGTTTTAGCAAGCGTTTGATGTGTGTGGAATAAGTCCATGGCCGTTCTCCTCCGGGCTGTGGTTTTGGGGATGCCGAGGATGCTGCGGCTGCTGCCTGCCCCAGGGGCCCCAGGCTCTGCAGGACCACATCTCCTGCCACCACTTGGCCATTAGCTCAGTGCTTGGAAAGTGGTGCCAGCCCACAAATTGTCACCAGGGTGACACCAGGGCTTGTTGAACAGCCTTTTTTCCCTTTCCTGGCTGTCCTCAGCGCACACGATCACGGCACAAGTAATATTATTCTTGACAACCTGCAAAATATTTTTATGAACTTCACCATTCAGTGTTTAAACATGTTAGCAACTTCAAACAAACAGGCAGAGCTTACAGGGAGACCTTTTCAGACTTGCACCATCTGCCAGTAGCTTTCCTCTGCCAGTGCCAGCATTTTTAAAAAAAGGTCCCGTGCATCTGCAAATTTGTCAGCAGGGCAGATGGCATCCCTTCCTGCTCCTCAGCACCCAGAGTTTGAAATAACAGCTCCCAGCTAGTGGAGGAAGAGCCTGAACACACTGAGAGCAAAACCACTTAGAACTGCCTGGAAAGGCACCAGCAGCACTTGGGGAGAGAAAACAGCCTGGGCACAAGTGCTTTTCCTCAGCAGCTGAAATGAAGACTAACAAGGCCACATTCCCAGGGGAAATCCGGTTCAGCAGAAACTCCATCAGCCTGCTGCAGGATTGTTCCTTGTTGCTCACAGAGCTGACATTTCTTTAAGTGCCCTTCTTCTGGGAGTATTTGCGATTTTCACACGTGGGATGGACCTGTGAAACTCAGCACAGCTCAAAAGCCTTATTCTGCCGTTCAGCCTTCCTGATTTGCAAGCTCTTCTTTCTGCATATGAGTGCTGCTTTTAGTTCCCTATATTGCATCCTGGCAATTCCTTAATGAGCAGCAATTATGCTGCTCTTTCAAGATATGCATCTGCCATCACCCATTCACCAACACACTGTTTAGCAATGTATAAGATAAAGACTAAAAGGCATTTTCAGAATTTAAAAAAAGTCAGTTGGAAAATATCTCCACTGGATTCCAATGGTTTATTTACTTCCTGGTGATCAAGAGATCACTGGCCTTTTACTTTCACTCACAGACACAAGTATTTGTTATCAGATGGTAAACAAAAGTTTATTTGTACATGGATAATTCATACAGAATTTCAATACAATATGAATGCTATCCAAGACTGTTTCAGATGATGGTTTATTGCGAAACTTCACAGAGGAAACTTCCTTATTGAAAAAAAAATTCTGCATTTCGAGCAGGCTCCCATTTTAATGAATTGAGTTAAAGGGCTGCTTTCCTTCATGCCACTTCTCTTATAATTTACTCCAGGTAGTGACAGAGTAGGGCATTTTTCTTAGTGCACAGTGTCAGGGTTTTTAGCAAGCATGTACATTTTGCTGGGTGCTCATGGAGAAAAAAAATTATATTTTTGTAATTTTTATTTCACAACATATCCAGACTTTGGAAATTTGCCAGGTCTTGCATTCAATTTTGCTTAAAACGTTAGTCTACAAAGCACCAATAAGCATCTTAAACTGAACTAATGTCTGCATGTCATTACTTATAAATGTGTAGGTGCTTGCCTGGAGGCAGAAGAGCCCATGATAATGCTACCATTGACTGTTATTTATATGTAGCCTTTTCTGGTTTAGTGTTTCTGCTGTAATTTTTTGTTCCAGATTTTAATTTTGTCTGACCCTGATACGGCGTGCAGCTCCACTTTCACCCTGACAGCTCTGGCCAAAGGGGGTCAGCTGAGAACAAGGGCTTGGAACATCTCTCAGGGTTTGGCTGGGCTCTATTACCAGCACTTCTGAGCACAAATATGCAAAGTTTAATGAAGTCAGTGGAAAGACTCCTACTGGCTTTGGGTTAGCTTCAGGTCCAGCTGTAAATTATGGGAGTTTGATTTTATTTCCATTACTTATCCAACAATATTTTTTGCCTGTGTTAACAACATAGGTCCTTTTTACATGTTCTGGGAATCAAAAGCACAGGCTATTAAAACAAAAGGACTGCTATTAAGGCATTTTATTTTGAAGTTGTGAAGTGATTACTCTCCTTACACATCCATCTAAATAAAATAAAGATGTAAAGAAATAGTGTTAAGTAATTAAAGGGATCTAAATTTAAAAAAAAAAAAAAGGAAAATTTTCATTAAGAATGCTGGTGGTGTACAGCAGACAACATCTGTGCAGTCATGTAGCAACAGACTTTGGTCTCTGAATAACAATTTTCCCTCAGAACATGTTCTATTTATAACCCCCCTAAGCCTTTTGCAGTATGTTTCCTGTTCAGACACCAGAAAATGACTCAGCCAATCAGTCCAGTCACTTCCCAAACATGGGATTCAAAACCAGGGAGAAAATTATGAGCATGCTCAAAACTTGACTGATGAGTCAAAACACTCTTTAAACTGATTCCTTTTTTTTGTTTGTTTGTTTGTTTTTGTTTGGTTCTAAAGGTACATGTTAGAAATTGTTCACCTTGTCATTGGGAGCGCTTAGTTCTCCAAGAATGATAATATTTTGTTCATTCATTCACTGTGCAATGCTTTCTGTCTCTGTAATTACTCTACAACTATATTATATTTCAAAAGCAATGGCCAAAAACTGTTACATGGACAAGTCTCCTGCTGCTCTTCTTTGGTCTGGGGTGGGCATTATTAGGAAGAAGTACTTTATACTTATAGCTTGCATAAGTAACTATATTTGAGTTACAGACAACTGGTTAAAATTGTAATTTTCAGCTTACTTACTAACTCACTGCTAATTTTTCAGCTCTAGAATATGAGAGATTTTGCTACATTTTCTATGCACAAAAGTGAACACTATATAAATAGTCATTCATAAACCTCCTCCAGCACCTTAATCTGCAAAAAAAAAAAAAAAAAAATAGAGAAGGAAGGGGAATACAGAACAGAAGCATTCCCAATTCTCCTTTCAAGATCATTATCAAAACCTAAGGATGGAGAGCCATCCTAAAACAAGAACTGATACATAACTGCAATTTGCATGATTCATCATGGCTACAACCACAGAAATCCTTCCACACTCCACAGCTGAAAACCAGAAGTATTTCCTTTTGTCCAGATGTAAAACCACCACATCTCTGGCATTTCAGCCATTTAGCTTAAAGAGAGCATCACCTGCAAGTCTTGTCCTAATCTGTTTGCACTAAAATACCCCAGAATATTCCCAACCCTTTGGAATCAGAATAATATCTTAGAGTTATGAGACTGTGGTCTATTAATCAAAAGAACACACATGATCCACAGCTATAAAATGACCTTCATTTGATATCTACTTCAATTTATTTAGGTTTTTTTTCAGAGAAACTAAACAGCCTTTCTCTAATGCCACTGTCTTTTTTTCTAGCAGATCCTTAAAACAGGTTGGAAGTGGCAGAGGAACGCGGTAAACATCTACAAATGAGAGAGGAGTTTTGAAATTAAACTTTTTCCACATTAACTAAGTTAAATTCATATTGAGAGTCTTCACAGGCCATTTATGGGCATATGGCTGGCATGGCAATGGATGCCCCCATCCTGCACTGCCTGATTTCGTGCCAGACGTGGTTGGAAAAATAAGGATGAGGTGTCGCCTGCCTGGCAATGTCACTGTGATAAACCCGAGGGCACATTCCAGCACTATCACTGCTGCTCTTTCATCTGCAGGAGCTGCTCTCACTGCCACAGCAGCCCCAGCAGGGCTCCAGAGCAGATGGAAGGCATGCAGGGATAACTACCATGGAACCATCCGAGGGGAAAATCAAAATACCAGCAAGTTTTCAGCAACAAGTGCAGTTTCTAATGTGTTAACACCTATCTCTACACCAAGCTTTGACTCAAGTACCAAACTTTCTACATCACTGCAGGCTCACTGGGGGTTCAGTATGGAAAACTGACAGATGTGAACTTGCTCTTAAAAATTACAGCAATGAACTTACTCCTATAAAAGAGCAAGTGTGTGTCACACTGTCTTCAAAATGCTGTGGCTTCTCCCATCTCTTCTTGGCATTTCAGCTTCCAGTTTTCTGTCTCGGATACCCAATGATATTTTTATGGTAATAATGAAACTGCTCATTAACTCTAGATATGCTTTGCTAAGTCTTTTCTTCTAATCAAGAAAAAATATGTTTCTTAGGTAATATATACCTACCCTCCCTCTTTTTTTCTGAGCCCAAGTGCTTTCAGCTGGTCATATATGGGACAAGGTCACCTTGACTTCTTCTGAAAAATAACGTTTTTATAGCTTGACATTATGCATTTATTTACTGGGAGTGGACAGAGAGATGGGTCTGCAACATCATCACAAGTTTTGCTGCTGACCCAGGGCAAGCACACGTGACCCTCGCCCTATAGCTGCAAGAAGTTTTGATTTAAATTTTTGTTTTAAAATAGATTTGGACAGCTGCCTAAGTCCGAATGCCTGTGCTGCATTCTGAAACAGAGAGGAAAGAGGCAAAGAAGGTAGAAAGAGGGAAAGAGGGAGGAAATTGGATTAAAAGAAAACTCCCCGAGTAAACATAAGTGAAATAATTAAAGAGAGACATTGGAAAATTCCATCTACTTTTAAATTCTTAGGAAATAAGGATTTGAAAATACAAGCAAGTCATCCAAAGTATAATTAAACAGTTCAACAGTGTACCTTTTATTTAACAAAAAGTCATTATACAACTGCATTTTTCAGATTAGATGGAGCAAAATAAGTTGTGTGCAGAACAAAAAGTAACACTGGGGATCACTGTTACTTTCCAAGGCCCCTGTTTGTCTTGTGCTGTTAAAAAGTCCTTCAGGTTAACTTGTCTAGTTTCTCCTCTGCACTTTCTCCATGCCCTGATATGAGGAGTTTGGATGTGGATGCAAAGAGCAAACCTGCTTGAGTTCAGCTTGGTCACATACCCCCCACAGGTAATTCTGTGCACCTCTCCTGGGAAATCACGGTAGCAAACTTCACTGGGACAAGGCAAATGAAGGTACACAACAAACAGCTGTTGATATAAATATTTCCTGTCAGAGAGAACAACTAAACCCCTCACCAAGGAGCAATATATCAGCTGGCCTTCGCTTAAGAAATGCTTCGGAAGCAAGGATCTCTCAATTATGCCAGAGATAGTTCCAAAAGAAGCACAAACTCCACAGGAGAATAGGCATTTACTGAGGTACTGACAAGTCAAATTAAAGCCTCGTGCCTAATTTGCCCTGAAAAATCCTCACTGCCCCCTAACCTGCAGGGATGCAGCTTGAGCATGTTTTTTGCACACATGAAAAGTTCACTAAGACTAACTAACACCCATTTAGCCTCATCCCGCTTCCACAGACTTCACTGCTGCAGGATCAGCTCTGCATCTGGGTGATGAGAAAATGTCTTATGTTCTGACAACAAATTACAACCATATTCTTCAGTTCTCATATCACAAGAAGGTGATGCCGCAGATAGGACAGGCTAAAAAATGATTTCTGAGCTCAGTGATGTCCTCTTGGCTGGGGGCTGCTGCTGCCACAGATGCAGCACCTTATCCAACAGTAATTCAATTGTCATGCAAAGCAAATGGATCATCTTAAGTCATGCTGTTTACTGAAACTGGACATTAAAAGACTCAAAGTAATGAATTGTTTAAAAAAAATTCACTACTTTACCAGTCGTGATAAAATTCAGTGTGAATTGTTTTATGTCTGTGTGAAATAGCAAATAACAGGAATAGAGCCATGTCTTCTACCAGTTCAATACAGGTTGAATATACCCCTGATAGCAGAGATTAGTGATAATCAGAAGGAAAATAGGACTCAAAGGAAGATACATACATAAATGAATACCTGAGGAAGTTTATCTTAATTTAATTTGAATTTCTAACACCAGCTGTTAATTTTTAACTATGTACTTCCTGCATATAACATTATAGTACCCCTTTTAGAAGTATTCTAACCTTAATTAAAAAGGCTGAACTATTAAAGATCTTCTGAATACCAAAGAAAATTGCACCAAGTGCTGGCTTGCCTCAGAATAAAAAAAACTCCTGCTGCTGCAGGTTATTTGTAGCTTGAACATATCTAGTTCCTACTTCCAAATTTAGGGTGTTTCTTCTGCTTGATTATGGAGCTGACAGTCGTCTTTCCTTTACTATCATTGAACCAGGTATTTAACATTGCATTTCTCTTTTCTTTTTTTTAATCAGAATGTCCTATGCTCTTAGGATAATATAATCATATATTCAATCAACATAGGTGTGTTTATAAGCTATACTGACAAATACATGTTACATGTCCATTGCAAGCTCTATCACCCATAAATCTTTGTCAACTGATACTGTTTATGTTACCATCAATCCTTTTTTTTCCTTTTGCAAACCATCTTGATTTTGGTCTGATTTTGCCTCTGTCAGTCTTAAAGTAACTATTCTGAAGCTCCTGATCCATACCTTTTCCCAGTTTAAATACTGATATATCATCTGGTTTTAGTCCATTTTATCCTACAATTCAGTAAAAATGCTACCTGGTCAAAAAATTCTTTATTCATCCCAGCTATATCCCTGAAATATTGGACTACGATCAAAGCTGAAAATATGTTTTTGTGTATAAAAAGAATTACAAGAGGGACATGTCATCACATAATGCAAATAATCAATAATAAAATGATTTGAAAATTAAAAAATACTATACATTTCTGCTCTCACTGTGTTGACTGTAGTAAAACCTTCTAACAGCAGTAACTGAGCAGGAAGTCTGGCAGGGCTCACAGTAACCCAGCCTGAAGTAAATAAAGGTGTGGGCAAGTTTCAAAACATCTCGGGTGGCACCAGGGTCAAAGCCTAGGACTCTCCTACAAGTGGGGAAAAGAAAATGTTCAAATGCTTGAAATACTGTTCCTCAATGGGAAGATTAAAAAATAGCACAACAGCCTGGGTCCAATACAGTAGCTGAAAAGTAATTCCATATAAAGAAAAAAAAAATAAAATCAGTAAATTCAGGAAGTGGTTATATTTAGAAGGCCTCAGTACCAGATAGTTTTCTGGCAATGAATTGTTGCCAACCCTATTCCTTCTAAAGATATGTAATATTGAAGAGGCAGCTTTTGGTCACCAGAAACAAACACAAGGGTGATGAAGGCTTTGCAGAAGCAGATAGTGGAAGGCTGCACTGCAGCTATGCAGGGGTCAAAACCTGATATTATGGATTTCTGTGGCAAAGTTACATCTATCAGAAGAAATAATTTCATTCACAGGGTTGACATTCCTGGTTCTCACACGGTAAGTCCACATTTACACTGCCCCTTAGCCTATTCACCCTTGAACAAAAATGAGTACAACACTAATAATCAGGGCAAAATCAGCGCACAGGTCATGACAAATAAGGCTTGACTTTGAAAAGTCTCAGCGGTATTTTATGTTTTATGAAGAATTTAAATCTTCCAGTAACTTGCAGTTCATATTCTGAAACCTTTTCTGAGTCAAGCTCTGTTCTTGTGCCATTGATAGATTTTTGTTTATATAATTTACACAGAATGATGGAGTGGATTAGGAGCCACTGATTATCCACATGGGAGAAGATTCTTCATCTAGTTAAGACTTATTCTTGTTGCAAACACTGCTGGGCCGATATGCTGAACTGGTAATGCAAATTGAACAAACTCCAGCTTGTGCAGAAAGCTGTTTGTGGGACAAGCACACAGGACAGCTGTGGTGACACACGTGACACCACAGAATTATGTCTCTGCACAGCAACAGAACTGTGTCAGCTGGAGATCCTAAATTTAAACCCCGCAGCATCAGGTTTCAGATATGCACCAAAACCACCTACATGTCAATATTTATTCGGTCTTTTGGATCTGTAGATACATTTGAAAGGAAGAAAAATGCTCAAGAACAGCAGATGCACCGAGTTCTAATCCCAGTTCCTGTCTGAGTAAACTTGGCTTCTCCTCTCATCTTCTACAGGATGTAAAAGTATTTAGAATAATTTCTTCTCTGTGAGGAAGACTTTACTCAAAGATTAATGATTGTAAAGTGCTTTGAAATCCAAGATGAAAGGTAAGGGTATTATGCAAGAATGATTATTTTACACCAGTTAGTATCATTTGTTCCTTATGATGTAACATAATGAGAAAGGAAGTATTCTTAAACTAGACACTGAGGTCTGGAAAGGGAACTTGGATTCTTGCTGCCACAAAGTTTTCATGCCCTTATGCTACACAGCTACATCACAGACCATGACCACAAAAGAGAAGTGATAAAAGGGGTTTTTTTTCCCTCAGTGTTCTTAGCAGAACTAGTGTGTGTTTGTGACGGGTGTGAAAGTGATTGGATACACATGCACACCATATAACACATCATAACAAGGCTATCATCATATCAGACAGGACAACATCATTTCTGTAGGTCTGAAATAAGTGGCAAATTACATTACTTTTTCTTCTGCACATAAAGTCAGTCTGGCACGTTGCTTTCCTTTTCTGGGTCTCCAGCCTTTCTGGTGCAATAGCAGATTTACAACACACAAAAAAGGACTCACCACGAGAAAAAGAGATTTGGGAGGATTTTTGGACATTCAGGGCATCCCTCTCCCACTGTTGGCTGTATCTCCTGCCATCAGGTGAAAGAAGGAAGAGCCAAATCACTCCCTGTATCATTTTCTCAGTTCTGCTTGCCACACCTGTGAAACGAAGGGGAGTTTCTCCTGACACAGGGAAAGCAGCAAGGTAAAGTGAAAGGGTGCAGGTGGATGGAGGTGTGACCCTACCTGTCACTTGTGTCACACTGGCACTGGCAAACCCCTGACACCTCTCCAAGACGTGGCCTCACACACTGTATAAGTAAATCCATATCTCTGTGTGCAGCCACACAGAGGAAATATTTACACTGCTAAGTATTTGGATGATGAAAGCATAAACAAAGGGAAAGCTACTGGAGCCACTGTAACCCATCAGAGGGGTGCCAGCCCAAGCAGGGTGAGCTGCTCCATGTAATGTGCCCTGGATCTGTCAGACACTGGACTGTGCTTTTAGGCAAACCATACCTTCAGTAAGCACTGGCAGCATTTTAATCCCCTTAGTATGGCTCTGATACACTGATCACCAAAATCTAGGGCAGGCCTCTGAAGTAGCTGGATCAGGCTCTAATACTCCTTTAGATCATAATCCTGCAAAGATTTAACATTTGCAAATAATTTTATCATGTGAGTGGTTAAATGGGATGTCGGAGGAGCTGGGTCAGAACTGGAAAATTCAACAAATTCCAGCTTTGGTTATCTCTATCAGGGGTACAGAGGAAACGAGGAAAAAGTCAGAGAGAGAACCTATTAGGAATATGCAGCATTTCAGGCCTTAGATATCAGCTTAAATTCACCCACAAATATTCATTCCTATCAGCCTCAAAGGATTTTAATTAGCATGAAAAGCCAAGTAAATCTGCAAAAGACAGGGACTGGGCTATAGCAGTCCTTCTTCTCACACAAATATTCTGCACTCTGCCCTGACCCAATGCCTCTTTTAGTGCTTTACCACTTTTGGTTTTAAGCTTCCTTTTTTTAACCTTCATCCTACAAACTGGACACCTCAGCATGCAAATGCTGTGGGGCTTTTACCTGCGACAACCATCAAGATAATGCTGGAAACAGGAGAGCTGAAATAGAGAAGCTGCTCTTTAATTTAAAAGCTGAGCAATGAGCGTTTGCAGCCCTCAGCTGAGCTAGGATACCCTGCCCTTGCCACCTGAAAAATTCTGGCTGTGGATTTGGCCTTTTGCCTTCTGGAAGTTTAATTTAAGGGAAAACAGTTGCATTTCTTGAAAAGTTTTGTGTGGTTATCAGGGGTGAGAGGGGCGGGGAGGAGGGAGGGGGAAACTGAGCAGAAAAAGGTGTCCAAAAAAAGTATATTCTAAAAAATTGGGCAGATTATAGATGTGTCAGGTGGGAAGTATTTTTGGTCACTGCTAGGTTTGATATTGGATAATTGAGAAGGTTATTTATTTTTCCATGGGTATTTCTGCCTGGGGATCTGCTGCAGCCCTGCTGTGTTTAGGCCCACATTTGCCATTAGAAACCCTCTGCCCTGTTGCTTACACATCTTCTCTCACAGGGAGAATAAACACTCACAGAAAAATTAAAAGTGTTGTTGAAATAAAAGAGGAAGAAAACAACTGCTTGGATCTAGAATCTGGTTTATTCAATTTATGCACGAAGGATGAATGTCAGTTATTACAAATATTTTTTTTTTTACTTTTTCGCTGCAATTAAAATGAGACCAGGGGAAAAAACCAACAGTAATTAGTGCCAGTTTTGTAGTTAAGATTCAGATACTAGAGGAAAAAAACTGGGCAAGACCAGAGTATGAATAATAAGTTCATAAATTCCAGCCTGTCTGAAAACTATGTGTAGTTGTTCAAGCAGTGAACAGTGCAGTATAAAGGAACAAGCTTTAGCATGTCATTAAGAATCTTTGTTCAGATTCTGTCCTTTATTTATAAAATCAATCCATCTATTTTATAAATACAAGTCAAACATATTTGCCCTGGTGAGGGAAACATTTGGGGCGGATGTTTCTTCAGAAGAAATCACTTCCTGTTGTCCCTCTTAGCTCATTTCCAGTCTGACTCAACTCTTCTTTTACAGGTTGCAGAGACACAGCATTTGTAGAACTGAGCTCGTGGAATCCAAACTGTTTTACAGCAGCAGATTCACAGCTAAATGTGTCATCTCTGCTTGCTTGTGTATTGATTTCAGTCCTGATAAACAAATAAAATCCCCCCTCTCTCATGACAGGAGGTTTGGTGCAAAATTCAAGGTTTTGGACAAACCTTCACATGAAAATAGCTTATTAAAAGCTTCAATCCTAATGTCTTGAAAAGCTGCATGAGTCAGAAAATACAGGAGCAGAGGCTAAAATCAAAAATGTCATAATGTAATAAAATAAATGATCTTGCTAAATTACATCTTAGAGACCATCGAGATCCCATGTGTACTTAAATCCTTGCAGCCTGAAGGTCTACAGTAACACTTCTCCAATGTGTGATAAAGTTTCTAAAATGTAGTTTAGACAAATGAAAAATCAAGGCACTAATTGAAGTATCTTTCTATATTTTCTGTCTGAAGAGAAGATGTTACCATTATTTAATTCTGTGTTAATTAGGTTAGAACTGAAAACTTGAGTGCAAGGTTATTTGTTTAAAATAAAGGTGCCTGGGTATAAAAATAGGTTGCTGTTTTCAAGTCACACAACAGCTTGGAATAAAAGATTAAAACACTCATCCAAGCAAAACCTTGAATATTGAGGTTTTTTGGGGTTTTTTTGGTTGTTGTTGTTTGGTTGGTTTTTTGTTTTTGTTTTTTGTTTTTTTTTTACAATTCTATATCTAATAAAAAAAATTACTTTTAATAAGCTATACAAAGCCTATTTTTTCCAGTCATTCTTTAAAATACAGTGTTCATTGCAGGTCTTTCCCAGTAACTAAAGGCCACACTCATTAAGTAGCTCTGATATTCCTGGTTTAGAAAAACTCATAAGCAGGAGATCATCTGACAAGCCCATAAATACACTTAATTTTTATAGTAATTGGCTAAATTATTAGTCACATTTCTAGATATGTTGAAAACTACCACGTGCCTAAGACAGCACAGTCAGTAAACACAGTCAGTCTAAATAGTCATTAAATTCCTAATCCAAAATGTTTCAGTAATCCTATCTTGTTGCTTGCCTGCTAACAAAGAACAAGAAACTGTGCCTGAAATATCATTGATCCCAAGCATTTTATAATCATGGCCCTAGTCTGAAGCTTTCTCACAATAAATATGCCTGTAATTTGCTTTTCACATAAAACTGGGCAGGTTATTAAGTGCTTTTCAGCAACCACAACTTAATAGGTAAGGTATTTTCATATTTATTTTTAGGTAAAGAATCCAGAAGCTGGAGCTCAATAAAAAAACCCCACCAAAAATCATGACATTCCCATGATATTGTGAAAATCCATTGATGAGACATATGGAAAAATGAACTGATGCAAGGGGTTTAAAAAAGCTGCTTATTTATTTTCATCCTGGCATGGCAAATAAACCTATCCAACCATTTCAGCAGGCATGATAAAAGGCTCTTTTATCAAAAGGAATTAAGGAAAGGCAGGCGGGCTATAAAACAGAGTCTTGAGACATCAAAAGGAAAAAGGAAACTATTTGTTGGCCTGCAGGAAAAGCAAAGCCTCGTTTAACTGAGCAGCACGTAGGGAGCTTGAGAAGTTCCATCCGTGGTACATTTATCCTCTTGATTTCATCAAAAGGTGGCTGGCTGGACATGAAATGAGGACAGGCAGCCACCCTCTGTCCCTGCTGCAGTCACACAGCCCGGGCTGAGCAGCTTTACCTCCCTATGGATGGGGATGGGAGAGCCAGTCCTGCCTTTCTTCCTTGCTGCATCCCAGGCCAAGGCTGTAAGAGAGATTCAAGGCTCTGTGGAGAGAAGAACAGGGGTTTCTGTGGGGATTTAAATGACCTCCCCTGTGGGAACTCAAAATGTCCCTCAGACATTTTTGGATGTTCTGGGCCCCGGCAGGCAGCTGGAAAAAGCTGTGATTTTGGGTTTGAACCATGGAATGATTTACCAACCTTGCAGGAAGAACAAGAAGTTACAAAAGTTTAGATATTATAGTAGAAGTAGTCACAAAGTAAGGGGAAGAATTTTTGAGTGCTCTACAGGGGGGTTTTGGTTTTGTACATGGGGGTCAGAAGTTTTAAGGTGGAGGGATTTTGGTTGGTCCTGTCCTTCCTCTTTCTTCTTCCTTACCTCCATGTTCTTGGTGATGTTGACACTCACAGATTGGTTTAGAGTAGAAAGGCACCATTTAATATAGGTAATAGGCACTGGGGAAAAACTGTAACCGTGTAACACGTAATGTACCATATAAAAGACAGCAGCAGCCCTGGGCAGGGAGAGAAGAAGCAGTCGGGAGTCAGAGAGGATGTCAGGGTGTGTGTGTGCCTCTGCCTGAGCTGTGAGCAAACCACAGCAGCTCAAGAAGAAAATCTTTTAGATAATTTGCAATAAACTGCCTTGAGACCGAGTAACAGAGACTGCTGAGCCTTTCTTTGGAAGCATGGGTTGGAGGAGAGACTTTTCCACCACACGGAGCCACCCCTGATCCAGGGTGGGCTTCGACACTCCCCAGTTCCCTGCAGAGCTGCTGTAAAGGTGAGCTGTGAGTGCTCATCCAGCTGTGCTCCAGCCCCATCCTCACACCTTCACCACACCTGGATTGCACAAAAGCCTCCAGGGCAGAGTGCAGCGCTGGGTTTCAAAACATTGGCAGAATGTTTGGGCCTAGCTCTTGGAGGAGGATTTAATTTTCTTAATGAGTCTGAGTAAAATCATTAGCTCTCAGAGTGGCACAGGGAATACTTTGGGAGATTTTATGAGACATTCTTCAGCACAGCACAACAACACAAAGTCACTCTTGTTGAACATGTGATCTCAGAACAGAGTGAACTGGTTTTCTAATATCTCTACTGCACAGTGTGTTTGAAAATCCTGACCAAACCAATCACACTGATCGATTTTACTGCACCAGAAATTACACAATTTTTTTCTTTACAATATAATTGATATTCCTTTTCATGTCACAATTTTACCATAAACACCCATACTGAAGTGCCTTCATCCCTGGAATCAAGTAAGGAATTACTTTGGAAAGTGGAAAAGTGGGATTCTTATGCCTTTTTGGAGCCAGGTCTTTCTCAGTGTTCACTCAGCATATACCATTTTCTTGCTCTGTTTCAGTGGCCAACCCTTATAATCAAATATCAAAAAGAAAGAAAACAAACTGTGGCTGCAGCCAACGGTGCATTACATTTTCTGCTCTCACCAGCACATTGCACAGGTCAGTGTTTGGCCAATGAAACATAACTCGGTGTTCCTTCACCACTTCCCCTTTGCAGCTCTTTTTAAATTTGAAAACAGGTATCTTCTTCCAAGCTAAATACTTTTAACCACTGAACTTCACAGAAAAAGAAGGTCACAAGCTGACTCATCAGCAGGCTGGACTCTTAAAGGGCCTGGGCAGGACACCAGGCACGTAAGTTATAAATGCCAGGTACAGAGATACCACCCAGGGAAACAGGTGTGTGTGTTCTTAAGGTTTCCTGTGATTTATGAAGTAATAAACATATTATGCCTGGCCAAAATGTCCTGGGCCTGATCTTCCACTGTTTCATCATCATGTACATGTATATACATCTTCTACATCCCATGCACGGAGTGAGCTTTCAAATAAATCAGAGTAGAAGGGGTCATCTCCCTGGGTCTGAGGCATAAACACACAACAGTTGACTTTTAGAAGCTGACCTGCTAAGTTCACTGTGAGTGAGACAGACAGCTGCTAAAAAGAGTCTAAGACTTTATCCAAACAATTTGTAGCAAAGCATTCAAAATACAGGAAAAAAAAAAAAAAAATCTCCTTTGCAGTTACTATTTGGCACCACCAGCTGGATGCTCTAAGGAACTAAAATTGAGATTTTTTTTTTTTTTTTTTTTTTTTTTAACTGCTTAAAACTGGAAATACCAGCAGCGTGATCCTGTGGTTTATAGTTCTGTACTTTATTTTGCCTTGCTGGTAATGTACAAATTATTATTTTAATATAAATTATTAATATAAATCTTCTGCACGAGAAGGGGACTCTGCAAGAAACAGAGGAAAAATTCTGTTCAGGCCTGCAACAACAGAGGAAGAATGTTAGAAATCAATGTATCAGCTCACAGGATTTTTTACAAAGGCCAAATTTATACTTTTTTACTGTTATGAGTACTTGGCATACTTCATTTCTTCGGTGTAATATATAAGGTGAGCTAAGTAGAAGCGAAAAACATAATTCATTTTTTTTTTCTGTAACAGGATGTACTAGAATGAGGGATGCACAACCTCAGTCCTCAATGAGGAGCAGTACACCACGTGTTCATCATCATGTGTTCATCAGTCACCCAGCAGTGTTCTGCTGCCCTTATCCCTCTGCCAGGGGTGATAAATGCCATGAAAGGGAATTAAAGTGACCTCCTGCAGATTCAGAACAGGCGCAGTGGTGGCAGGAGATTGTATCTCTACTCCCAGTGCTGGAGGCACACAGATGTCCATTTTGTCTGGAACTGGGTCCTCCTCTCTGCTTTGAAAGGTGAAGTGGTTCTGCTGCAAGCACAGCAGGAGAGGGGTAAGCAGCTGCATGAGATACCCAGTTTTATGTCCAGGGAGCTCAACATCACCATCCCTCCTCCCAGCAAATTTTGGTGTGAACCTGAAGTTTTCAGAATGATTTCCCCTCCTCAGGCTGGGCTGCAGTGGCAGCGTGGCAGGCACACACACACAGTGCAGCCCTGGGGAAGGAGGTCAAGCGGCACCGTGACAAGGACTGGGGATGGAAAAGGATTAGAGAGGCTGAGTCAGTCATCATAAGCAATAATTAACTTGGGGGTTCTCTGCTTTTGGCATTCAGATCGTTTAGAATCATGGGATTAGTGTAGAGCCAGCCAGCCTCACGTCTGGGCCCTTCCATTCATAGCAGGCACCAAAGAGGAGACCAATCCAGCCAGCAGAGGAAAAGGTGAAAACTGAAAATGCACAAAAGGTATTCACAATAACTTCTACCCCACTGCGAGCACTGCTGTAGCTACAAACAAATAAACTATAAAATTTGGCACAAGAGGGGCCCAGGACTGGAACAGCAGGAATGCTGCAGATGAAGATTAATGTGCACTGGCAGAAACATGCATGGCACCTGTCCCCATGGTGCCTGCCTTGAGCTAGGGACACTAATCCCCTGCTATCACTGCCACAGAGTTCAAACCTGCAGTTTGAAACAACACCTTGGGCATTGGAAACTGTTTTGAGGGAGATTTTGCTGAAAAGGAAAAACATCCATTCAAAGAACAAGACAGCTGAGTAAGAAAGCAATATTTATTCATGAACGTGCTTGTAGGGGAAGGATCTTACCTGTTCTTAGAAATATATGTGTGTGTATAAAACTAGGTATGTTCAGTGTGTTGAGAACAGGATAAGCATTAAAAGACGTGACAAAAAAAAGATAAGGACAGGACTTTTTACAATTCCAGCCACCTGAGGTGCTACATGGTCCATTCCAGAAAACCATCTCAATTTCTACCTGGGGCATGCTGCTGGATTTAGGGCAGAAATACCCAGCCTGGATGGGATGATGGAGGACCTGAAGCCTTGCTGACAAATATCAGCAATAGGCATCTGATTAGTTAGACACCATTATTCAACCATTCTTAAATAACTATTACACCACTAATCCTTTCTGAGAAAGACAAGTAAGAAAGTATTAATTGGGTGACTATTGCATGAGGGCTATACTTTCTTTGGGACTGGATGTACTGCCATTTTTGTCATTCTCTTTTCCTTCCTGAAATATTCCTCACTATGCCCTAACTGAATCAATGTCAAAACTCCTTCTAATTTTAGTGGGTCTAGGAAAAAACCTTTTTTCCCCCCCATCAGTTCAGAACAACTCTCTCAAAAGATAGGGGAAGGAGTAGATACAAGATTTTGTAGTTATGTTTCACATTAGGACAATACTGTATTTTCATCTTTTCACATTAATTTGTCTTGAACACAGTAAGAAATAGGTACAAACATAGCAGCTCTCAAACCCTAATAAACTCCTTTTTCATATGTAAAATATATTCTGAGAAAAGCATTAATTTTGGGGAGAGTATGTCAAGCCTGAAAAGTTTTCAGTGTCTTTCATTTCTTTGAAAACTGATTCAGGAAATTTCTGGGCAAACCATCAGAGATATTTTTGTGGGTTTTAGGGATAATGGACTTTGCAGTGAAAAAAGCAGAGCAGTCTATAATGGAAAGTCCATACTAACTATTGTATGTGGTTTTGGAATGCCCATGTAAAATTGGAAATCGTGTTACAGACAGGAGGAGGTTCCTAATTTCGTTTTCCTTGAGGAAAATAATAGATGTGCAACTGCTGTTGAAACAGTGGGCAGGCAATGTCCTGGTGTGTCCTCAGCCCTGGGACCCCACTAGATGGGGATATTTCCATGGGACACCCCCTGAGAGCTCAGAGTGCCACGCCTGCACCAACACCAGCTCATTCACCTTTTAGATTCTCCACTTTTGGACAGAATCAGTGTTAATTTGTTATAAGTATTAATTCAGGGCAGTAACTAATTCAGTTTGGGGCAGGGTTTCTGTTTAAAGAGCAGCCAATCCAAGTATTTTTTCTTACATGAGACCAGATGAGCATGTGCCTGTGCACACACACAAACACACACAAACATGAGCACACACATACTTGCACATGTAGATACATTCAAATGCCTAAATGGAGTGAAAATCCCACGGCTCCTTAGTTGGAGTAAGTTCTACACCCTTTGAAAGTCAGGCAACTCAGACATGCGAGGCTTTGGGCACAGACTAGTTCTTCAATGGCCTTCTGTTTTTCGTTAAAACAAGTTTTAAACTCAGTTATACATTTCAGAAGTATTTGCAGAATACTTCTAAAAGGTTTGCTTGAAAATCAGAAACTTTCATTTTGTGTATATGTAAAATCCTTTTTTGCAGCCCAGTATTTTCCAGTCTGTAAGAATCTGGTCTCTGTGCAATGGGAGCAAGGCCTACTTGGGGTAGTCACTTATTCTAATAATAAGAACCTACAGAAATTCTGAGTTTTATGAGCCTTTTTCCTTCACAGGTGCTAGCATCAGAACATGGAAATATACCTTATTTTCACCCTATGTTGCACAGAACTGGGGATCTGCTGGAGATCACTTTCTGTTTGCAAGATTCATAGAACCTTAGAACCAACCAGTTCATAGAACCAAGATTCATTTAGGCTGGAAAAGACCTCTAAGATCGTCCATCTGTTAACCCAGTACTGGCAAATCCCACTAAACCACGTCTTTAAATGCCACATCTAGCTATCCTCTAAATCCCTTCAGGGATGATGATTTGACCACTTCCCTGGGCAGTCTGACCACCCTTTCAGTGAAGAATTATTTCCTAATATCCCATCTAAACCTCCACTGAGGCAGCCTGAGGCCATTTCCTCTCCTCCTATCACTCATTGCCTGTGAGGAGAGGCTGATCCCCACCTGGCTCAGCCTCCTTTCAGGCAGTTCTAGAGAGTTACAAGGTCTCCTCTCAGCCCCTTTCCCTCCAGACTGAACACATATAGTCACGATTTTAAAAGATTTCTGTCTTCTTTTACCAGTATTTTATCTGTGGCAAGCACATTTCTCTCTCTCTCAGGATTTTCATAGAGGAGCACGGAGAGAAGAAAGAGAAAACAATTTCTGTTTCTGCTCCTTGTTTTTCCCATGTGGAATGTGTTTGGAGAATTGTTTACCTGGAGTGAGTGCTTGATTGGATTCTGGTGAGGATTGTTTGAGCCTGATGGCCAATCCAACCACCTGGGGCTGGGCTCTCAGAGAAGGTCACGAGTTGTGTTAGAGTCAGAGAAAGTAGTATGTAGTTTTAGTATCCTCCTTTTATATAGCATATGGATGTATTTTAGCATAGTTATAATAAATAAATAATTTAGCCTTCTGAATTGAGTCAGCCATTGTCATTTCTTCCCATTGGGTTCACCTGCATTTACAATATTTTATCCATGCTCTCTCTGCCTCTCTGTGTTCCTCATGTGTCATACCCAAAACAACAGAAGAAGGAATTGTTTGGTATTTCTTGAAATCACTTTCACTTGAAATGGTCTTTCTGTGAGCATCAGGGAAACCAGGTCATACATGAGCTCCTGCGTGAACTTCACTACACTCCACAGCACAAAACAGGTTCCAGAGACCTAGGAAGCCATCACAAATACCACTGAGCTGAAACACTGCAGGAATGTTATCTTTGTTAACTATTCCTTCCCTAAATGTTATCTTTGTTAGCTATTTATTATTCCCTCACACCTACAAACTGGATAAGAGCACAGGAACCCACACCTCGCTATCAACAGGGACACACAGGTTTGTTTTTTTTTTTTTTGGCTCACCTCTTTTCCATCACACTGATAACTGTGGATTTTTGCCAGCTGCAAGTAGTTTTTGGCTGGCATTTGAGAAATAATTCAGCTGGTGACTGGGAAAACTATGTAGGGATGATCCATCAGAATAAATTCACTCCTTGGTCTCTGCTGTATTTCTGTGACACAACTAGCTTTTCTTTTAGTATCAGGTGCAATTCAGATTTGTTTATTCAGAAGTATCTCAAATGGCAAATTGGAGGCATGCTTTAAGCTAGAATAGGTATAAAACCTCCCAATTTACAACCCCATCTCCTTGCTTGTACATAGCACAAGTAAGAAAACTGACAATGTACACACAGCCTGCAGTTTTTCTGAAGTAAACCATCGGTCAGTAATCAATGCAAGTTTAATTCTGGACAACTTTCCAGTATCAGTGATATAACCCACTGGAACTGCAAGAAATCATTGTCCAAGAAAACCTAATTAAAATTTGTATTTTAAAGCAAGGTGCTCTTTGTAACATCACATTTTCAGTGAAGTGTTTGCCTGGTCTCTTTTTGTTTTTATTAGCAAATTGCTACTTTTTCAAACTGTAGCATTCCATTAACTTAAAATAATTAGCTTAAAATGGTAAGTGCTGTGGGAAGCATCTTATCATCTTATGTCTCACTTTGACTATGCACCGTTGGAAGAAAATAATCAGAAGCTCTATTTTAAAAGCTTCTCTTGATAATTATAATTAATAAAATTAATGTTCTTGAGAATTACATGTTTTTTAAAAAAAAAAAAAGAAAAAAACAAAATTAACTTCATGCATGTGCCATGTTGTGGTCCCTTTTCCAATATGTAGAATGAAAGACTCACAGAGACCAAAATACCATGTTTGAAAGCCTGCTGAGATGCAGGCAGAGGGTATGAGACACAACTACAAAAGAGAACACCAAAATCACAATCCAGCAGCTGTGACCAAAGGAAAAAAAGCTCAGCACAGGGGAGAGGCAGCTTGGCAGCACCAGGGACACAGTTCAGCAGCCTTTGCACTAAGGCAGGGATGTCTGTGGTGGTGCAGACGCCCTCCAGGACACACTCAGACATCAGGGATGAACCTCTGCACTTCAGCAGAGGTTACAGAATCCCCCCAGATTAAAAACCACCTTTGTTTTCCAGCCCTGCATGCTGGAAAGAGTGGCACACAGCAGCTGAGAACTAGCCTAAAGCAGCACATGAATTATAGACAAGAGTAAAAACAATCATTTATAATGAGTCATTTTTAACACTGGCATTTAGAAAAAAAAATATTACTCACTAGAAAATGCTTTTGTTACAGCTTTGTTGTGTTCCACACTGCAACTATGACCTTCTCTTATCTTTTTATGAAAATGCTACCAGTATCATGGTTCATGCTGTTCAACAGCAAGTCTCATTCTCATAGCTCCTTATCACACAAGCACATCTTTATCCTTCTACATCATTCCCACCACAGGAGAGAGGGAAACAGTTTTAATCAAACTTCTCAGAGCCTACAACTGTTTTGAATGTCATTTAAAAGCAATTCTCACCAGCTGAATAGCTGTAGAGCCCAGCAATGAGCTCCATGTGTGGCATGGATCAGCCTTCAGCCCAATCCTCCCACCCTAATTTCAATTATCCCTGAAGAAACCAGACAGAGGCTAGGACTGAAATGGGAAAAAAAAATCAGAATGGCTTCAATATTACAGTTCTGCAAGAGTAGATAACTTAGGGTGAACCCCTTTTTCTTCCATGACTGTCCTAGTCCATGCAGCAAATACAGACAAATCCACCCACTTCCATCAATTAAGCTGGAAATAAACATGTCTATCTTAAAATTCCATAGGAAAACCTGTCCTTTGAATAGCATATTATTTTCCTAATACAAATCTGAGAGAGAAGGCTTATTAAGCAATCTTTTAGTTTATTAAGCTATCCTTATTGCCCTAAATCATGGCAATATTGTAGCCTTCTGGGAAATTTTTATTTCTGTACCACACGTACATCCCAGAAGGATGAAGGATCAGAAATTGGGCTTTGCTTTTGCAGGACTTGATGCAGATCACAGACACCATCACAGATCAGTGATGGTGGAGGTGTTTGTCCGACTGGAGGCTTGGGAGTGGTCAGTCAGAGATACAAGCAAGGCTGCAGCCTTGTGAAATGGAGAAGTTGAAATATCGGATGTTTTATTCCAGCTCAGTGACAGTGGCATGTCCCCAGCCAGCTCCTGGTCACAGGGCTGCCTCCCCCCAGGACAAAAGTGAGGGCTCAACTCGCAAATCATGAGCATTGAAATATGGAAGGGTGTAAAAACCAAAGATTCCTTGCATGCCTAGAGTACTTTTTGCTCTGATAAAGAGAAAACAGAAACTTCTAGCTGCAGCATTTACTTTCTTACTCATTTATTTCTGCAGGAAGATGGCACAGATAAAACAGCATTGTCAGGTGATACAGCCCAATATAAAGATTACCAAAACCCCAATAAATGAAACCTCTTTTTATTTCCTCCAGAGTACAGATGATAGGGGGGGAAAAAAAGTCTTAACACAAAATTACAAAATTGAATTAAGTTTCTACAGTGTTTTGCACTTATGGTTTCTTACTGCACTGCAGGAATTGTTTCCTGCCACGACCACCTTACAGCTCTTAGGGGTCTGTGGTGCTGTCAGCCCTTTTGCTGGTGCCAAACCCCTTGTTGTGTCAGGACAGGCTCTGCACAATCAATATTCCATGCTGCAGCTGGAGGGGCAACTAAAACATGAAGCATTCACTGCAGCAAGCACCAAACCTCGTGGTGAATGCAAAGGTTTCACACAAGTGCAGGAAATGCTTCCAGCAGCACATGGAGCTGATACACCCCACAAGGGGCAAGGGTACAACCTGCAATCTATTGATGCTCAGAAAGATGCTGGAAGATGCTGAAATAAAAAGTAGGCTCCTGAAAGACTAACACACCTCCAAAGGCCAGGGAGGTCACACTACTCAAAACCAGAAAGGTGAAAAGAATGTACTTTGTGTCACCGGCCCAGAAAATGACTCAGTCACCTTGGGCAAACCCTCAGTGACATGAATCCTTCCTTGTGCTGTCTCTGAATTGTCTCACACCTGCTCTGCACCCCGATCTCATCTCCAGAATTTTGCCATGGTTGATTTTGCTGCAGGCTGACAACTGTGCTGATTCATTGGTTTATTTTGAAGCATGACTGTGTTTGAGTCAGTCGCTGATTACCTGACTGTGTCAGACACATCATATTCCCTCAGTTTCCCCGGATTCTCTCTCTTTTGAAAAAATGGTGGATTCTTTTACCCTCATATTCATTTTGGGCAAAACCTGGGTGTTTCTCCCTCTCTTGAATTCGCCCATAATAAAGTGGCCATTATTAATGCTTTTGAGATATTCTTGATGAATTTTCTTCTATGATTAATTGCCTTAGCTCCACAACTTGTACTTTTCCTCCCAGTTATTCCCTACAGCTAATGAACATTCTGCTTTTCAGCGGGCATTGTGATTCTATTGCCTTTTCTTTGTTTAAAGCCTAGTCCCATCATCAGCCTTCCTTTTATTCTTTCTGACAGCCTGTTTCTGATGACAAATCCTGTGTTATGAAGCAGATTCTTTCTAACCATCCTTCCTCTTCTGCCAGAGACCACCCTGGGTCAGGGGTGGCTCCGTGTGGTGGAAAAACTTCTCCTCCAACCCGTGCTTCCAAAGAAAGGCTCAGCAGTCTCTTGTTGTTTGGTCTCAAGGCTGTTTATTGTAAACTATCTAAAAGATTTTCTTCTTGAGCTGCTGTGGTTTGCTCACAGCTCAGGCAGAGGCACACACACACCCTGACATCCTCTCTGACTCCCGACTGCTTCTTCTCTCCCCGCCCAGGGCTGCTGCTGTCTTTTATATGGTACATTACGTGTTACATGTTTATAGTTTTTCCCCAATGCCCATTACCTATATTAAATGGTGCCTTTCTACTCTAAACCAATCTGTGAGTGCCAACATCACCAAGAACATGGAGATAAGGAAGGAGAAAGAGGCAGGACAGGACAGGCCCAGATCCCTCCATTTTAAACCCTCTGACCCCCATGTACAAAACCAAAACCCCCCTGTACAGCACTCAAAAATTCTTCCCTCTACTTTGTGACTACTTCTACTCTAATATCTAAACTTTTGTGACTTCTTGTTGGTTGGTAAATCATTCCATGGTTCAAACCCAAAATCACAGCTGTTTCCAGCTGCCTGCCAGGGTCTCAAATGCTTCTGACCTGGGCCCGGAACCTCCAAAAATGTCTGAGGGACATTTTGAGTTCCGACACTCTTCCTGTGATTGCACAAGCATAAGACCAGCACCAGGAATACACCTCCAGGGCTTGCAGCCCTGTCTTTGGGATGAAGGCTTGTCAATAAGACCTTGTAGCAGCTGGTGACTCTCCTCAGCTGCCACACAAGCTCTGAGAACATTTTATGGCAAATCCCTCCTGGCCTGCCCGAGCTGCCCCCGGGTCACTGCTGCCGCTCCCTCCAGCTGCAGAGCTGCACCATCTGCTGCTGCTGAGCCCTCTCCTGTTAGTGCTTATTTGCCTTTTCTGATGATCATTTCTAGCAGCGTTTCAGGGTCGATGACAACCCGTGTGTTCCAGGAGCTTTGGCCAGATGGTTTTCGTGATATCTCTTGTTTATTTTCACGGTTCTTGCAGCAATTCTTGTTGCCGTTGCTACCCATATGCCAATCCTCTAGCACATTTTATCCAGCACTTTTTATCTCTCCTTTGTGCCATTTGTGAAGTCAGCATCACCTAGGAGTTTTTCTGCATGTTGTTACTGTGACCACAAAAATTCACTCCACAGTAACACTTTGGCCCACTTGTATGGAAGCATTTCAAAATAACTTGTTTTAATTTTCACAGTTTTGTCCTTGCCTCTGCCCCAGATCCCTCCTGATTCTTAAACACAGGACTCAGGTCCCCATCAAAAGTGGAATCCTTCCTTGTATTGAACTACACAGAAGAATTTTATTTTTTAAAAAATCAGGATGCTTATGAAAACCTTTCCCTGTAAATGACTCAATCTCATTTCTGTTATTTCAGTAGATTTATGGGATTTTTTACATAAACAATAAAAAATTCATGTCAAAAACTACAAAAGATACCACAGTTCATTACTTTCAATTTTTAAAAATCCTGAATTCAAAAGAAAATTGCTTTAAAATGTTTTTTGTGCATAAATAACTTGTGTTAAAGAAGAATAACAGTTCCAATAGGTTGCAGATAATGTGCACTTACAGAGAGATGTGCTTCAGGGTTTGTTTGGGGTTTTTTTGCAGATGATATTCCATATAGATTATGAATTTAGCCCTCCATAATTTAATAGGAACTTATGTAAACATCTTGCCAGGAAAATATTGGGGAAAAAAAAAAAGCTGGAAGAAGGAAGCCAAATTCACAGGGAAGTGCTAAAGTAAAAGAACATACTAATGCAAGAAAAATAGATTACAAAATGATTCACAAACTCAAGAAAGTCAAGATGGAGGGGGCACCTCGATTTCCTTAATGAAATGCATTTCTTTGTTCTGAACCACTGCGTGGCTTTTTCTTGTGTACTTTGACAAAGACCATGTGCAAGTTAAATATCCGTGTGGCAGTGACTTTGCACTGGCTCTTGCAGCTCTGAAGAAACACAGTCAGCTGAGAACACTGGCTGGCCCTGCCCTGAGCAAAGGGATTAGAGCATCTTTGATTTACGGCTTTTAAAAGTCAGATCTTTCCAAATGAAGGATTCATGTGTTTTTGTAGCCTCAGGGAAGCAGCCAGCTGTGAATGGCTGACCTTTATTGTGGGATTTCTGTTCTCTTTCGTGTAAGACACAAACTTATTCACCATAACAACCACTAAAAACTGTGTGGTATGAAACAGTAAAAATAAAAAAGGCAGCAATACCCATCTTTGAAGGATATTAATTCAAGCCAGCTTCAATTCCATAATGGAAAGATGTACAAAATACTGTAATTCATAATGGCAGGCAATTTTAAACTGGAAATATTGGAGCTGTTCCTCTTACATGAACATAAATAATGGCAAATCTACTAAAACCTGTGAAAGTACAATGCCTAATTTTGGCTTGGATTCTGTTCTGACTTCTGTGACATGAACAGTGTGATGTTAGATACACACAGGTGAAATATGTTCAAAACATTTAAAACAGCAAATGGGAAATCAGAGTGTATGAATGATTTTTTACAAGGTTTTATCACTTTGTTTGCATTTTTCTTTATTTTGAAATGACAATGATATTAAACTAAGTTTTGGCTATGTAATAAACAAGAAAATTTGAATGATAACACTCACAATGTATTAATTAGAAAGACCTATTTTTTTAGGTCTTAATGCATTAAAACTTATGTTTTTGATTTTTTAATATATAATTTTGTGTTCCTCCTAACTTCATAAATGTTTATGATATTGCTAAACATCAGGAGGTACAGCTTCTCTATTCACTCCCAGTTTTCTTAACCACAAAGTCTTAAAAGCACAAAATACCACCGCAGCCCTCATGAGGGTGTTTGTAGCTGTGGATTGTCAGTTGACACTCTCCCCCCTCTCCAGGAAAAACATGTGCACACTTGTGTAAAAAGAATGAACATTTTCATTAGTCAGACAATATTGTACTTCCTGGGAAGCTGGAAAAAAATGGAATGAAGTTTTAAAGTGTAAACTGATTGTATCAAATCAGAGAATCATTGGTAAGGGAAGAGATCCTTGCAGTCACTTAGAGACCTTAAAAATTGTTACCCTACCACTGCCAAACCCACCCTAAATCACATCCCTAAGTGTGTCCCTAGGTTCACATCCCCATCTGCATATCTGAATGCATATGGACAATACATTTGAGAAGCAAAAAGATTCCCATCCATTGCCGTGGACTTATGCATTACAAGTTAAAATAAAGAAATACTTCCTTAAAACTTTCAGAGTCTTTGTGCCACACAACATTATTTTTAAATGAAGGCAAAGTCTTGGAGAGGCATTTGAAGTGTTTAGGTACTACAGTGCAGCTGCTTGCCTGCATATATGATTTGTTCTTGTGACAGAAGAGAGTCACAAACCAGGCTGTGCAGTCTGTGTAAGTCAGAGCAAATTCAATATGCTGTATTTCTGTGGGCTGGAAAGCAGATCCAGGTTAGAGGTTCCATCTGGTCTGCTGTTGTCACAGCTCTGATAAGGTCAGGACCCACTGCTCCACCTGCTCTGGTCATGAGGAACCAACACAATGCAAGGCACACTAAGGAAAAAGCACTGAGGATTAAAACCTGGAATACCTTAAAAAGAAAATACAGTTCACAAAGCAATAAAAATGAGGTCAAAGTATGTTCATATTTCAGATATATAGCTGCTACCTTCCTAAATAAGGAGACGTTAAAAGCGAACAATATTTGTATTTGCGTAATTCTATTTTCCCGAGTAAAGTACAGCTGCCACATGAGGGCTTTGTTTGAGGAATCTGTCAAGGGCATTACAATAATCCATAATTACAATAATTACAATAATTTACAATAATCCAGTAACTTAAATTTCTTGTCCCAACATTTACAAGTTTCCATACTTCAAAACCTCATATGAGTGGAAAAGCATTCTTACAACATCTTGCTATTCCTTTTTTCTGCAGCTGACCAAATTGATAGATTGTCCACAGTACAATTGTTGGAGAGGCAAGAGAACTATTAAGTAAAACAGTAAATGGGCATGCAAAAACCCAGATGTTTGAAACATGGAAAGCAGAATATAATATACCGTGTCTAAATGAATAAACAATGTGTGGGAAAAAAAAAATCAAAGATGTACGACTCCCTACCCTGCTGCTTTCAGGAACGTGATCTTTTGTCTGCAAGCTCATCCAAGCAGAAGGTGATTTCTATTCTCCAGAATCACTGATTCAGATGATGCCTTTGACAAGAGTGCATTCCCCATGACGAGGGGCTGGTTTTGCCTCAAATCCACCTCAAGGGGCTTGTATTGACACTGATCTAAGTCTTACAAATTCCTTTCACGCAATAGCTCTGAAATGTACTTTTTCTAACTGCATGTGTATATATTCTAAGATTATTCTGGCTCATTATGTTATTTTTAAATTAATAAATTAAGGCCTAAGAATAAATTATACCTCGGCAAAAAGATCATATGTATTTTTGTGTGATGTATGTTTTTTGTGTGATATATGAGATGCTTTTTAGCTGTGTTTGGTTGTCTCAGAAAAAGTTTAGCTCTCTGGGCTGCACCTTACCTATAAAAATTTGTTATAGTCCAAAACATATTCTCAAGCATCCATTACCTAACATCATTTTGGACAAGACTTTGCTCCAGTCCAACATAAGAGCCTACTATTAATTGTTTGCTTTTCTACAGAAGCAGTATTTTCAATAGACATTACTTTTTTCCCACTGTAAAAAAACAGTAGTGAGAGCCTGATTACAAGGGCTCCTTTATATTAAATAGAGATGAGTAGAGGTTGTCTCTGTTGCTTTAATCATACAAGACAAAAAGAGTAGAACAAATTACCAGAAGAGGTGATCTTTGCTACAAACTCCTTCTGATCCTCAGTTATTCTGTTTAGAGTGCACACTCTGTTTAGAGTGTAAGTCCCTCTGGAATTTATGGGAATTTGGTTTGAGGCCCAAATTCACAAAGATATTATCAAGAAGTGCCTAGCTTCTAATCTATTTCCTTGGAGTCTGATGACCTTTGGGAATGTGGACCTAAGGCATTTTTTTTTAATATTTTCATTGTACCTAATCTAACATTCAGTTGCTGCTCAAAGCTGAGTTAAAATTCTAGATGTTACCTAAGTGCCACCTGTACATTGTCAATATTATTAAGCTGATTTGAGGCAGTGGATGAACTGGAAACCTAACTACAAAAGCAGAGGTGGAAAAGAGGAATACCTGTCTAAGTATTTCTCTGTCAACACAGTTTCATAGTTTCATATGCCATACTTCCTGTGATGTGGTGGAACAGAGTTGAGCTCTTAATTTATTCCTGATAACTTCTAACATTCTTTATTCCTTACATTGTGCAGTCCAAGAGGTTTGCACCTAAAACAATTCAAAGTATTGTACCAGTAAGCTAAGATTCATGGTGTGTCCAGAGCAAGACCTTCTGTGGCATGATGTGTGGTGGCTGGGAGACAGGGGTGGAGGTTTCCCTGTGGGGACACAGGGACATCCCCAGCTCTGCTGCATTTCAGAGCTGCCCTAAGCCTGCCAGGAGCACTGGATTTATAGTGGTGATTATTCTAATAATGCACTTGCAGGAAATTTTCAGGACTTTAATAGTTTACTCAACATTACCATTACCCAGTCTCCAAAATAAGATGAGACTTATAGAACAGTTCAATCCTGGCACAACAGCGTCGTCCTGGAGCTGGGAGCTGACTGCAGCAAAACAATGTCTGTGGAATGCTTGGGGGTACATCGCAAGGAGGAAAAACAATGTGGAAACTGGGGAAGACACCACAGATACAAAAGGATGATGTTGCCTGGCTATTTTTTAGAAGAAATTTGAAGGGAATTAGTCAGGCATAGTGGGGTGCTGTGAGCTGACTGCAGCCAAAAATGTCTGTGGAATGCTTGAGGGTACATCGCAAGGAGGAATAACAATGTGGAAACTGAGGAAGACACCACAGATACAAAAGGATGATGTTGCCTGGCTATTTTTTGGAAAAAATTTGAAGGGAATTAGGCAGTGGGGTGCTGTGAGCTTGCAGCAAAAAAATGTCTGTGGAATGCTTGAGGGTACATCGCAAGGAGGAAAAACAATGTGGAAACTGGGGAAGACACCACAGATACAAAAGGATGATGTTGCCTGAATATTTTTAGAAGAAATTTGCAGGGAATTAGTCAGGCATAGTGGGGTGCTGGCCAGTCAGATGCAGGTCGCGTCGAGAGCATCTCTTGAGAAGCCAAGCGCATGCTGGAGGTGCCGCGCAGCTCCCACCGTCCTCTTCCTTTCAAAACACCGAGAGCACGATCGGGTCCGAAGGGGAAACCCGCGCTGCCCCTTCCCCTCAGCATCTCCCCCCGTCTCTCAGCATCCTCCCCGCCGGCGGGGCGGGGGCTGCGGCTCCGCCCGCTCCGGGGAGGGACCGCGGGGCCAGCCGGGGAGCCGAGGGGCAGAGAGGCGGCAGAGGGAGCAGCGAAGGATCCGAGGGGCAGCCGGGGGAGCCGAGGGCAGGCGGAGGAGCCGAGGATGCGGCGCTGGGCGCTGCTGGCCGCGCTGCTGGCCGCGCTGTGCGCGCCCGCGGAGGGCGGCGGGCGGCGGCGGGCGGCCAGCCTGGGCGAGATGCTGCGGGAGGTGGAGGCGCTGATGGAGGACACCCAGCACAAGCTGCGCAACGCCGTGCAGGAGGTGAGGGGGCTCGGGGATGGAGGGGGGATCTCCTCCCGTACATCCCCGGCCGCGCCGCGCATCCCCCGCGGGTCCCGGAGGAGCCGGGCGGGCAGCGCGGAGCCCCCCGGGCCGGGGATGCTTTGAACAACCAGCGCGCAGTGAGGGAGGGACAGTGGCCAAGCGAGGAGAGAACAGTTCCGACATCGTTCCGACGTCTCCTTCTGATCCTCAGTTATTCTGTTTAGAGTGTACGTCCCTCTGGAATTTATGGGAATTTGGTTTGAGGCCCAAATTCACAAAGATATTATCAAGAAGTGCCTAGCTTCTAGTCTATTTCCTTGCAGTCTGACGACCTTTGGAATGTGGGTTTAAGGCATTTTTTTTTAATATCTTCATTGTACCTAATCTAACATTCAGTTGCTGCTCAAAGCTGAGTTAAAATTCTAGATGTTACCCTAAGTGCCACACATCGTCTTTGTGCGGCAGGAGCACAAGGGTGTCCTAAGGCTGTGAGTGTCCTGAAAATACGTGTAATTGCATGTCTTAATCTCAAATTGTCGGCCCAGAATTGCCCAGGACACATTTGAAAGCCAGAAACTGAGACCAGACCCTAAGCCTGACCCATATAGATGTCAAAACATCCTGTCCCTGCACTCCCCTTTCTTGTGTGCTTTGCTTTCCCCTACCTGTTAAGAATCTTCCTTTCAAGTTCTCTTTTCCTCTTATTCAAAAATAGTCTACAAAAACCTGTAACTGACAACCCGCTGCAGAAACAGACCTTGGTTTACTGTAATTAAATGATTTCTGATCTTCTGCTATTCTCTGGACGGTTTCTGAAATCTGCTGCTGTTATCCACTTCATTTAGACTGCAAATACATTGAGACAAACCATTCTTTACAATGACGCTTAAGGGTGTAATCAGAATTTCTGCCTGTTTTTCTGTAGTCAGTTCTGGATTGCTGCCTGTGTGCAATGCAAAGCGTGAATTGTTTGAGCAGAGTCTTACGAGATAAATAGTTTGCACTTAGACAGATTAGCAGCTGTTATTTAAAATAAACAGACACACCAAAAGGAGAGATTTTGTCTTGGGAAAAATCCTGTTCTTCATCCTGGTTGAACTTTTGGCCTCCTAGCTCTGTTACAGTGGTTGCAAATAAAAGGAGAAGATTTATTCTTGCGCATTTACAAGATTCACACCCTTCTTCATCCCACAAAGACAGTAGGAACTGAAAGAGAGAATTAAATTCTGGCTGTGTGCATCCTCATTTATAGGGTTGACTTCAAGGGGCTTGTGTTTCTCTCTCCTGCCAGGATATTTTCTCTTCTTTGTCAGAATGGAAAGTCTGCCTGAAGTTTTCAGTGGTTTTCTGTGAAGAGCAGAGAGCTGGGCTCCCCACTGGCACCAGCCTGTGCAGATAGCAAATTTCCAGTGGCCTGAATGCTTTTTTCCCCTCACAGGGGCTGACTTTGGCTTCACCAGTGCAGAGTTCAAGGGTTTAGCTCAGCCCTGTTTTTGTGGCCCATGAAAAGAGCAGCTGCAGGCAGTGTCTGTCACTGGGGCTTGCACAGGAAGCGTGGCTTCCTCTCTTCTGTGACATTTTTGCTAATTTTCACCTGTTTTGGGTTTTTTTTATTTTATTTTTTTTATTTTGGCAGATGGAAGCTGAAGAGGAAGGGGCAAAAAAGCTGTTAGAGGTCAGCTTTGAGGACTTACCTCCCAACTACCATAACGAGTCCAACACAGAAACCAGACTGGGCAACAGAACTGTTGAGACTCATCAAGAAATTGATAAGGTATGAGAGAACTTGTGTGTGGTGAGCTCTCCATCCTTAAACATATTTCCTTCAAGCCTCCCCCTCTACCCCACCCAGTTTTACATGCTTATTCACAAAATAATTTGGAGTGTAAATTTTCTTGATGATAATTACTTTGGGGTTTGATTGTATCTTCTGTCGGTGTTAAGGTCACCTGTCGTGAAAAGTTACTGTGAAATAAGAATATAACAATTTATTTTGAAAAAGGGCCTGCTAAAAATAGGACACAGCTACAGCTATTACCTGGGAATGAAAACCCAACCATGTCCTGCTCAGTTGGCTTCTTTACAGTGTCATTTTAAATAGACAAGGAGGTAGCTCTGCTTTCCCCCTCAGATTACGGTTTATTAAGAGTGACAGCAAAATGGGAAAAAAAGAGGGGGTGGGAGCGGGTTAATTTTCGCAGGATGTAGGACTGAGAGTAAAAAAAGACTAATAAAAACTGTATTTTGTTCTTTTCCGGTATCAGGTTACAGATAACAAAACTGGATCGACAGTTTTTTCTGAGACAGTTGTTACATCCATCAGAGACGGAGAAAACAAAAGGAATCATGTAAGTGAGCATGAAAATTTCCTTTTGAAAATCAAACAAAAACTTTGGGTTCCTTGTTTAGAAGACTGTGACAGAATTCACCTAACAAAATTTTGGAATGTTTTGAAAGACACAAAATTATTGGGGTAAGCAGTCAAAAATGTTTGTGTTTTTTAATTAGTTTAACTTAGGAATATTATGACTTGGAAACAGAGTTCCAGTGTTATGCTTAATAGACATGTTTGACTATTCAATTTGTCTGTCAAATGTAAATGTTAAACAGCAAAGAAAGTTACACAGCCCTTTCCAGTGAGTGTGGATAAATCCTTAGTATCAGTGACCTTGTCCTCCATTAAAAAATCACTTTATAGATTTTAACAGTTGAAAATAACCCCAAATCATTTATTTATGAGGGATCTTTGGAACAACATATGGCTCTGTTTGCTTTTCAAGCCCAGCACAGTGATGGACAACTGGTTTTGAAATGCCACTTTGAGGAGAAGGGAGAGAAATGGGAGAATAAATCCCCCTCCCCTCAAAATACGGTTGTTTAAGGACTCTCAAAGGAGTATAAAAGATCGAGAATATTCTTTACATGAGCCTTGCAAGCACAGATACATTTGTTAAATATCAGTAGTCACATGAGAAATTCAGTACATACCACTACTTTAAAGAATTAGGTTTGCTTTGGTTATAGTCTTACCAAAATGGATTCTTTTTTGTGCTCTTACTAAGCCTGGGCTTGCCAGGTTTCCTCTGATAGCCGGCTTCATCTGACTAATAGTTTGTGATTATATTTACTTCAACATACCCTGGTTTTTTTTTAGAGTAACTTACCTCCAGTTCTTTCACAGAAGCAGCTCTGTAACTATTTTATAACTAATTATGGAAATTATGTTATAGATGTAATTATGGAAAATTTGTGTCAGTAGTTCTGATTTTTAGTGGATACAGAACCTGAAATTAGTGCCTCTTTTCTTAAGGTTTTCCTCTTGCAAGCTCATGTTTTTATGCTGCTATTTAAGCTTGAAAATGGCAAGTAGAAAAATACAGCACCCACAAGCAACTTAACTTTTTTTCTTTTTACTATTTTGCCAAACTTGTAGCTTAAGTGAAAACTCAAGGTATAAAATAAATTGTTAACTATCCTAAACTACATCTGATTTTATACAAAGTGTTACCATCCTACACAGTACTTTTTAATAGTGAGATTATGTGTAACGAAGACAATCCAAATGGGTGTTTTTTCCCTAGCATCCTCAAACCCACTGTACAAAGGCAAACTTTTAAACCTTCTTAGCACTGCAACACCACACTAGTGATGTTTCATAACGTGTTTGGCTTGCCTGTGGTGTGTAATCACTCTCACAGCTGTAAAAATTATTTCTAAATTAACTTTCTCCAGGTTTCACACCAAGTTCATATATCAAGGTACAGCTGCATTTTCCATCTGGGAAGTTTGCCTCGCTGACCAAGCCAGTGCTTCTGGTCAGAACTTTCACATCTGAAGGATGTGAGGGCTGAATACAGATTTTAGTCTGATTTAGTGGTGGCAGCTCTGAAGCAAGAGCAGCCAGAGCTGTTCCTCCTCACATCCTCCATCCCTTATTCACCCCTGCAGGGCTGCTGGGACAGAGCTGTGCTTGTTAATGCTTATTTCCCCCCTCACACTCATTCTGAACTTTCAGTATGCCCAGGGTACAAACACCTTATTTAGAGGTTGCCAGCTTAGAGGAAAAGCAGCCTCCAGATGTGCTTGGTCCTTGTTTAAGGAGAGAGTAAAATTAATGTAACAGAGATGCCTAACAGGAGTAAATCTGAAAATGCTTGCAAACTTCAAACATGAAGGAGGATTATGAATCACTTTGGCTGTTACAAGGGCAAAGAAATATTGTAGGAGGAATGCAATTAAGAACTGGAAGATTTGGGTTGCAGCAAGGAAAGAAGTGGTGCTGTGGAGAGATCTGTGAAGCGGAAGAAAAATTCTGTCCAAATTAAATGGTGCTGCTGCTTAGATCTGTAAACTTAAGGTAGAAGTGTTGGGAAATGAGTTGCAGAAAACTTTGCAGTGGACCCTTAGGTCACTTTTATGTACACAAATTTTCATACCTGAAGTTTTGTGTGACATTGTGACATGTCCTGGTCGCTCTCCAGGTCACAGACCTCACAGACCACAGGTGGTGGAAGAGTGATTCCTCTGGTTTCATAGGCTCAGTTAATAGGCTTAACTTACAAAAGTTAAGGATTCCCACAGCTCCTGTTCCTCACAAATTTGGTTGGCAGAAAGAAGAATTTTCCAAGCATTTTCACAAACCACGTGCTCTGAAATTTAAACTCTGTGTAAGTTATTGCTGCAGTAATTTGTGATAACTGGAACCCTCCTCCTCCTCAGTTTGCATTTAATTTCTGTGCTGAGTTATCAGCCTCTGAAATCACTGAAGGTTTTTCATGTAATGTTTTTCAGCTTTGAGAGATGACACTAGAGCCTCACGAGAGGGCAAAGAAGTGTCTGCATTGCAATAATAAATCCACTTATTGGCTAGAACGAGAAATCCAGCACTAGAGAAGCAGCTTTGTGGAAAAGAGGTTGTGCCTGCATTTTAAATTAGCAGGTACCAATACACACACACATACAGTGCGTGTAAATAAATATACATAAGCATGTACCCATACATAAAGGCTCAAATACTCTGTAATTTGCTTCTTCAGGTAGCACTGGGTAGCTTGCAAATTAATAAAGTATTTTCAGTCAAAAGTTCAAAATAAGAGCATTTCTCATTATCCTATGGAAATCAAAATATTTTCTAGCTTGTTGGCTAGGCCTATTTCAGTTGTGACATGTTAGCCTAACCAAGGGAAAGCAAGGATGAAAAATAAAAGGAAGCAAAACTGGTATTGGTAAGGTTTGCTACAGAAAGATTAGTTGCATTTCTTCTCACCCCTATACAGAGCAGTATTTTACTCTCTCTTCTATTATAAGCTCTCTCTTTTAATTCAAAGCTAGTGTACCTGAGCTTTTTCCTTGACTCTAGTAATATGATAAATAATAAAAAAAAGCAATACCTCTTTTTAGCTCGGTTGTTTTTGTGGGTTTGTTTGTGGGATTTTTTTTTTCAGGTTTTAATAGAAGCGTATCTGTCAGCTTTCAATTCTCTTTTTTGAGAGAAATTTTTCATGATGCTTGTTTCTAGGAAGAGTGAAGCAGGGAACTGTAAGAATAGAATGCATTTCTCATTTCACTTTGGCACTCTGGCACCTTTCTTTTGCTTGCCCCTGGTGGCAGAGGCTGTTGAGGGCAGGGTTGTGCCTCCTCCTTGGTGACCCAGCACAGGTCAGAGATTCTTTGTGGGAGGGTGAGGAGAGGGGCTTTTGTCAGCTTTTTTTTTACCCTAGCAGGAAAGTACTAAAAAGAAAGAAAACAGTTCAAATTCCCACTTTTCTAGAGAAAAAGAGTGGTTTAAGTGGTTGAGCTGCAGCTCTTCGAGCTCCCATGTCGCTGCTGATATCCAGAACTGCCAAAGCACCCCCTTGGTTCCTCTTTGGCACCTTGTGTATGATTTCACCAGCCATGTTCTCAGCCACAGCTCTCTCTGAGGCTCATTCTGCTCCAGGGAGAGGAGTTCCTAGCAGTGCTCTGTAAAAAAGAAGCTTTGGAAATGGAGAAGGAAGAATAATTGGAATGGAAATTGCAGTTTTTCCATCCGCAGCACTGCAGGAGAGGAGTCAGTGGCAGAAATTTGAAAATGCAGTGTCTTGGTGTTGAATTCTGCTCCCTAATATCTCAGGGAGGACACTTGTTTTGGGCAGTCTTATATTTGGGTCCAGTTTTTTTGTTGTTTTTTTTTTATTTTTCCACAGAACTTTTAGTCCCTGGTGACTTGCACTCAGCTATCAATAGACACAGTAAGTGCATTCCTGGGTTGAAATCCAGGTCTCTGTCTAGCCAAAAATCACATAATATCTAAATCTGGTAGGTTTTGTATATTTAATAATTTAATTCCCTGGTACTTTAAGTCTGCTTTTCTGTCAGCTGTCCAGCCTGCTCTGCTCCATTAATCATTGCATTCTATTCTGCACAGCACCCACCCTTTAGGGAATCCTTGGTGGAGGAGCAGATGAAGCAAATTGTGCTTGTTTTAGAGAGCCATGGCTCCTCAGACAGGCATGACATCCTTAACCAATTCTTAATATCTTACTGAACCCCCTTTTTTGGTTCCCTTTTCACTTTTGGTCTCAGCAATGTAGAATATGAAGCTTTGGGGCAAGTGTGAATAGTTCATGGGGACAAGTAGCCTGTGTTTGTCAGAGTAGAAAATGATGTGGAGAAGGGTGCAAAGGGAAAGAAGAATATAACTAAAGATGAGAAGAATTGTTCAGTTAACATTCTGAGTTTCTCTTATTAATCTGGAGTGTTTTCAGGCCATGAGTCTTGTTGTAGAGAGGGACTTATTCTTGTATGAAAGGAGTAACAGGCTGTGTGCATATCTCTGAGACTTCACGGGTAACTCCATAAGCAACAAGTGCTCCTTAGTGATGCAAAAGCTATTAAGAGATTTAATTTAGGTCAGGGACGAGAGGATGGCCTTATTGCCAGTCACAGTGTATCTAAACCCAGTGGTTTTGACAATCACCTGATATTCACTGGGCTACGGCCAAAAAAAAAAAAAATCTGAATATCAGCCTCAGTGAATGGAAGCACCTGCCTGAAGGAGTTTGAAGTACAAGTGTCAAGTCTGATTCTATACAAAGAAACTTCTCTGAGGAGGAGGGTGGGAAGTCCCTGTAATTACCAGCTGCCTGACCCACTCCTCAGTGTCCCCATTTTGTTTGCTAGGCTTGGTCCACCCTGAGCTGGTTACTCCTAATTAAAGATATCAAATCCTGCTCTTGTTTGTATCAGTGGGAGTCTGAAGTAGTTTAGAAAACTTCAGTAAATTTATTTGGTTAGTAATTAAAAAAAAATACTAGAAGAGTGATGAGGATTTCTCTTATATTTCCTGTTAGTCTAGTTTAGTTTAAGTTGGTTTGTTTTCTGTCAAGTTAGGGAAACAAAACTATGTAGTACTAATATATATTCCAAAAGTCTTCATTAGCAATTCCAGTCTATGCCTGTATTTAGAATTGTTAAGAAGTCTGCCAGATCCTCATGTGCTGTAATGTGGTACTTCTCTTCCAGCTGAACCCCAAAGAAAAATAATATTTTTATCAAGTTGGCTGAAGAGTCACCTCATCATTTTTCTGTCCTCAGACTACCCTTTGAGTAGCTAAATACTGGAGAGAGAAAGCTCTTCTTGTGATAAATTTCTCCTCACCAAAAATCACCTGTAATACACTGACAGTGCCTAGAGCTGATTCAGTGTTCTTGGCATGGTTAGTGAGAGAAGATTGGTAAACCAGTGAGCTCTCATGAAGGGCACAAAACTTTATCTTCCAGCCAGTGCTTCACCAGTGTCCATGCACCACTTGTAAAGCTCTCAGCGTTCTTGGTTGTGGGAATAAATCCTGCCTTGTCTGAAGCTTTCCATGCACAGGGAGGAATGAGGATTCCTGCTTCTCCCTTGTTTGCCCGCTGGTGGCCACAACTCCTCTGCCAGCAAGCCACAGTAAGGGAGCAGTGCCAGTCAAAGGGAGGGTGTTCACCTTTTCCCTGGGCTTGGTTCACTTTTCCCACTCACAACACGCCGAGTTTGGGGATCCAAGGCCGTGTAATTGTATTTTATAGATCGTGTCCAAGTTGTAGGGAGATATAAAAACAAATCACCATGAATTGTGGGAATCCAGGGCTTCCATCTGGCTGCCCTGGAAGGTCTGGGACCCTGGCAGGGGTCAGGAACCCCCCTGGACAGAGCTCCCGGAGACACTGTCTGTGATCTCTGTCCATGGAAAAGAGTTTTCAATCTTACAGGATGAATTACAAGCTCTGAGTGTTTGATATAAGTAATAATTAAGTGTGGCACGGGTGCAAAAGTCAAATTTTAGGATTCTAGATTAGGGGTCCAAAGGGGACAGGATGGAGGAAATTGGGTGTGTCTTGTCCTTTTTCTCCTTCTTCATGCCCTCCATGTTTCACTGTGGTGTTGGCATTTTTCTGTTGGTTCAGGCTGGGGACACACTGTCCAACGTAGGTGACAGATATTGGCACGTTATTGTAAATCCAGCACAGGTAGTTTGTGGTATTTAATGTTTGTACCATCCCACTGAGGGCAGAGCCCCACACGCTGCCCTGCAGGACAGAGCTGCGGCAGGGCAGCAGAACATGTTAGAGATAAACAGAATAAACAACCTTGAAACCAGCACAGACCAATTATGGCTTCTTCTTTGGCAGTGGGGCTGAAAGACAGAGACTTTCTACAATCTGGGAATCATCAATACCTCCGATTCTGACAATGAATGATTTGACTTTCTGCCTCTCCTAGATCAACCTGTTTATTCTAAGAGAAGTGTTTGGGGTTTTCTTCTCTTTATGGTAACGTCCATTCAGAAGAGTGACTCTTTTACGTGGGCTGGTGGCAATTTCGTGATCTAGTGACATCTGTTAAAAGATCATAATATGGATTTTCTTTATTGAAGGTTCATCAGCAGTGTTTCTTTCCTCTTGCCACACACATGTAGCAAATTAATCATGAGAGGGAAAGCTTTAAGGCAAATGAGAAATTTTTTTCCACTGGTTTTGATTACGTGACTTAATCCATTGGCTCCAGCAGCTGCTTATTTGAGATTTTAGCTGAAACCATGTCATCTAATTAAGCAGCAAGCCTTAGCTGGAAGGTAACAACAGTAGCTACGGCTTTAGGAAATACAGGCTTACAGCACTGGATGTATTGCAGAGGTGTGGTTTTTTTTTGGTTTTTTTTTTTTAATCTTTTATTTGCATCTGTTATAATCTTTGAATGGTTGAGATATCTATCTCTGTATCTACAGAGGATGCAGATAAATGGGTTAAAGTGGTTACATCTGTGTTGTCATAGGTAAGGTGGCAGAATTTGCTGTGGCTGGGAGGTTGGCCCAATAACACATTATTCAATATATGATGAGCCTAAGTCTTATGTAATCTTTGCTTTGACTTGAGGAGGGTTAAAGTCTACAAAATCTGTAGAATGGTACTGGTTTTATACCAGTGAGTAGGAGGAGAGAGAATGAATGTGGTTGGTGATTGCTCAGCCTTCTGTGCATTTGTGTAGAGTCAGGCAGAGGTGTGAGATGCTACCAGTCCAGCTTGATGGTGCTTTGCACTATGATTTAGTAAGCTAAATTGAAGGAAAGTGGTGAATTGAAGTTGTTTCTATTTAGTTCTGTTTCATCAAAGGTTTGGCAAATGTAAGAAAGAAAGAATAAAAGCTCTATAGAATGGTGGTTTGAAATGCAATGCCTGGAGAAATACATTTCTGTGTCAGCCGAGTCTCAGCTTTGTCCTTCCTCCTGTGTGATTCACAAAGAGAATTTTGGCTTCTTTTGTGCCAAAAGTGTCTGCCTGGCCTGGGAGGGGCTGAGTGACTGATGGCACTGAGGGATGCCACACTGGTGGCTGCAGTGTTATCCTCTATGGAAATGACTCAGACCCTGCTCCTGAATCATGTGAGGAATCCCTCAGACTTCTTCCCTTAGAAATTCCAACGGGAGAAGCAGTATCTTAGGATGTGTAGAGAGTTGGACATTGTGGTGTCAGGCAAAGGGGAGCCTTAGTGGTTTTCCTGGGTCCAAGATATCTCACATCCATCAGCAAGGGAAAGTTTTGGACCCCTTGGTGGGTGTTTGTTTTGGATGTCATACATGGTGGAAATCTGCAGTACATTCATACTCTTATCTTCCTTCCTGAGAGAAGGGCAAAAATAGTATGCTGAAGACCCTTTTTAATTTCTTTCTCATTTGTGTTTGTTTAGGAAATGGGATGAATATTCATGAGCAATCATCATCTCATGTTATCAATATCCTCTAGGTACATGATTTCAGATGGAAAATTAAATTAAGGGACTAATAAAAGAGGCTCTTTTGTAATCCCAACAAATGCCCCAAAGAGGAGGTCTTGACAAAGCTTCCAAGAGTCAAACACCTATAACCCCAATGCCTGTTCCATCCTTAGGCAGGCATGGATCTCCTGTTCCTAAAATCCTCGCGTGCTGGAGATGATTTATTTCAATGCTGTTGCTGTAATTCAAACCTCTTCTTCTACCATCTACAGCTCATGGAAAATAAACTATTCCATTTCTTCTATAGTAAAAGCAGTCTTCTACACTGTCAACTCTGCCATGGGCAAAATCCATTGAATGCAGATCCTTACCAATGTACTTCTGTTTCAGTATTATTATCTTTGGCTGGCACCTTAAACAGAATTAATAAGTCTGTTGAAACCGTGGACTACTACAAAAAGTATATTATAAAGGCACAAAGGCCATAAGATACAGGATTTGAAATCAGTTTAGTGAGAGATGGGGCACAAGTCAACATCTTATACTCAGTGTGCTACTCTTAATCTAGTGATGAAGATCAGCCAGCAGCTATTAAGTACAGAAATCTTGTTTCCCAAGGCTTTTCTTTTCATCCAGCTGTTCCACATCCCCGCTGTGTACAGCTAGTCTCTGTTGTTTTGCTTTTCCACATCTGCAAAACTGACGTGGTTCAGTAGTGAATCACAGAAACTTTTTAGCTGCCAATTGCAGAGACGAGAGCAGCCTGCAGTCAAACTTGGCTCCTGGGGAGCATCACTGCCTCAGAGCTGTGTCTTTGTGGGATCACTGCTACTCACAAATAATGGCACTTCAGAGCTTTGTGGCACAGCCCTACAGTGGTGCCACAACTGCTACTGGAGCTCAGGACATTTGGGAATAAAACCCAGGGTCTCTCAGACCACGAGTGTTTAGACACAAATCCTGGTTATCAAAGATCCAAGAGTTGTTCTCCCATCAACAGATCCACAGGCAGATGCATTTCTCAGTTAGGACCATTAATTCCAAACTCATTTGGAAAACTTATTTATAAACGTGCATCAGTATTTTGACCTCGCATATACATAAATATATATATACACACACACATAGACACAGTCCTTTCCTCCTTTCCTAGTTAGATAGCTCTTAGTTTCTAGACTAAGTTAATTACCTGACAGATATATAATTTATGAGGGTTTTCTACTAAATTAGAATAGTTCTCATGTGCCCTCTTTGATAACATTGTAAAATAGATTGAAATGAGTACTTGGCACTGTGTTTCCTGCACGGGAGCATTTGCAGAAGCTGTAGTCCTGCCAAGACCAGGTTGCTATTACTGAGAAAATAAAAGGGTGAGGGAAGAAAATGAAATGTCTGCTTCTGCAGAGTGACCTGATGTTAAACTATTACAAGGCATACAGAGAGATTTTGACCAAGAGTGAACAGAGCATGATGTGAGAGAATACCTAAGCACCATTTTTCTCACTATTACAAGGCATTTGCCAGGAATTTTTTTTTGTTTTGTTTCTTTGGGTTTTTTGGGGTGTGGTTTCTTCTTTTATTTGAGTCAGTTCCTTGAAGCTGTGGATAAGATTATATTTTATTTATTTCCTCTTTTGACATTGAGCACTAACTGCATGAGAGTCTGATCAGTGACAAGATCAATGTTAGTGTAAAAATAAGCAGGTGGTGTAGAAGGGGATGCAGTTCTTACACTAGTTTATTATTATTATGCAGTTTATTGAGGGTCACAGCCTGCCTCAATAATTCCCTTTTTGACAGCCTGTTAAGGCTAATGTAGCTGTGATGCTTTGGCTACCTAAAGCCAAGCTCAAGTGCATCCAGGCCACTTTCTGTTATGTCATATAGACATGTTCTGCCTCCCTTTATTCTGTGTCATGTGGAGAACCAGAAATGCAGTTTTTCCAAACAAAGTGTTTCTGGGAAATGGGGGAGAAGGAATCAGATGAGATTAGCTCTATGGAGAAGCTCAGTACAAAGCCCATGGACTTGTTTTCTGTTGTTTATTGGTTTTGAGCTCAGCAGTGACATCCCTGTTGAACAGCCACCCACAGAGGTGGCTTTCCCCACAGCACTGACCCCCAACACAGTTTGCAGCTCATGTCTGCCCTTCTTAGGACATCTTTTTTTAACAGAAGTTCCTGATTTTATGAGTGTTGTGTGCTTGGCGGGACAGTGGTGAGAGACTTGCACTGCTGGAAAGTATTACAGAGGTTTTGAGGTATTTCAAGGCAAATTAAGCCATATCTCATTATAGACAAATGCATTATGTGCCCTGTCTAGACAACTGAGAGATTAGGAGCTAGAATGCTACTGCATTTCAAATTAAGGTAGTAGTTTCCATAAAACAATATTCCATTCTATGTAATTCTGCCCTTTTTTTTTTTTTTTAATACATGTAGGATATAAAACAGGTTTTATGCTTTTTTTTTTTTCCTTACTACTCAGCAGTTTTTGCCATCTGCTGCAGTAATGGAGAGCAGCCCTGCGTGAAACAACTCGCAGGAATTGAAACAAAACCTAGAAGGGGATTTGTAAACACAGAAATGTTAACTCTTGGAAGGACTGATTGCTGAGAGATGTCAGTTCCAATGTGAGCACGGCACTGCAGGCACAGCTGGAAATGTTGTTGTCTCATGGATGCAGCTGGGTGAGCTCTGGCACTGTTTGGGAAGGATCTGTAGCTGTGGTTTATGGAGACTAACACTGAGTTTTACCCGAGTTTCAGCTGTTTGAAAAGGGAATTGCTTTGTATGAGGAGTTTTTAATAAACATGTAAAGGGGCTTTTGTTCAGAGAAACATTTGGAAGACAGTTGTCCCAAAATACAGCGAGAGGTGCTCCCATGCATTTTCAAGGTTATTACTAAAACTCATTTTCTAATTGTCACACCAATTGCTCTAGTAGCATTGTTTTCTGTGCTGCGTTTCTGCTGGAAGAACTTCCTCACTTCTCCAAAATCATTGATTTTTGCCTCTATACTTCATGGCTCAGGAATCTGGAATGCAAAGAGGGTTAGGAATGAGTGCTTTGGAAGGGCTGTTTGGCTTGCCAGCTGTGCAGAGAACAATCCTGCCTCTCCCCTCAGCACCTGCAGAAGTTTGTAGGCACAACCTTGACCTGGATCACAATAAGCCAGCAAACTGGGCAATGTGGATTTCCCAGGGAGGGGAAAAGGGGTTCTCTTGCTTGAATCTCACTGCCGAAGAACCCATGCCAAAGAACCATAGAAATGTTGTATATTAAGTCATGGCTGTTCCTTCCTCTGCTTTCTTGGGTTCAAAACTGAAGAGTAAAGATCCCAGGAGAGAAATTCTCACTCAGAACAGTCCCTGACAAATATTCACTGAAGATACGAGTAGTGAAGAGTTTTTCTTTAAGTTATTTTTGAAGAAGAAGTTTCTGAGAATGTGGAGGAAGGGTGAGTGTGAGTGGGGAGAGGGAATGGATAAATCAAATGCCAGTTGTGAATTTAAAATCAATGAGTCCATTTTGCAGGTTAGACATCATCAGAATATTTTTTTAGTCTCAGTTTTAATTAAGGATTAAGGGGAGAAAGATCAAAACAAAAGGAGTGTTATTTCAGTACATACGGTATGACCAGGAAAACAGCATTAAAACATAGCGAGGTACAGAAACCAGATGAACACTGCCAAAGACAGTGGGTTTCTGTGTGAAAGCTCTTTTCTTTTGTGCCTTTCCACCTGTGTGCAAAGCCCTGAGGGGAATGCTGCTGTCAAAGCTTGTCCCACCAGCTCTGACCTGCAAGGTCCTGCCCCAGCTGTTCCAGTGTCAGGAAGCTGCCACCTTCAGCTGTCACCAGCATCACTCACTGCTTTATTTTCAAATAAAATGGAGGCTAACCATTCTTTAAGAAAGTAATAATCTTTGGCATAACCTACCAAAGACAAGAAACCTGAAGTTTCTTTCAGCAGCAGTTGTTTCAGCAGACTTAGGAACCTTTTCCGTGATTTTCAGGTTTTTTTGTTGGTTTTTTTTTTTTTTTTCCCTGTTGGTTTTGGAGCAGATCCTAATGCCCAAATAGCTTCCAGGTGCTGCAGGATATCCACTGCAGAGCACAGTATTATAATAAGAGTCCATAGGATGCTGAGTGTGTCCTTACAGGTACATGGCATGGGATTCTCCATCCTGGCCTCTGTTGTTGATGAGTACACCCATAAATAAATAGGCAGTGCTGCTTTCACTCTGTATTACTCCCAAACAGCCTATTCCTTTGCCACAGCATTAACTGTTATTACATCAAAATGGATTTCACAGAGATGTACATCATTGTCAGTGTGGCTAATTCTGTCTGTAAGTTATCTGCCCAACTTTTATGTTCTGCTGCACATCAGAAGCCAGCATCCCCTCTCCACAGTTTACCCAGTTGCTCCTGCAATGCCAAAATATTCTGAGAGATAATTTAGTTTGCACAATTCCAGGAAAAAATTGGATTGTTCAGAATCTGCTGCAGCTGAATGCCTTCAGATTTACTCCTTGTCCAGCAACCATTCTGTCTAAAGGTAACTGAATTAGAAAAAATCTGTTGCCTGATTAAATAAGGAAAAATAAATAATTTAAAAACCATATGGTTACACATCTGCATGTAAGCACAACTGAGTTCTGCATTAACTATGGGTGTCTGGGTGAGGTAAATTGGTGTGGAGTGTGGCACACAATTTCACAGAGCACATAAGAAGGGAAGTCTTTGCCGTGCCAGGAAAGAAAACCACAAAGGGATATTTTTTCCCTGACTGGAAACTCCCATAAAACTGAATGTCTGAACTGGTGGGACACAATTCAGTAAGAGGAAAAAATTTTTTGGTGTGGGACTCATTAATTCAGGAGAAAGCAGCAACTGGAGAATTGCAGCTTTGGTGTTAGGTGGTTTTAGAACTAGAATTATTCCATGAGCTTAAAGCAATCGTGGCAAGATTTCTTCTTTGTGGAGAAGAACGGTTGGAAATTTTGACTACACCGAGACCTGGCTGTTTTCCTGAAAAGGGATGGAAGAGGGGTGGAACAGTATAGTTTGTTCTGGGTATGGTTTTTACAGACATTCATAAAATCAGCTGACAAAGCTACAAACAAAAAGTTGGACTAGAAGAACATAGCTGCTGAAGAGAAGAGGCTGGCTGCTCACTTGGAGACACAAAACCCCCAACATACTGCATAACATTTGGATTTTGGTCCATCTGATTATGTAGCAACAGAAAACAAAAAACAAAACAAAACAAAACAAAACAAAAAACAAAAACAAAAACAAAAACACCACAAACAAACAAACAAACAAAAGCAGAACACATCAGTACTGGGATAATGAAGTTGAAAAACATTGCAATAATTTAGAGCAGCCGAGGCCTGGTTATACTAATTCCTTAAAATGACTTCTTCTGAATTACAAACACATAGCCTGAATGTTGAGTTGTGGACTGGAAAAGAGTCAGGCCCCAGACTGTGTTTAGCTTCTGTTCTGTGTTCTGAGAAATCAAACAGTCTCAAGCTGTGTCAAGGGAAATACAGGTTGGATATTAGGAAAAAGTTTTTCACACAAAGGTGATAAAGTTCTGGAAAGGCTGCCCAGGGAGGTGGTGGAGTCCCCATCCCTGGGTGTGTTTAAAAACAGACTGGATGTGGCACTGGGTGCCAGGGTTGAGTTGAGGTGTTGGGGCTGGGTTGGACTTGGTGGTCTTGAAGGTCTCTTCCAACCCAGTCATTCTGTGAATTTGCATATTAATGAGCATAGTAAACTGTTGGAAAACATCTGAGTTGGCCAGAATGGCTAAGTTAGACAAGGCTGATTCCTGCAGAGCATCCTTGCCTCACAAGAACCCCCCAAAAGGCTGGATTTGGAAGAGAACTGAAGAAAACAAGAAGCTTAGTGGGAACTTTCAATAGAGAAAGATGCACAGATGATTTGCTCCAGCAAGTGAGATTAGTGTCTGCCAAAGAGCAGTCAAGTGCTTACTTCAGAGAATTCAGGGATTTTTGTGTAATCCCTTTTCCTTTTTTTCCTTTTTCCTTTCCCCTAAAAATGGCAAAAACCAGTGCTGGACAGGTCACAAACAGGTGACTCAGAACAGTGCTATGAGTTATTCTTCTGTTGACTAAATTGTTTCCAGCCTGGAGAAAAGAAAAAAAAATAGAGAAGAGGGTTAATCACACAATTTTTGAGAGGTAACCATTAGATGGGAAAACACCCCAGACATGAGGGTGCAAAAACATATCACTGGTTGTCACTATTGGACACAAAATGAGTACACAGGCTCGGTGAGTTCGAGAGAGAAAAAAAGAGCCAGTTTGATTTCTGACCTCGTAATATATAGAATTCTAAAAGTGGCAGTGGATTGGAGGATGAAATTGTCACTTCTCTAACCACACTGGTCAAACTAACAGTCCATCAATTCCTCCTCTCACAAAGAAGAATGCAAAACAATCATTATTTACATGAACAGTGCGTGAGAACTCCAGTAGAAATATGTAATTATCAGAAGGCTAAAGAAGTTTTATGAGAACTTTAAAACTTTCAAAAGAACTATGTAAGAAAACTTAACACTTTTAAAAATCAGGGCAACACTGGTCTGTAACAGAACTGTGATTGAGCAAAGAACCCCAGCAGGTTTTCTGTCTTGGTTCCCAAGTAAGAAATATAATCAATGAAGAGCTTTTGGTATTTGAAGGAGAGGCATGAATTTTGGTAAATCACGCTTTTATCCTTGCCTCCAGGAGTGTATCATTGATGAAGACTGTGAACCAGGGAAATATTGCCAGTTCTCCACCTTTGAATACAAATGTCAGCTCTGCAAGCCCCAGCACACAGTAAGTTCTGAATGAAATGGGATTTTGTGTGATCTTTAGAAATTCAGTCGTGTAGTGACAGGATAAGGGGGAATGGCTTTAAGTTGAAAGAGAGTAGGGTTAGATGGGATATTGGGAAGGAACAATTCCTTCCACAGGGTGCCCAGAGCAGCTCTGGCTGCCCCTGGATCCCTGGCAGTGCTCAAGGCTGGGTTGGATGGAGTGCTGGTACTTTGCTGTGGAGGTTCCTGTCTGCCAATAGTTCCATGTGTGCTTCAATTGAAATATTAAGCAGCTCTACTTAAACAGCGGGAAATGACATTTATTTCAAGTACACATTGTTGTCTCCAGGCGTGATTCTGAGTGTGGCTGTGTGTGTTAAGATGTGCTGAGTGCTGAATGCTGGTTTTGTCCCGTGCCTTTGCCCTTGGCAGCCCTGCTCACGGGATGTGGAGTGCTGTGGGGAGCAGCTCTGTGTCTGGGGCCAATGCAGGAGATCCATTTCCAGAGGGGAGAACGGCACCATCTGCGAGAACCAGCACGACTGCAACCCTGGCACGTGCTGTGCTTTCCACAAAGGTACTCGGGGCTCTGTCCTATTCATCCCAGCAGGAAGGAGCATTGATATTTGGCTCTTTTTAGCCCAGGGAAGTGGTTAAATCTCTACAGAATCAGCAGGTTGTTCTCCCGTGGCCTGTGGAATGCACTGGGTTAACTCCATTAGAAAACTTTGATAGAATTGGGAGTGAGAAACAGTCTGATGGGGGTACATGCTGGTGAAAGCAAAGCCTGTTGCACACTAGAGATGAGACCAGCAGCAGAAGCACAAAAATGTGCATTTCTAAAGGAGAGTTCTATGTCGAATTTACACACAATAGAGCAAAAATGATAGAATTACAAACGTCCAGAAGAAATTAATGAGCTGGCTGAATGTGTCCTCTCCTTCCTCTCAGCAGAATCAGGCTGCAGATAGATTTTATACTCTGAGTTTCACGTCAGCCTTCCAGGGCATCACACCATGCAGTGGTGACCAGGCAGCCAAGGGACACAGAGGAATGATGTCCCAGATTATGCTGTCAATACACATGGGAATGTGAATGTGAAACTTGATTTACAGAAAGGAGCACAGAGGAGAAGGTCTCAGGCCTGAAATCCATCCCCAGTCCTGTTTGGTTGTGGTCCAGTTTCTTCTACTGTTTTATACCCACCAGCTCCTCACTGCATTTATCACATTTATCACAGGTCACTTTCTTTTAGCAGTGACAGGACACAATTCCAGCCAGCTCCCTACACCAGGTACATACTTCCCTAGCTTATATATATATTTTTCAATAGGTAAGAACATTGTTGAATATTGATAGAATACTCTTGTTAGAACATAAAATAGTGCTATTGATTAACAGCAATGAATTTTTATTCTCCATGGCTGTCTGCTTTAGCAGGGCTTTAGGGTTTTTCAGGTTAGGTCTCTCTCCATCACTAGAGTATTGCAAATGATTGTCCTAGTAGAGATGTGTATTTTTATATAAAACTATAGTAAACTGTGGAGCATTTACTGTTCAGTATATAATGTTTTGAAACTAGGAACATGTACATTAAAGCACACCTGTCTGTGCATACACACACATATATGTGTTTTTTTACTAAATCTGATAAAAAAACGTAAGAGTTTGAATTCTTCTCATATTTCATCCTGCCATATGAGGTGACTGAAGACAAGAGGAAGAGGGTGGGTTTTCTAGGAATATCTGGAAGAGCTGAATTCCAGACTTGAGACTGGGAGTTACTAACATGAGGAAACCCAAAGGACACAGCCTTCTTAAATAATTTCTTACACAGGCTGAAATTCAGCCCTGTGTAGCAACAAGGGTGCCAAGCCCCAGATGCCACCAGACAGCTTTGCCCACAGCAGAATTAATCAAATAAATTACATGTCCGAGTTGTAGCTCTTGTAACCTCATTAGTTTCTGAACAATTGCTCAGAGTTTAAGATACAGAGGTATGTCTCTATTCAGATTTCAAACTGTTAATGTTACTCATTGCAAAGGATTCCCTGTAATGTTAGTTTTCTTGGGATTAGAAGAGTTTGGGATCTCCAAGGGATGGAGGCGTGCTGTACTGCCTTGACAGCAGTCTCTGAGTCAAGCTGATCATGCTCATTAAGGATGAACTTAATGTCTTACTCCCACCTACTGGAAAAAACATGGTTATGGCTCCCTGTCACATAAGGGAACTTAAAAAGAGATCAAGCCTGTCTTTTTATATCTTGCACACAGAATTAAACATGGGATCACCCCAGTTTAGCAGACAGCTAAGGACTTCTCCTAAAATGCCTTTCCCTTGGCCTGCAGAGCTTCTGTTTCCTGTGTGCACACCCTTGCCCGAGGAAGGTGAGCCCTGCCATGATCCTTCCAACAGACTTCTCAACCTCATCACCTGGGACATGGAGCCTGATGGAGTCCTGGAGCAGTGCCCCTGTGCAGGCGGCCTGAGCTGCCAGCCCCAGAGGTAAGGACCAAATCTGGGCAAACAAGCTGCTTGGAACTTTGGAGGGGTCTGTTTATGTGGTAAATAGATAGAGAAACTTCCAGATTCTGCCTCACTAGAAAAGGTTTTGACAGTTTTCCTCATCAGTAGCGCTGAAACCTTTCACTTTCTCCCACACGGATATGCCTAATTGAGTTTGGCAACACATTAATCCAGTGTGAATTAATGAGGCTGGTACTGCTTTTTCATCAGTTGGTGCTACCAGCTGTTGAAATGCATCCTTCCAATTCCATTCACTGCATACAGTCCCTGCCCACCAACTCTGCATGTGATACCAGGCATCTGTCAGATTTTTGCTTGTTTTAGAATGTAAGATATGTTAAAGGAATTTTAATACAAATTTTTCATAGGTCATGCCTTTAATATTTCTTTAAAATGAGATATTTGTATCATCAGCGATTTCATTGGCAGGAAGTGAGACCATTTCAGTTTTGCTAAAAGCATTTTTAGAAAACCACCGTTTTCTATGAAATAAACTGTCCAAGTTTTCTCCTACACTTCTAGCATCATATTAACTTCCAACAAGACATCATAGCTGGGATAGAGATGCAGATTAATACTTCCCTCTTCTGTGTCCAACTCTTTCTACGTTTTTTCATGCTCAAAAAGGAATTGGGTAACATTTTGTTTCATAAATGCCATCTAAAGAAGCAAGCAGAGCTGATCCCATCCTATCAGCACCAAAATTTTTGTTAATGCACCATTAAGCTCAGGGAAGGTCTGTCAGCAAATGTCATTTCTAGTAAGAACACCGTTTAGGATGAGGATACAGAAACACAGAAATTAATTGGGCTGTGAATATAGCTGAACTGTCCAGAAGTTTCTATCTGAATTTGAAGATTCAAGTAACTTTTTTTTTTTTTTTGTTACCTGTTTATTTTGATCCTGTTTATTTTGCCAGGATCAAACATTTTGTGCTGTCAGGATCTCTGTATGTGGAAATCATATTTGTAAGTCACCAGCTGTCAAGCATGTAAGAATCTGGTGGTTGTGAAGTCAGCTAGGGTAGATCCATTGTGCATTTAACACATTTTCATATGGGGAAGGAATGGAGAATTTCACAGACTAGCAGGACACAAAACGATGCACTGTGTGACCAGATGTGCCTTTTCCCAACAGCCACAGGACTACACCTGTGTGTCAGCTGTCTGCCAATGAAACCCAGCACACTGAAAAGGAAGATCCCCTCATCATGGATGAGATGCCCTTTCTCAGCTTGCTCCCTCAAGATCTCCTCTCCGATTATGAGGAGAGCAGTGTCATCCAGGAAGTGCGTAGAGAATTAGAAAGCCTGGAGGACCAAGCAGGTTTGAAGCCTGAGCCTGAGGCAGTTCAGGAGCTGGTTTTGGGAGATGAAATCTAAAGCCCAAAGCACCAGTTTAGTTAGTTATTTTTAGATTTTTATTTTTTTTTTGCTTAGTTATGTGAACCCTGAACACACACTACTGGATAGAAGTGCAATAAACAAGGTCTTCAAGGAGCATCCTTCTCTGTGCACCAAACCTGCATGTCCCTGTGGAATTCATGCTACTGTGGAATTCATTAAGTCCCCGTCTTCAAACCTTCTGCCAAATGGGAACCATAGGAGTGCTCTTCTGGATTTGTATTTTCCTCTTGTATGTCAGAAATAAACTTCTTAGTACTTGTAATCATTAAAAAGACACACAAGCATAAATCATTTTAAGTTATTAGAAACTATAGAAGTGATCTTTGAGTATGGATGTTCAGAGTTGTTTTATTTCTCTAAGGAAAGAGCCATTTACTCTGACACTGTTGCAGTCATAAATTTTAAAGAATTTTTAAAGGAATTTAATTTTTTTTTTCTTTAGAATTGTTTTCTGTTTTTAATACCCCTCATAGGCATAAATCTCTGCATGTTACAAGATGTGATTATTTTTACCATCTTAAAAGGTCAATGATTTAAAAAATCAATAGCAAGCTAGGAGTAAAATCTGACCCCCCCCCAGCAAACTCCCCAGCTACCAGTTTGCTACCATGGCTCCTCCACTATTAATGGTTTTCTGATAGATTTCGCCATCTGTTGTTGCACATGGTAAAATAAGATGTGAGGTTCCAGCCAAGTAACTTTTCATGGTGCTTCTTCCCAAATAATCCCTATTGCTCCCATCTAGTTTGGAACAGCAGAGCACCAATAACAAGAGCAGGTGTAAGACTGTGCCAGCAATCTGCACGTCTTTCCCCACTTCTGATGTAAGAAGGCTTTTCAATAAATTCCTTGGGTGCCAGAATTAATAATTAATAGCCATTGTCATTATAAACAGGGTGGATATTTCATTTTAACTATCTTAGTTTTGGTTTAAGGATTCTACGATCCATTCTCACACCAACACACACACACAGACATCATCTGTGAGAGTTCACTGAGCCTACACTGTCTTTCTATCCCTAATAAAATTACTGTGCTTTAAGACTGCCCCATCTATACAAAGAGAAGGAATTAAATGCCAGTCTTATTTTCCTGATTGAAAACATATCTATGAGAGCAGTAACTCTCTGTAAATACTGCCCTCTTAAGGACATTATTCTCCTTTCAAGTTCTTGGTGCTGCCACTCCCAAATTTAATCTCTACATTTTTGCCTTTCCAAATATCAGTTTGAGGAAAATTCGTGATCCATTTCTCTCTTCAAAAAGCTCTAAGGATGCTTTAGCAGTCTCTATCTGTGGTAAATGGTAGTTCAGTGAAGTACCCTACCCAGGAGATGGTATTTCCCTCTCTGCTCCCTTTGCCCCCTCTTCCAACCTCACATACAGTGGCCAAGAGGCAGCATAGGACAGTCCAAAGAGGAATAATGAGGGAATGCCTCTGTGCAATGCCTGCTTCTCCAGCTGCCAGATTCCTCAGAATTTTTCGGTTGCTGGGGGCCAGCATGCAAAATGAACTGAAGGTTCTGTTATTGAACAGCCCTTTCCCTCTGGAGCAGAATTTAGCTGCCAGTCATACTTGGAACTTGGAGATTTCACTGGAGAGAAATTCAGTTCTGGAAAAGGAAACTCACAGCTGAAGAAAAATTTGGCATGAATGTAAAGAGGAGCAGCAACCAGACTATAAACCAGTTCCTGTAACACTCTGTACGTGGAGGGGGATGTGCACATACACACAAACACACAACCTTGCAATTCCAGCACTGCCTTGGGGAAGTCTGTATTTCCATGAAACAATTCCATAATTTTTAAAATAAAAACCACAGCATTTAATGATTAAAATAACACAACAGAATGAACAAATGTTTTATTGGCATGTTCATTGTTGTAAACAGCATCTGGCATGAAAAAGTTTACCAAAATCTTTTGATTGTTATAAATTAGGTGGCTTTTCCAAAACCTATGGAGAATTGTTCTCTATTGATCTTTATGGACCAAAGCAAAAAATTGCTGTTCCTAGGCTTTGCAATGAAATCATGTTGACTGCATCAGTCTCTGCACCACAGCCTGAACTACTGAGTTCGTACATTGAGGTGTTAAGAGGTTGCCCCAATATTTGACTACATATAGCTATGGAATCAACTCTGGGAAAAAATAAACTGACTTTCAGCAAGTGGAGAAGATGCAAACTTGTAATAGTCTTAAAAACAAAATGTACAAAAAGTAGCAGAACAGAACAAAAACTTCATTAACCCTAAAGTACCCAGCATCCTCAAACATAAAATGAATACAAATTTAAATAGGCAACTATACTTCCAAATGTACACAATGAATGTTGATATGTGTAAAGAATAGCATGGTAAATAGCTGAACTGCAGTTCCGGTAAATGGATAGGGCAGATTTTATTTACACATTGAACGCAATACACTAGAGTTGCTCATTGGTAACCTATTAAAAACCACTTTACCTTACAACAGCACTTCTGCAAACAAACAAGGCTTGCCAGCAGCTTCCTGCAGACATCTCTCAGACCCCCTGTTTTATGGAAGAATATTCTAAAACCTGACACTTGCAGCATTCCCATGCCTGGCCCTTCCCTGCTGCTTTCCTAGAACCAATGTGTTAACATTTACTCCAGAGTCTCTGATGAGGTAATGCGTGTATCAGTGAAACAAACAGAGAAAAGGATTCTTTCATGGCCTTTGCACAGCTTTTATTATTAAGCTATGAGTATCCTGTTGGAGGCTAGTTTCACTAGCTACTATGTGCACACTGTCCTCAACAATTTCCACTCGTTTCCCTCCCCGCCCACTTTTGAGTTCTAATCTTTTATTTGCACATCCCTTTTAGCTTTACAGTACATTTGACTATAGTGCACAACATGATTCCAAGTCCCACAGTGCCCAGGGGGCCCTGCCTGCGGCCGGCACCGCCCGGCTCTGCTGGTGTCAGCGCTTTACACCTAATGAATGTCCTGCCGTAATGGCACTACACAGTAGTAGTGAACCTTTTGATTGGAAACAAAAAAAATTCCCCAGGGAAAATGCTATAGCAAGTATCAGTCTTGAGTCAAATCTTTATTTGGTGCTCCATCCAGATAAATTTTTAGTGCTTTTTCTTTACGGGGAGAGTAGGTTACCCGGTGTCCAGTTTTCTGGAGTCTGCTGCTTTCTTTTTTCATCAGTTCATTTCTTTGCTCATCTGTTAATTCCATTAATTCTTCAGTTTTATCCCTAAAATGTAAACAATATGTTCAAATTCAGATTAATACAGTAACCACAGGTAGACTTCTGCTTTTCTTTTTTTGGCTTGGAGCCACTTAGTAAAAACCACAACTAAACATAATACTTTTCAGGGATTGCTTTATTCTGCAGGAACAGGCAACGTGTCTAAACCTGCTTTTCCAGCAGAAACATTCAGTGTTCTGCCTGACTACAGACCAGGGCAAGACACAAGCCCATATGCCTCCCTCTCTCTTCCCCCTGTTCTTTATAGACAACCACAGCTCTGCTCTGCTTTTGGTCTCAGTGCAGACAGCTGAAAGCAGTGTGTCAGCCAGTCCTTACCAGATGTTCTCCCAAGTAATTTTCATCAGGACCAGCAGATTATTAACCAGCTGTTTTTCCCCAGCTCACATGCAATTATGCAAAATGCCACAGCAATGTGTCCATAAGATTGCCCCACCCACCAAGTTTAGAAGAAATGACAATATTTAAGCTCTCAGTCCTCAACTCCTGCCCCAGGCTACTGCCACCAGCTGATCAACATTTTTCACATTAACAGAATTTTCAGCATAACAGGCTTTTTAAAAACAATCCATAATACTTTCTCAAAGAAATAAACTCAGACAATAAAATCCTAGCTCTCCAAAACCTACAGCAAGGCTCTCATTAACTCCACATGGGATATGGTTCTATTTTAAGGAATTAAATCCAGATACACACTCAAGCATAGCGACCAGCTTTAATTTCAGTGGTTTGGGACAGAGGATTGAGTAAAAGGATGCAGTGCTTGTTTTCTTAACCTTAATTAATATTCAGGGTTTTAGGAAGCTGAGGAGCTTCCTCAGCTTTTAGGAACCAATATTTCAGCTGAATGTTTCAAACCTTTTCTTTAAGGTAACAAAGAATATTTTATGTTCCTGCCCATTACATCACCCCACAAATGTGAACCACAGGGTTTTTTTTTTTGTGTTGTTTATTATACTGTAATGAAATACATACCTATAAAATATTACTGCACCATCATCACAAATGTACAGGGGCCAGACATTCAATGTGGATACTTTCGGATTCCAGTCCAAGTCTTGATGAATCTCTAGGATGGAAATGTCGCAGGGAAAGGTTCCTCTACCCTGAAAAAAGCAACTACTTAGTGAATACAATAAAACTCATAATCACACATCTGTGCCATTAAAAGGTAAAAACCATAAAATCTTACTTACCTTTGCAAATTCAATGTTTTCTAAGGGTATTCCACTTATTTCACTTAGCTGTGAAGAGAAATGGTGGATTTAATACTATTCCAAAGCAACATTACACAGTGTCATCATAAAGTGAATAGTTGCCAAATCTAGAAGTCGAATTAACTGCAAGTCCTCCAATGTACGAAGTGACAAGTACACATTCTTAACATTTCTGAAGTGACCAGCGTGTGTCACAAGTGACACTTGCTGTGACAGCATTTTATCACACTCCTCTTAATACTGATGGGGAGACAAAAAAAAATTCATAGAAACAATTAATTAGTAACATTCAAGTTCCAAGATAAAAAGAGACTAAGTGCCTCATGTTAAATCTCTGTGACATGGAATCCAGTCAACCTGGGAGCAGGCACAGCTGGAAAATATGCATGACTAAGACCCACCTCCACACACCTGCACTTCCTACCAGAACTTTAAAAAATAAAATTGCTCCCTGCACATCAGTTCTTACAGCAAGAAAACAAAGGCAGCCAACTCTTTTCAGATATAAGTGAGGAGGAATTCTTGACTGCATGCAAGAACCTGTAGTCATGATTTCATTTCTATCTGAGGAATGCAAGAAAGCAGCCCATAGCTTAACCTGTGTACAACACAAACCCAGCCTGTGAACTAACACCCTAATTTATGAATTCTCAGGGTCACTGACACCAGCATTTTTTCTGACCTCAACATCCAAGGTAGCCTTCTAACAACTGGGTTTTGCCACATGTAAATAAACATTTCTCGAAATGTGGAACCCTGTGATACAATGGATTAACAAAACAGTCTCAACAGGAATCACTCCTGCTCCAGATTTCTGCTGGGATGACACAGGTCTGCTGTGACAGGGCTGCTTATCTGTTAGAGCACCCTGGCCTTAAGTAAAACCAAACCATACCTCAGCCATACTTCTTTCCAATCAAAACATAGTTCAGCCTACTTGATACAGCAGCAGATGTCAAATTTAAATATGAGGAGGCTGAAAGGTTTGGTATTTTGGAATAACAAAACATTAGCTTGAAAAAATACCAAGAAGCGATAGCTTAGCTTTTCTTTCATGTTGTTTTTTCAGGATAAGGGACAAAGGTACTACTAAGCTGCTTAAACTTTAAGATGTGACTTTTTTTTTGCATGTATTCACTTGAATACTTTCAGACCAGACCATTATGAGAAACTAAGAAGTAAAGTTGATAATTCATATTGTTTGGTAATGGGATGGGCTAGGTTATCAGTTCCTGGGGAAAAAAAAATCACTATGCAACAAGATTTTTGGAGCTATGACATCCTTGTGCTTCCCACCAGAGAACATCAATAAGGGTCTTGGTCACCACAAGAAACTTGCTTCACGTTACACATTTTACCTTCTCTTTTAATTCTTCGACACTGCTGCTTTCTAGTACTACTTCCTGGAAAGAATCTAATTTCATCTCTGACGGCCTCCATCGTCTTGATAAAACAGCAAGTTGTGACATGGATTTCATCTTTTCTACTCCTAGCAAAGAAAGAGAAATTTTTTGTATTAATATTGCAAAATATCCTATTTTAAATTAGGGTTTGTCTATAGCTTAAAGATACTCTAATATGGAAGACTGCCCTCGAGATACATGCACAAATTAAGTAACCCAATGTGCTGCAAGCACTTCACTTGAAAAAAGGGGAAGAGGAAAGGACTATGATTTAGTTGAAGTTTTCTGTTATCAGCTCCTATAAATGAATTTCTCACGGGCAGAATCTCCTTGAAGCCATAGGACACAGTTTTCCTTAACACCCAACTCAGATCTATCCACCTAACCAGAGGCTGGTTCCAGATCCGGCATCTGCACGAAACCTTCCTCAGCTATCTGCTATTTATTCATGTGCTTCACCTCCTTTACCAAAATAAGCTTTTCCCTTTTAACTTCTAGATTTCCCTCACCAACTCCACACTTGTTATTGAAATCTTCTTTCCACCCACCACCTTCAAGAGTTTTAGTATGTGCTGCCTCCAGCCTTTTTACACCTTGTTCCAGGTTTCAGAACGGTCTCTGGCTGATAGAGCACTGTTGTTTATATTACAATTAGGTAAGCAGAAGTGTTATCTAAGGGATGATTTATTTTTTATTTTTAATTAGTCTATAACTTTATCATCTAGCATGCAGAACATGTGGCTTAGACATTTATGTCTAACATTACATGCTTGTTTTGCACGAAACTGTTGCAGAACTTGGAAGCCCTGTAATCTATAATCTGTCTGTGAGTTAGATGGGCTGCAGTGTCTAAAGCTCTATCTCCAAGACCTACTCACTATAGAAACAGTACAGCAGTTATCTAAATCTAATAAAAATTTTAAACTGTAAAATTTGAACTACAGTGGGAGCTGATACATATGCCCATAGGAATCTGAAGGCTTCCTAAATCTCTCAGGTACATTTCAAATTTTGATATTTTCATTGGCACAATTTTGTTAAAACTGAAAATACCAGAATTGAACACAGCTGCCAAAATACTTGACTAATAGCTAAGTGAGACTTCTAAAACCAGATATGCTTGGGAAGAAAATTCCTGAGTGAATGGAGTTCACATTCCTCATCTATACACTAACTTCAGTATCTGTTAATGTAGAGGCCAAAGAGCATGGCCTACTTTTCTTACCCTTAAATTACACTTTTGAATACAGAATCAAAATTTCAAGTGTATATGCAAAGAAATGCTTAAAAATGGCATAATTTAAATTACATTTAAGCAGAATTTCAGAAACATTCTGCTCTCTAATATTTGATTCCAAAATTGTTCTGATGAATAGAAGTTTCTTTTCCAAATTCCTTCATGACAGAAGTATTTTCAATCCTATCTGAAAACTAATAAATGACTGAACTGCTGTGCCGACTTAAATTATACAAATGCATTATGTATCTGCATGCACATATTGCAGCTACTTAGTCATCACCAATAATAATTTAAAAATAAATCATTACCATCAAGTATTTCTAAGAAGACCTCCCAGTTGCTGGAAATATTGATATCTTCTTCATAGATATGATAATCCAGAAACACAGTACCTGGATTCTTCCAGGTTTTCTTTCGTAGGCGAAACCTATAAATACATCACAAAAAAACCCAGTGAGTTTCTATCTGCTTATGAACACCTAGCACTGGCAGAGATCACAACTGAAATACTACAACTCAATGATTCAAGACTTGGGGAAGTTTAGTAGGAACAAGTTTAATGTTCAGAAACAGTCCTGACAGCAGGATGTCACTGCTGGCTTAGTGCTGAATCATTCATAGACACAAGGGAAATAAGTCTGTATTCCTACTTGTTCAATGCAGGAAATATGTAGGGATTTAAAGGAAGAAAACTGTTTCCTAATCAGGGATTACCCAGTTATGGTAAAGGGCAGACAGCCCAGATCAGTGCTGTACACACACACACACACACACACACACACACACACACACACACGATGATGCTGCACAAGAAGTTTGCTGCAATGATCTGTGCTGGGCTTGCATGTAGAGAGCAGATGGTTCTTTTAAGAATTGATTTACTTAATGTTCCCCTTTCTGAAGGAAATCATCATTACAGAGATCTAAAGCTGCAGACATGCTGCACACAGGCAATTCTATGTAAATATTATCCCCTATAGAATTCATTCTGTGTGAGATGAAAGCCAAGAATTCCTGAATTAGTGTTTGCATTCACAAACTGATTCAATGACCTCAGCGATTTATTTGTGTTTCTTTCATTACTTTCTTTCTCCACAAGAGGAAAGAAATCTCTGAACACATTTTAAGATGGTATTTCATCAGGTTTACCTGTCAATTGTCAAGTCTAGGCCACATTGTTCTTGAAGCTGAGGAAGCAGCTCCTCTTTGGACTGTCGGACAGTCATTCCTTTAGCAAAAACTGCATCTAGAAGAAACTTGCAGGGCTGTGAACATAAATAAAAAGAGATAAAAGACAGAATTCTTTTGAACAGAAAACTGTATCTCTGTTTATGCTTTGTGACCAGTCCCATCCACGTGGCAAAAAGATCAGTAGGTTTCTCGTTAACAAGGCAGGCAATGAATTCATTAAAATGGGGTGTAACTAATTAGTGTAGCAGCAGCCCTTTGGCAGGGCACTCCAGCCCTGACTGCCTGTGCAGAAACACTGCTGCTGCTACCGTTACATTCACATTCCACACAATGGAATTTTCAAATTAAAAAAACCACATCATCATAAAAATGCCCCTTTCTTGGCTTTCATGGATCAGGCACAGCTCCATCCATGGCAGTAGCTTTTATATTTATCTTATTCCCTGCTTTAGCAGTTCAGCTTAGTCTCTTATCCATTATTAATACATATTCTGCAGTTTGGTCCAAAAAATAAAGTGCATACAAACTTATAAAGACTGCAATCTATCCAATATACAGTCTGTATAACCACTTCTGTATTTTTCATGTCCCAGAAGATGTAACAAGCTTAATGAGCTGCTTTACTGCAAGAGAAACACTTTGTTTCAGGCTTGCCTTACGCAGAGAGGACCATTACCCAGATAAACTCCCTGACTATCTGCAGAACATGAAAGGGATAAATTAGATCAGTTCAGCAACACTGAAAAACCACGCCACAAGCAGAGTTTCTTCTTTGGAGAGAATGCTACGTGACTGTCACACATTTAAGGGAAACAAACAATTTATTTGTCCTCCATTTACATTACAGAAATAAAGACACTTGAGAGATAGTGTAAATCACATTCCAACTGCTTACTTGGAAAAGAAATAATCTCGAACTTCCTTTCTAAATCCCTTGCAGAGAAATGTGAAGAAAGGAAGGAGTTTCATTTTTTTCCAAGATTTCAAAGCAATACCTTGGCCAAGGCACATATTAGTATTTTCATGAATCAGCCTTGAAACATTCAATGCCTTACCTCAGGCTCATTTACCAAGAGTTGATAGACTTTAACTCTGTATTCACCCTTCTTAAGGGCTCTTCCAAGTCTAATAGTTATCTAGAATGTAAAAGGAGTATCTGTTAGAACTGGTATCAAAATCAGAATTGTATTTTGTAACATGCTACCAAAACCAAAATAATTATTTCACCTGTTGTAAATTAACTTTATCTATATTGTAGCAATATACTTTCAATGATTCAAAAAAACTTCTAAATAACCTTATTGTCATCAGAAAATGACGAAAGGGTCTCATTCAGCCGAACACTCTCAAACTCTTGATTGCTGGCATAGACTCTAAAGACTTTGAAGTGAGAAGATGGAACTCCAACAAAAGGCTCCAAGTGTTGCTTGAAGGCAGACAGTGTAATTCTTTTGTCAACATGCACCATCAGCCCTAAGCAAAAATAAAAATGGTATGAAACACCTCGCTACCACAAAAAAAGCACTCTCACATACAATTTCCACATATTCAGTGTTAGCACTTGCAGCAAAACAGTACTGAAAAGCATGAAGTATGGTTAATGGCTACATTTACATTTTATCTAATGATATTATCATAACCTTTAAAAGCTTTATTTAAAATGCTGTATTTTAAGTGTTCATGGGCAGATATTTCTGGGGGACATAACAGTTCCAAACTGCCCTGGTTTGCATTCAGTGAGTAGCTCAGCAAAGCAGTACCTTGTCTGTTCAGGAAGAAAACAAACAGAATTCCATGGAGCAACTGTTAAATCCTCCTACAGCTTTCTCTGCCTCGAGGGACAGGGAATTGCTTGGGTGTTGGGAATGGCCGCACAGGCCACTCAACCCCTTCTATTTTCCTTCCTGGTTTTCAGCATTAAAAAGGTAAATTCTGTATTCTGGAAAGGCCATGGGTTACCACAAGACAAGCTCAAATTCAGATTAAGGAACTTTTTCACAGAATAATGTTGTAATTAAGGAAAAAATGTAATAACATTAAATTCTGGAATGTAAAGGGAATAAGAAAATGGTGTTTCTTAATACATGCAATTTGTTCTACACTACAAAGTATGTTGTGATTATGCAATGTCATGACACTCTAGAATAAACTATTCAGAATATTGAAGTGAACAAATAAATTATATGAATTATATTAAAAACAAATAAAAGTTTTCCCCTCAGAATAATCATTTATGCAGTGTACTATGATAACATCAAAATTACCGCAAACAATTAGCTCCTGAATCCAACTAGACTGACCAAAACAGGGAAAAATGAAAGCAGTTCAGGATTAGCCCCAAAGAAACACCATTCCAAGTTAAAGGACTATTTTTATCAAAGCTTTAGTAGATACAAATCAATTTCCCTGTGAGAAATTCTATCTATTACTATTACAATCACATTTCTGGATTGACATGAAAGCCTTTTCCTTTGAAAATATTTATCTTACATCCTGCTATTCTTTTATTATTATTCTGTTAGTTAAAAGCACATGCAGGTACAGAGCATTGTTGAAATTATTTCTTTTTATGACAATTATATACCACTTAGGCTCTTATACTGAACTGGTTTGGACACTTTCATGTCAGCCATATGCCTCACTGTACCCACTCTGTTTCAATTAGTGAATTAAATTGTCGATATCAAGTATATTTGAATTTTCTTTACAGTCAAATGACTAAGGCTTTCCAGGTTTGTTAGCCTAAATGGTTACAGAAATATGCTATTTTAACCACATTAAATAAGTACATTCTGAAACAGGTGAATCATCATCAGCACATCCTTTCACTAGAAGACAACTCAGCTTGATCTCCAGGGAACACTATCAATACACGCAAGTAAATGTTCATTTTCTTAGAAACAAAAGAGCAAGACACTTTTCAAATATGCAATCACTTATTACAAGATCAAACTAAAGCTATATTTCTGCTGAACATCACATCCTGTCTGCACTTTCATTAGCTTTAATCTGACATTATAATCAAGTTTTTCAATACTGCCATTAGACTTTTTTAACACAGCAGATGAATTAAGTAGTAAAACCCACAGAATTATTAAGGCACTTGAAAAAAAATACATACATTTTTGCCCTTCTCCTGAACCCTCCTCTGTAGTGTAGGGTTCTGATTTAAAGTACATATATTGTGCTTCTCCTCTGCTCTTGCCACTTTCATCATATTCACTGTCTGTTCCAGAATCCTCTTCTGCTGTGTCCCAGGTTTCCTTCTTGCCCTGATTGGCTTTTGATCGCCTGCTACTCGTGATGCTGTGAGAGTCCAGTCCATTAGCCAGGGGAAGGGGGGCGTTGTCCACGTTGCACAAAGTGTCGCTGCTGTGGCTGGAGCTGAGGATGTCACTGTCCACCGAACTCGTACTCCTGTCATTATTGACATCCGAGTCTGACCGCTCCTCGGACTGCAGATTCTCTGGATCAGAAACCTGAATTTGGTTGTCAAGTTCTCTGTTTTCTGCTGATGCTGAAGAGTCTATTTCATTTAAAGGTGACTCAATGTTTTCAAAATCACTGGCTTCTGTGCTTTTGCTGCTGTCTCCATTATCTCCCTCCTGCTGCTGCTGTTGCTGCAGGGACAAGCTTTTAAGTTTTTCGGTACTTTCTTCCAAAATTGCCTCTACAGATTTCATATTACCTACAGGTCCTTTTACTCTCTCACAAGGTTCATCCACATTGCCTGCACCCCCACCAGACTTGTGATAAAGCGCCCGTCTGAGCTGAGATCCAGGAGCTTGCTCTGGCAATGACACGTACAGTCTGATGGTGTTCGCATGGCGATCCAAAAGCTTCCACAGCTGAGAGTCTGTGTATGTCACATGACGGTCCAAAGACTCTGAGCTTTCAACAAACACCTGACCAGAAAAGAAGGGTTGCATCATGTAGTGTTATTTTAAATAAATGCAACGACAGCAAACACAGGGTTGAGCACACATTAGACACAATGCCATAAAGAAACATCACCTTTTATCAAAATGCTAAAATACATGCTTAGCAAAAGACAGACCGAGGAGTCTGTAGCATAATAATGATTTCATTTTTCCTGTCTTCATAACCACGTTAAGATAAGAGTGAATGTAAGCAAGGTGCAAGTGCAAGTTCACTGTAAGTGAACTGACCAGCTGCAGGAAATACATTCAGAAGTGGATTCATAAATCACTTCATGTGCACCCTTCACCTGTGCATAGCACCGTTATGGTAGCAATGACCCCACCACTGCAGCAGACTGTCTTTACTTTCTAGTACAGTGTCATAAGGAAGTTTTAAATGTATACATGTTCAAGCAATAGTGCAAATTAAATATCTCTCTTCTCTTTGTCAAAGGGTTCTATGTTGTAGCGACACTGATTGCGAAAGGTCTCTAAGTAACTGAATAACAACTCAGTGCCACTGTTCTTCTGCTCACTGCTATGTGAGCCATCAAAGCCTTCCTTAATCTTTCTACAACAAGAAGACTTAACACTGAGCTTCAACATCAGAGACAGAGGATGTGCAAAATGTGCTAAAAGATGGGCTACTTCTACTTTAGTAAAAAAAGGGCAATGTACGCATTTAAAATTTTAAAGTTGTTTGAGTGCTTAGTAACTCTTCTTCTGAATGCATTATATAATTATTATTTGAAATATCTATTAGAAGTCTTTTTTTAAAAAATAATGTAAATTGTCCAGGCGGAATCTTCATAGTGAAAACTACTGAATTTAAGATAGAAAGTCAGTGAAAACTTGCTTTTAGTTTTGATACTTGTTTTTTAAGAAGTTTAATAACACTGAGAGCAGGTACAGTTGTTCAGGTGGTTTTAGCAAACACATCCAGCAGGCTTCATAGCAATATATCAATCTTTGTTCCCTAAGAATGTGTGACTATTAACAGTCTTCTTCGTAAGGCTGTTAAGCTCAGCATCACCTGAACCCAAGTAACAGCCACGTGTCTGATTCTCAATCCACTCTCTCTTATGTACACTTGGTTTCATACATAGCCTAGAGCATTCATGAGCACCACTGTACCAGGCACAGAAACCCCACACACTACAGAGCAAAATACGGGACAGCTATCCATTATCAATTCCGTACATCCTTCCATGTCTTTTACAACGTAACAGGTAAGCACAAACACAAGGAATGAACAATTTAAACACCAGAACATGTACCTTGTTGCTTCTAAAAAAGCCTTCAGCTTTCAGTGTTTTGCTGGACATGTTCAGCAGACGCAGGTCATTGTAGCACCTCTCCAGCACCACCCGCATGGTTTCGGCGGGCAGGTGTGTGGCCTAAAACAGGACAGGATAGGGAGATAACAAGCTCATCAGACATACCTTCAAAACTAAAAATAGTGCTTCATTTCTGGGATTATTCACTGGGAAAGCAGCAGGTTTGTTGATCAACTTCAAAATTGCAAAAAAGAACACGGGGGGAACCTTCCAAACCTGTTCAGTTGCAGTGCCTTTCCTCCACCCTTTAATATGCAGCAAGTGTCAGTTTTTCTAAAAGGTCAGATGCATAAAATGGCCTGGCTTTGCAGAGAACTGAAAAATCATTTATGACAATGCTCTTATCTTTAATGAATGAACCAACTGAAAATTAAAAATATTCCTGAACAACAGGCTTTGCACAGTGCTCACTTAATTCTTAGATGGAACTCAAATTTCTGGAATCATATTTTATAACAAATATTATGAGTTACACCAACTACTGAATTATTGTGCACAGAAATGAGCAAATGCAATCTCCGTCTTCCAATGCAATGGAAGCAGTAACACGCTTTGGTTTCAAACCATGTAAAAATCAATTTGCATCTTGGTAACAAGTGGCTACTGGGATGAAAAGGAGAGATTGCACAAAGAACATGGACAGCTTTGGATGTTAGGTGTCAAATACTAAAGCTGGGGGGAAATTACACTTTGGTTCAGTTGTGTGGTAACAGTTCATTGGTTGTGTCACCACCTGGACTCTCAGTGAGGTTTTTAAAGATACTAACACTGGATGGAAGCAAGAAGCAACCTGCTGCTTTCAGCAGGAGTGAGCAGGTGGACAAACTCAACTGTAGCATCTAACAGAACCCTGCTGGACAGGACTCACAGCACGATCTGCAAAAGGTGCAAGTTCTCATTTTAAGTATGTAAATTATGACACATTTCACAGTCACAACAAATGAAAACTCTTTAATACAAGTCCATAAGGACTGTAAATTACCTTTGAAATTAGCTGCTTAAACTCTGAAACTGTTTGATTCAAATAAGCTCGCACACTTATTGGAGGGGCAACAGATTCAGTCTTCAGGTCAACTACATGAACCTTTACCATGACCTCTGCAGGGAGGAATAAAAAGAAAATGAAATCACATATGTACACAGACAAAATTCAACAGAAAAAGAAAACACATGTAATGCTTGTCTGATGTAATAATTAGGGGTTGCATTAAATACAAACAGTAAGAACTTGAAAAACAGTCCAATTTCAGAATTACATTTTCTGATCAAATTTAATGCCAAAAATGAAAAAACATTCCAGTTTGACAAATTTGAGTATACCTTAGACCTGCTTCAATTAGACGCAAGTCAGCAGCACAGCACAGTACATTATGTAGTTCTGAATATTGACTGTAAAATTTAGGTTTTCTTCTTTCAACACCTCATACTGAAGCTGTTTTACAGCTCTGTGTTTGTGCCATCACAGTATATAGATAAAGATAGACTAAAAGCATATATGTAATTACAAGTCTTACCACCAGGTTTATAGCACTGGAAAATTTGGTCAGGCCTTCTTGTTTCCAACAGTAAATCAAACATATAGGTTGACTTGACCCCTCCAAGTAACAAACCCATTGGGGTGTCCTCTTCTCCTTCGTAAGAGCGCTCCAAGTAGTCATGGAACTCATCATACTTGACAAGGCGACAGCAGTTCAATGGAACAGCCTCTTCTAAATCCATTAACTACAATGTGCACGCACAGAACCACCCAAACATTAGAAACAGCTTACTTGTGAGCTTAGTTCTTAACTTGCAAGCTAGAAACACCTCACTGTGTGTACATCCAGGAATCCCTTCAATTCACAACAGTCAATTTGGTTTTAGAAAACACATCACAGATATTTTACAATACATACATACATGTTATATATGTATATATACATGCAATATATATGTTTCCAAATTCAAATAGAAGCCTTCATGAAAATGCAGAAAATAGGGAATTGTGAAAAGTATGTACAGAGGCACATGAAGACAGGTCCCAGAACTATTTTCAGAGGAATACATTGCCTATCACTTATACCAGAAGGCATCTTAGAGGCCTGAGGGAAGTCACATACACTAATTACCCTCTGTGCATCTCAAGGAGATGCTAGCATATCCCAAATATGTAAGTACCTTGCTGGTGCTCTCCTAGCCAAAAACATACACAGCAAGAACCAAAGAGTACAAGTAGGTGAGCAAGAATTGATGTCTTCAGCTCCCACCTGTCTGAGGAATGCAGAGATCAACAGATGCCTTGGTGTTCACTCCTGATACTGAATTAGCTACCCAGAAAGATTCTCAAGAACTCTGTCATTATATACCTAATACAAGGTTTTTACTGCAATGCCAATAAAAGTGCAGAATTCTTTCAATTTGCTGAGGCCATGGTGAGTCTAACAGCAGCTCTCACTGTCTGATTTTAAAATAAGGGTATGCCAGATCATACTGTCTTTTACAAGGGCAGGCTGCATCACTCCAATCAGCAATCAGCTGATGGCTACAGGCAGAAACTTAGTCAATAATAGCAAACTAGAACACCTTTAAAAAAAACAGAACAAAAAATTCCATCATACAGAACTTCCCAAGAACCAGCCCCCAAAACCCACCCCCCAAAAAAACCCCACAGCCAAGACCTCTCAAACACTCCCACAGTATTACAAATTTAAAAACTGAAGACACAAAGCAAAAAGCACTACATCAAACAATTTTATTATCCTGTTACATGTGACATACCTTGTAAGCCATTTCCACAGCTTCCTTCAGTGTTCTGTCCTTATGAACTTCCAATTTGTTCTCCATCATTATTTGCTTTGTAGGATGCATGCAGAATAATTTAATCTATGAAATACAAAAGGAAGAAAAATTGTCATGAAGGCATTTTCAACTGTTTCCATTTAAGCTGGAAACACAATATTCAAGCAACTTAATATGAAATGCACCTTTAGCTCTGCTTCAGCTGTGGGGTGGTTTCCTTTCAGCTGGTTACACAACTGCAGACAGAATATGTCAAAGGCACATGAGGTCTATGTGTGTATCTGACTCTTTCTCCCAGCTAGGGTGCAGCTTCTATAACCAGAACATCTTGTAGGCACAGGCAGCGAGCAAATGCTCCAAAGCAAAATGTACATATGAACAATGAATGTGAAATTCCTTTTTCACACAGAGAGTTACACATTTTGCAATGAGAGAACTTCCTCATAAAACAATCACTTGATTTATAGATAGAGCAGCTGACTGCCATACTTGTAAGGCACTGAGGTCCTATTTTGTTTGTTACTATTGAATCTAGGGTTGGAAAATATTCTGCTCTTTCTGCCAAGTAACTATTTAGAATTAGTTTAAGAAACACCATTGCACAAAGTCAAGGGCCACAAAATGAAAACAGTACAAAACACAATGTGCAGCATTACACATTCTTTGGAAGTAATTTTGCTTAAAATAAGTGATAAGTTGTTTTGGATTTAATACCAATTCAAATCCACATGCAATACATGAATTCAACAAAAATGTCTGGTGAATACCACTAAGAGATGCCTGCACTATGTACAGTTTTCCAACAGGTTTTCAATTCATTTAATAGAGTTGTTAGTGCAAACATTTATCACAAAGGAGTCCTTGTATTGTAGTAAAAAAACACTGTTTACTGTAGAAACATTCCCACTAGCAATGTATTGTTACTCAGTCCAGCAGAAATTCTAACCTTGCACGTGTTGCGTTCAATTTCACGTTGCCTCTTTTCTTGTTCTTCTAATTCTCTCTCTTTCTGTACCAATTGTTTAATGTGCTCTGGATATTCATGTGCCTCCAGAAACTCTGCCAGTAAAAACAAAGCAACAGTTTAAAAAAAAATACAGCTTTCCACAGCAGGCATTACATTTCCCCCTTTAGGCATTACAGGTATATTTGAGTTACCTTTCTTGCCTTTTCACCCCGTTCTTTTTTCACACAAACTTCCCACTATACCATAACCTGTTATCTTTCTCATTATTTAAATTAAACAGAAGTCAACTTCTTATTCCCCTTGCTTATGTTATCAGCAACACAAGAAAGTGATAATAGGAAAAGATTTCAGTATCAGTACACAAAGCCTTGCTGTAGTAGAGAAATACACTAAAGCTGATGACTGCACTTAATCCTGTTTGTACAATAAATGCAAATATTCTTCCAGAAAGTGAATTAGTTGATAATCAAAGTCTCAAGATATCATCTATACTGTGATAAAATAAATACTGCACTTCATGCAGATTAGTGTACTTTATGACACTGTTTCATAACAACAAACAAACCCACAATATGCAACACTTAAGTTTAAAAAAACCCAACTTTCGCAAATACAGCTGTTGAACTTACTTGCATTTCTTGTTGGATCTTTCAGTCTGTATATCAGCATGTAAGCATTTGTGGAGCTGGGGGAAGAGAAGAGACAGCTGAATTTACCACTCAGGAGACAATACTGGCATCAGAAGCTGCTCTGGTTTCTTTATCTTTCAGTAAGGAGATATACCATATCTCAGTAATACACAAACCAAGAAGGATTTTCAAAAATAACTATCATTATTTTAATTATTTGAAATAGCAGTCAGGGTAGCTCTTACATCTATCTGAAGCATCTACTAATAATTTTAAGGTAACATGTTAGGCATACGCACCTTGGCCATTCATTTCATTACACTAAAACACTACCGGAAAGAAAAGTAACATTACAGTAATACTAACCTAGCAAAAGCACTGGAATAATATCCTCTGCTTCCAGAAGATCCTCCATATGTTTTCTTAATATCTTCCTGAGTTATCTAACAGAAAATCAATGTAATGATTATTTGAGAAACTTGCACTCATCGAGATGTATTTATTCTCACTAGGAAACATGGCATCACACAACACACTATATTAATAATTCCAATTATAAAAATATTTCTGCTTATTTGCTGACTTCCAAAACAATATCAAAGTGATTTGCTTCTCCATTTTACAATGAATGCAAACATACATTTTTAGTTTTTAAAGTAGGAACTTCTCAGAGGAAAAAGATACAGGTTCCTGATTGCAATAGTACCTAGGGACGATAGGTGGAACACATCCATCAGCTGGACAGGTTTAACAGCACAGTCTGGACTGTAACAGATCTGCAAACACTTCTCTAAGCAAGAAATGTTCTTCACATGTACAGAAGACAAAATTCAAAATACGGCCTGGTCTGTATATGAATGAAGGCTTCTTTAGGAATCATCCCACCATCACTGCCAAGGAGTAACACTCCTTTCCCCACCACACAAAGATACACAGATACATAAATAAAAACTCTCCAACCCCTAGAAATCAGTTAAGCTAATGAGTGAAACAAATGTATATGGCAGGACATTAGTATGAGAGTATGAAATCAAGGAACTACTTGAAATACTTATAATGAAACTTGTCTTATGGGCAGCTAAGTGGTAAACCACAAAACAAAAATTTAGTGGTCCATTTATGAGTACAAAAAATAATTAAAAATACTATTTTTACCTTGCTAACGTGCTGATCATTAAAGCTGTACCACTGATCATCACTAAAAGATTTTATACAGGCATAATAATGGCCACCAGCAGCACTTCCAGAATGAACCATGACAGAAAAGAGCTCATATAGCAAAGAACTCTGTGGAGAGAAGAAAAAGGTGTGAAATGTATCCAGTGAAGAAAAGCTAAGCAAATGGTAATTTAAAAAAGTTTTAAAATAAGGACCTAAACCCAGGTATGTAAATAGTTGGATGCAAAGAGTGGATTTGTGTAATAGAAATTAATTAATGCAACAGGTATTGAACAAAACCAGAGCTCTGCTATGCTAAACTTTACTTAGGAGTTTGTAGCTACAAAGCTTAGGTCTATTTGCTGTCACCCTTCTCCACATTCGATGTCATACCCTTCTTTTTTCATAGATAAATGGATGGAAATACAGGGCACTAAGCACATGCCTTCAGTGCTGCATATAAATTAAAAAATAAAACTGAACCATACAGACTCACAAGTGTTACAATGATATTTTTAGACTATGCACAAGAAACACTGTACGTTCTCAACATATCCTACATCCATTATTAAGATATCCAAACCAAAAAGCTTGGCTTGACAGCTTATTTGCCTGGAGAACAAGTAGTATGAAATAGCTGGCCAAAGCTACTGTCAATACTTGGCCGTCCCACTTGCATTACAGAGACATTAAAATATTCTGGTCTTGTTCCAGTCAAGTGACTAGAATTAATTTTTTCATCATTCCCAACCAAGACTGACAGTATTTAGAACATATACCAAAAAAACCCTCTCAAGTGGTTCAAGGTACATACAAACAGGACCACATGTGCAGATTAACATGCAAGTCAGCCTTTAAAACTGTTACTCTGCAAAAGTACCAGCTGAAGCCAAACAGCTTTCTACCAAGGCTGAATGAAAGCTACTGGCCTAATTTCAGATGAGTCCACTGAACAACAATACATGAAGTACATAACTGTACACATTATCATAAAGTTTAAAATTTTTGATGAAAACTGCGCCAAGTTTATCAGCATCTCTACCAACCTTGATGTCCCACAGCAGGATAGCTGCTATCCTGGACTGAGTTGCTATTTAATTCCTTTATATTTAGATGACTGAAGGAATATTTAACATTTAAACCCTCGGCTTCCCCTATAACACTGATCAAAACTTCCCAATCTTCTCCTACTACTCTGCAAGATGTTTTTCCAGCTCAATCTGGTAGACCTTTGACAGCTGGCCACAAGTAAAACCACTGCTCACAAGGCAAAACAGGTCTTCTGTTTAAGGGTCTGCTGCCAAAACAAGTTACTGGAAATTCTCAGTCTGACAAGCTGGGAAGACCTTTATTCTTAGGTGACCTCCAAATCAGCTGATTTTTTTCCTTTGTTGTAATGTCAATTTTTGAAAATTGAAATAAACTCACACACTCCCAACCTCTCACCTCCAATGTTAGAATTAATTACATTTTTATCATTTACATTTGTGGTGAGTAGACCCTAGCAAAGAACAAAGCATCCCTCCAGCCAGTCACTACCCCCCTCAAGTCGGATGGTGAAGAAAACAGAAGAGCAAAAGTGGGAACCTTTGTGGTTGGAGACAATGACAGTTTAATAGATAAAGGAAACAAAACAAAACAAAAAAAGCATAGTGCAGTGATGCAAAGGCATTACTCAGCACACTCCCTCACCCCCACCCAAAAGATCAATGCCCAGCCAGTCTCTGAACAACAGCAACCTTGGAAAGCCCTCAGTTTTTCCTGCTGCGCATGATGCTGTGCAGCAGGGAATCTGGCATGGAATATCCTGGTGGTGAATCCAGGCCAGTCTTTACAGCTCTGTCCCTCCTGCCCACCCTTCTAACACCCCAGTGTTACCATACCTTTTCACTGCCAGTTTTAGAGATCCTCTCTGCTGCACTATTGCTTTCAAGGCAGATTCCTTCATCAACTCCATCATCATTAGAAAAATCATTGCTCATCTGATCACTGTGACAACTGCCTTCATTTTCAGCTCCGCTATCAGTGCAACTCTCAGTCTGAGGAGACTTCTTAAAAGTAAGACACACACACAAACATTATACAAAATAAAAATTACATAGAACAAGAAATAACAGTGTTTGTGAAATAAAAAAATCCACTCAGTGAACCAATTAAATAATTCAAAAAAACTAAGGACCTCTGCAATTCAGCACCAAGAACAGACTTGTTTCTGTTAGTGTCTTCAGTCCACCTCTTCAGTACTCCTGGACTTTGTGTGCAACTGAACAGCAGATTTAGGAGCTTTCAGACTTGATTTATATTTATTACTAGCCAATTCCATGCACTAGCTATCCCAATTCAGTACCTGGAACTCTGATACCAAACAACAGATCGGTTGTAACGTGGCCCTGTTAATCAGAATCGACTGAAAATACTTTCAGTCACAATCAAAGACATTTTTTTCCATTTCAACTCACTGGACCGAGCTAAGGTATTACAGTAAGATTGATTATGTTATGTTATATTATATTCTGCTAGCTTAACAGCACGGTGTCACCAACACTATGAATGCAGCTCACTCAGTACATTCATCGCTTACCAGATCCCCTTGCCTCTAGATAATTGTTTTGATTTTCTGACAGTCCTTAATTTTATCTGAGTTCTATTCTCCCAGATCAATCTTCATTGTCATTTATCCCACTCACTCTGAGAGGTATCGAATTGTCTACATGGCATCCTTCCTAAGACAAGGGTTTGCAGAGAGCCAGAAAAGCCACTCCATACGCACATCCAGGTGGTATTTCTCTTGTAACAGTGCAAGCCAACAGATGTTACCAGGAATTAAATTAGAGGAATTACTTTGGTCTTCAATGCAAAACGCACAGTAAATACCTCTCGGTGAATATAACTGCACAACATGAATTTTGGTGAAAACACAAAAAGGAAAAAGCCAGAAGACTGATGGGAAAAAAATAAAATTTTAAAAATCTTATTTCTACAGTATACGCCACATGGTGATTCAGAGGAAGGAATTCATTACTAATGAGTTCTGGACTAACGTCAGTGAACGGAGTTTTGAAAATTTACATCACCTCTTATGACCAACATGATTCAGATAAATCTTCCCTTCTGGAACTGCAGTATATATGTAGAAGCCCTGAGAATAATGTCTTTAAATTTGTCGACTGAAGATGTAAGAAATCTGAAACAGCTTCTTTATGGAAGCTGGAACCCCAACTACAGAGAACATGTTTGTTTACAATATTTAAAAAAAAAATCCACATGGACAGATTTAAAATCTTCAAATTACAGCACTAGCATGGCTAAAGAACATTTTATGTAGATGAATAATGTTGTTAAAATGGGTTTATAAGACTGGAATTTTGACTTTCTGAATGAGAAACTTGAAGGAAGCTAAATGCTTTTCTCTGACAGCAAATACTTTACCTCATCTTCAACATCGATAAAGACACTCATGTCCAACTCCTCTGGAAAAGTCATGCGATCATTGAGTTTAATTCTGTGCATTGTGGTGTAATCAAAGTCAAATCTCTTCAGCTGTAAAGTCAGCAGGTACGGAAAGTGCAAGAACCGCAGACCCTAAATGAAACAAGGACAAGATTATGTCCCTGTTATCAGGATTGGTATTTATTAAAAGTAATTTTTACAAATCATTTGACCAGTCTTTACCTTCCTTGCATCACATTTCTTTTTACATCGCTCACAAAAGTACTGATTTGGGCCATCAAGGATCTCAGGCTGAATGAAAGCATGCAGCGCTTCTTCCTAAGAATAAAAACACGTTACCCCATTTTTAAAGAGTGTTTACTACACAGGTATAAATTTACGATAAGATTACAAACACATACAAATAATTCATTTAAATCTACCCCCAAAATTTGATTGACAAACTTTGGTACAGACACAATATTCAGGTAAATGTGACCAGAAATCAACCTTTCTATCCAGCCCGAGGTAAACAGTAAAACCACAATTTCTGTTAACTGTATCTCATTCAGTATTTGATGAATCTCAACTGTCTTTGGTTCAATAGTTATATATACTCCTGTAACCTTGCACATCACATTTAGTCATGTCTGTTGTGGATGTGACATCCTGGTCAGAGAGTGAGAAAAGGAGATAAGTTTTCTCACAGTAGACTTGGGAGACTTTTAGGGAGTTGTAGAGAAACGATGACAGCTTGTTACTGTAAACAACCTGCAGGTGGTGTTTTTCTACTCTTTGTTTTTCTGTTCTTCTCAAGGATTGTTTGTGAGAAAAGTGTTTTTGTTGATTACCCAATCAGGTGGAATGTATCGGAACAGTCTATAAAGAGAACAGTAGTTTGCATTAAAGTTGCAGTTGTGCAAAGCAGCCTTCTTGGAGTCCATGCCACTTTCTTACGCAGTAGCGACAGTCTGTAAAGTCATCTGCTGTGAAAATGAGCTTATTTTTAAACCCTGCCTTGTCCTTGCTCTCCCAGAATTTTGAGATGGTTCTTCTGCATTTCTAAAGGAGTCTTTCTCAAGAGATCCAATCTGGTATTTAGAGGGAGAAAGAGAAAGCGACAGAAAAAACTTGTTACTCAGGATCTCAGTGCCCTGCATGAAGATAGCCTTAGTCCTGTTCTACCAAGGGTCTTAGGAAACCACATCTGAAGATACTATTTTTAAGTGAAAGCTGGAGAAAGGACAGAGGAAGAGTTTTTGAGTTTTGCTCCAGAAGGAGTGAGAATCAGATATGGCCATCTCCTATAAAGACAGAAGTAGTTTCCTAGCTAAACCTCATGAGGCAACTAAACAGAAACTGGAATTTTGTCTTCTGGCAGCTGCCTAGTTTGGGGTAGTTCAAAAAACCCCACAAGTTCCGTCACTAATGCCTACATCCAGGACTACAATGATTTCTATTCTGCTCCTCACTACAGCAATCAGTATTCAAAATACAACCAAACTGATCATTATTCCTCTCCCTAACACAATCTGCAGCAATGACACTGCACATTAAGGTGCAAATACTTGAGAACAAACTTGTTCAAATATAATTCACTACAAGTATTGAGACGGGTTCACTGAAGAATTTTACCTAGAGATTTTCAAAGTTAAAACTTATGACACAGTCAGCTTGCAAGCCAAAAGGCTCCAGGTTTCTGAACTCCAAGCAGAAGCCAGAAGTTCTCTCTTCACTCATGGAGGTGAAAAGAAATACAACTTGCAACAACATTTTTAAAATCATCATCTGTTAATGAAGGTCTGTGGCTGCTCCCCTGAAGTCTGAATAAGCAAGAAGGGACTTAACTGGGCAATGTAAACTCAGTAGTCATAACACGGCTGGCAAAGACTGGTATCTAAATTGTGTTGTTTGGCAATCCACAGCCCTCAATTCTTCCCTCCTCCCTTCTTTCTTCCTAAGAACGGAGGCAAGCAGCAAGAATAACAAAGCAAGTATTTTCCAAAAGCTCTGCTGCTGTTCTAGAAGAAAGGACTTTTAAAAAATGGACTCTATTCCAGGTGACAACTATTTGCAAATGAAAGACCTGCCAAACTCTAGAACAACTGCACAGTGAAGGCAGTCATCTCAATTGCCCATTTTTTGAGCCAGCCAAAAAGGCCTTTGAACAGCCCTGAAATCACAGCTCTTGGGCGGAGTCTCTCCAGACACGTGAAAACTTCTTAGAGTCTGAATTGAACTGCTCTCTGTGTCTTTACTTCCTAAATGCTACAGAGGATGAGTTGCTTTTTACTCCAGGGCCAAAGACAGCTAATGTTTAGTAAGATTATATACTGAAATGTGAGGAATTTCATTCAAAAATGTCAGATAAAACACTAAACTAGTTAGAACCTGCTTAAAAAGAAAGTAGAAGAAATGCATTGCTGTATTTTGACAATTCACAATTATTTCAGTGAAAGCAAAAAAGCTAATGGCCAACACAGAAAACACGAATCAGAAACCATCACATAATGACATCATAATCAGTAACAGGAGTCTCTTGTGAGCCAAATGCCAGTTAAGGCACTGAAAATCTATTTCAAGTGTAAGAAAAAAGTTTCAGCTCATGTATCAGCATGAATATAAATGGGAATATATGGAGGATAGGACAAAAAATATTATGTAATGCTTATGTAGACTCATGTGATGTGCAATTTAACAAGGAAACACCCTACAAATTTTTACATAATGCAAGAAGTGATGATGCTTTAGACTCTTGAGAAGGCAATGAAGCATTATTACATCACTCTTGAGGTTTCACTGCTTAGCACACATAGTGAGCTGTGCTTTGAAAGGCCTGACTGAAGCTTTTGGGACCTCCATTACTTCTGAGATATATAGATAGCCATGTATTTTTCAATCCTTGGATAACGACCATTGCTGTTCCCCAGGCTGACTCTCTTGCCTCTTACATAATCTTTACATGAAACTTAGGAGGTTTCTTAATACAATTCCTATTCTAGTGTAGTTCACTGCCCTCTGCTCTGACAGTTTAGTTAGCAAAACCAGAGACACAGCTGCCAAGCTGCATAGCCTATCACAGCACAACCCCCCTGCCCTGGAGCGCCACCAGAAGCCAGTGTCACCTTAGGAGTTACCTCCAAAGTGGCAGCTGTTATCTACCCTTGGAGTTACTGAGCATTTCCAAAATCCCCTACACACACACTTCAAAATAAAGCCTATGTGATCAAGCTACAGATTAGGATGACAAAAGCTATTTGAACTTCTTTCTAGTTCAAAGAATCAAAAGAACAGTACAGGCTAACAGAAATTTCTGGAGATCATCTGATCCTAATCCATTGCTCAAATCCAGTCAAACTTTATGCATATTGCTCAGAGCCTTGTCCAGCCAAGTTCTGAGTGTATTCAGTTTTTAATATTCTGAAATTTCTATCACGTAGCACAGTAAAATGCTGAAACAATTCCACCTAATTATTGCCTGGCTTAAGAGAGGCACTGCAGAGAATTTTCCCCTCCATAATAATGCATTATGATCTAGACAGTAGTTTGACAATGCTGTACTGCAAGCATTTGTAAATGTGTAAATTTCTAAAACCTATGAGTAGGAGCAGTAGGACCTTTACGAAACCTTACACAACAAATGGCATTTAGGTAAAACTGCTGTTGGAAAAAGCTAGAAACTAACTGCCATCTCAGGTTTTCAGAGCTCATCAGATTTCCTGTGTTCAAAGACTATGTTCAATGAAAAATACAAGACCTCGTTGTTACTGATCTAGCCTTAAAAACAAAAAGGAATTATCACATCATCCATATTCTGCCTTCAACAGTTTGGCAAGGACATCACAAAGTAA